>NW_016805666.1:8185064-8221398 GCF_001698545.2 Rhinopithecus bieti
GGGCCGGCCCTGGGACCTCCGCGCTCTCCTCCTCCTCCGCGCCCGCGGCGGCGGCGTGCAGCCGGGCAGGGCGAGAACAAGGGAGGGCGGCGGGAGGTGGGCAGGGGAGGGGGGCGGTCTGCACTCCGAAACGGCCCCCGCCGCCAGCGACGTAGCGAACCCCCCTCCCCTCCGCGGCGGCGCCCGATCACGCTGCGGGGAGAGCCGGCGGGCAGGCGGGGGAGCGCGCGCGGGCTCAGGACTCCCGCGCCGGATGTGAGGTCACGTGGTGGCTTCATCCCGGCGCGGAGGGCGGAGGACGGAGGGGCGCGGGCGACGTCAGGAGGCGGGGAAGGGGCGGGGGCAATTCCTAGGCCCCGCCCACCCATCGCCTTTGCCACCCTCCAGCGCGCAAAACAAAGAAGCAGGTAAGGGGGGGCCGTCCAAAAACGCCGGGTGTCAGGCCAGGGTGGCTAATGGCGGGCGGCTTTTCTGGTGAGATGAAATGGGACAGCAAATCCCACTTCATCCCCTTTGGGCTATGACAACATCATAGTCTAAACTCCCGTTTTATAAATAAGGAAACTGAGGCTCACTGACTAGACAGACGTTGCCCAGAGTCATGCATGGAGGAAGCTTGTGCTGGAATGGTGGCGAGGAAACCAGAGCCCAGCTCCCAATGCAAGGCTCTTTCGTTCCTTTAGCCACCCCCGCCCCCGCCAAAACAAACAAAACACTGTCATTCGCATATGACGACGGACTCTGCGCGCCGGCCGCAGGCGGAGGACGGGGAGGAGCGCACACGAGAAAGCTCCCACGCGCCCGCGGCTCGCCTCCGACAGGAAGGCGCCTCTTCCGACCGTCCTGAATGCCAATTAAATACTTCCCTCCGCAGAAGACTTATCTCGGGGTAGGGCCGCAGCCAGATTTCCAAATCGCGGGTTTGATTTTCGCGGCGTCCACTCCGCGACGCGCGCAGGGAGTGCGCCCGGCCACCTGCAGCCTCGGCCTGCGGCCATCTTTCCGCCTGGGGCCACTTGGCCTGAGCCCTTGGTGCCCGGCCCGCTCCGTGACTGTTCTTCTTGCCGCTACTTACAGAACTCAGCCGCCTCAGCATCTTAGAGTAGGGGACAGCATGCACGCGGACCCTGTCCACCACACCTGGAGAGCAGGGAGCACTCAGCCCCTGGACACTTACCAGGGCCGCCACCCCGGTCCACGCACGTGATGACATCTCACCTGGGGCAGCACACCGCCCAGAGTCTGCGACACTGATAACACCTCCCGGGGGCAGGAAAGCGCCACAGCCACCCCTGGTCCCCTAGATTGTGTGAGGCTGCATTTCTGCACGCCTCTTGGCGTGGACAGCACGCTGGGCCGAGATGGAGCCACAGCTTTCTCTTCCCAATCCCTGGCCTCACGGTTTGTTTCATACCTCACCGTTTGTTTCAAACCTCGTGGTGTTGAAATGATTAAATGAGATAAGGGGTGTGGTAGTGTTGGGCAAACCGCAAGAAAGCGATCTGGGTGTGGTCAGGCCCTAAAATCCTCCCCCACCTCCCCGGCTTCCTTGCCTGGCTGTTTCCTCTCAGCCTTTAAACAGGCTGGCCTCTCCAAGTCCTAAAAACAAAATTATCAAGCCAACCTCCTCCTGAAGTGCCCGCTCGAACTAGCTGCCAAGTGTTGCATGCGGACCTCAAACAGTGGTCTTCCCTGGCTGCCTCTGCTTCCTCATTTCTCAACGCTTGGCATTCTGGCTTCTCCTCCCTGACTCTGACCCTTCTTCACCCTGCTCAGGCAAGAGCAACTCATGACTTTCATTTTGCCAAACCTTGCAGGCATTCCTCAGGCCTTATCTCTCTGGTTCTTTCTGCTATATATGACACCTTGCGATGGCGCTCACCTTCTGGAATCTCTCTGCTACCTTGGTTTCAGAAGAGTGAACCCTCTCAATTATCACAGGAAGGTAAGTAAAGCCTCTGCCTCCCTTGGTAGCATCCACTTGTGAATCTGCACCTTAAATTCAGGATTCCACGCTAAGCCAACAGCTTTTCTCACTTCACTCATTCTTCTGGGATAGCCTGCATCCTCATGGATGCAGCTCCCAAATTAGCAATTTCCAACCCAGACTCCTTCCGCAAAATTTAGAACCAAATATCCAACTGCCTACCAGGCAGCTCTCGCTAGATACCACAGAGACACCCCAAACTGGACATTTCCAAAACTGAACTCATTCTCTGCTTTCATAGGTGCCCCTCCCTCAGTTGTTGGCACCACCATCTCCACAGTCATCAGAATTAGAAAGTTGGGAATGAGTGAGTCATTCTTAATTCAGCCTTCTGCCTTACGCAATCACCAAGTCCTATCTATTTCACCTCCTTAATAAGCCTCAAATTCCTATGGTGGGCCGGGCGCAGTGGCTCATGCCTGTAATCCCAGCACTTTGGGAGGCCGAGGCTGGTGGATCACACAAGGTTAGGAGTTCAAGACCAGCCCGACCAACATGGTGAAACCTCATTTCTACCAACAATACAAAATTAGCTGGGCATGGTGGCACATGCCTGTAATCCCAGCTACTTGGGAGACTGAGGCAGGAGAATCGTTTGAACCTGGGAGATGGAGGTTGCAGTGGGCTGAGATCACACCATTGCACTCCAGCCTGGCTAACGAGCAAAACCGCATCAAAAAAAAAAAAAATTCCTATGGTGGTTCCCACTGGCATCCAGCCTGAACTGTTAGACAAATTCAGCCTTCAGAATGAACTACAGTGCACTCCATTTAAAATCCTAAGAGTTGCCCCTAGGCTTCTGGCTGCAGTGTATACCTCCAAGCTACCCAGCATGAACCTGTCAACTCATTCGAGCTTTTAGAAGATCACAAAGAGCCCCAGAATTCGAGGTGCAGCCAAAGTAAGACAACATGCAGCCAGGCAAGGGAAAGCTATAGGAAAAAGAGAAGAGCAGTTGGATATTCCAAAACCTTTTGTTACAGATGTTTTGAGAATGGTGAAAAAAGAATTTGGACACTGGCTTTAGAGGAAGTGCTGAGTCACCAGGAAAGGCTTGAGCATGTTTACAGGTTGAAGGAAAAGAAGGTGCAAAAAAAAAAAGGAGAAACTCAAGTTAGGGGAGAGAAAGAGAGTGGAACAGTCTAGGAAAGTTCTGGAAGGCTTGCTGGTTCTCAAGTCATGATGATTCTGGGTCCAAGTCCACTGCTTCCTTCCTCTGATCCTACTCACTGTAAGAGCCAACCCTGATTGCAGCTGCATGGAGATAACAGTCATGCTAGTAGGGTCTGACTTCACTTCTCACAAAGGCTATGTCGCGTCTCCTCCATCCTCAAAACCCCCATCTTTGCGTGCCTTTCCCTCTCACTATCCCCTTACCTCCTATTTCACTAAGAAAACTACACCATCAAGAGGCAACATCCTCACCTTCCTGCCCGCAAATCTGCCCATCATCCTACATCGGCCCCAGGGTCTCTTCCCACTCCAGAGGGGCAAAGCCTCCTCCTAACAGAGCTAGCTCTCCACAAAAATGACCACTGTTAGGCCAACTCCAGGGGCTAGGCCTCCCCAGAATATTACTGTTGCCAACTCCGGAGGACACTTTGCAGGCCTTGTCTTTCTAGTTCTCTCAGCAGCATGTGTCTCCTACTCTTGAGACACTTTGCTGTTAGTTTTGATAACATACCTATTTTGGAATTCCTCCTCCCTGTTTCTGTCTACTCTGTCTCAGCCTCCCCAGGTGCTTCCTGTATCCTGTCTCTAAATGTTGCTATTCCCCAGGGCTTAACCTAGGACCCATTCCTGTGTCTACACAAGGTTTGTTGTTTTTTGTTTGTTTGTTTGTTTTTAATTTGACATCTCTTGACCATACAAGAGTTGTGGACGGGCTTCAGAAGGATCTATAAGCTCCTTAAACTTGGATGCAAATACTTTTAAAGGAAGAAGTGGAGCTTTTAGCAGCTTCCCAGAGGTGTCTGGGTCCCCCAAAAAAGATAAGAGGACTGAACCACATGCTCTTCCCTGGTGACCTCATCTACCATGGCTATAGCTGTCATCTGCATATACATTAATAACTGTCAACTGAGGCTGGGCTTGGTGGCTCACACCTTTAATCCCAGCACCTTGGGAGGCCGAGGCGGGCGGATCACCTGAGGTCGGGAGTTTGAGACCAGCCTGGCCAACATGGTGAAACCCCATCTCCACTAAACATACAAAAATTAGCCGGACGTGGTGGTGTGCGCCTGTAATCCCAGCTACTTGGGAGGCTGAGGCAGGAGAATCACTTGAACCCAGGAGGCAGAGGCTGCAGTGAGCTGAGATGGCACCATTGCACTCTAGCCTTGTTGACAGAGCAAGACTCTATCTCAAAAAAAACCAAAAACAAAAACAAAAAACAAAACTGTCAACCATATGCCTGCAGCCCAGGCCTCTCCTCAGAGTCCCGTGGCCATTTCTCCCTATCGTTTTCACACGGTGTTTCACCGGTGCCAGATAAGTTCACTTATCCCAAACTCAACTCCTGCCTTTCTTCCCCAAACCAGCTCCTCTCCTGGGCCTCCTGACCTTAGCAAAGATGCTCTCTCCCAAACAACTGCTGAAGCCCAAAACCTGGGAGTCATTCTTTACACCTCCTTCTCATTCCGCACCCATCCAATCCAACACCAAGTCCATTTCAAATCCTTCCCCATCACTCCATCTTCACTGCCACTAGAATAATGCATGACCCCCCGTCTTTCACCTGGCACTAGTGCATTCGCTCCCAGTTCCACTGCCACTAGAATAACGCATGCCTCCTCCATCTCTCACCTGGCATGCCACCTCCATCTCTCATCTGGCACTAGTGCATTCGCTCCCAGCGGGTTCCTCTGCTTTTACTCTTGCCCACCTTCAGTGCATTCTTGCAGAGCAGCCAGAGTATTAGTTTATGTGACTTCAAGCAGAGCTACTGATAAAAGCGTTCACTTGGCCGGGCGCGGTGGCTCAAGCCTGTAATCCCAGCACTTTGGGAGGCCGAGACGGGCGGATCATGAGGTCAGGAGATCGAGACCATCCTGGCTAATACGATGAAACCCCGTCTCTACTAAAAAATACAAAAAAACTAGCCGGGCGACGAGGCGGGCGCCTGTAGTCCCAGCTACTCGGGAGGCTGAGACAGGAGAATGGCGTGAACCCGGGAGGCGGAGCTTGCAGTGAGCTGAGAGCCGGCCACTGCACTCCAGCCTGGGTGGCAGAGCAAGACTCCGTCTCAAAAAACACTTGCTTCCCATCTCACTTAGAATACTAGATGAACTTCTTGGGTCCACAAAGTCCAGTGCAGGATGTGACCTGCCCACCACTTCCCCCTTCACTGGCAGTCCTCTGCCCTCCCTGTCTTCTCACCGCAGACCCCTTCCCCAAGTTACTCCAACTCCACTAGGCCTTCTTTCAATTCCTCAGACGCACCAACCTCTTTCCTGCCTCAGGGTCTTTGTACCATCTGTTCTTACCCTTCCCTTTTTTTTCTTGCCTGACTAACTTATAAGTTGAACTTGGGGCTTAAATCCACATACAGTTGTCCCTCGATATCCACAGGGAATTGGTTTCAGAACCTCTGTGGATACCGAAATCCAAAAATACTCAAGTTTCTTGGATTAAAGGGTATAGTATTTGCATATAACCTATATACATCCTCCTGTGTACTTTTTTTTTTTTTTTTTTTTTTTGAGACAGAGTCTTATTCGGTCACCCAGGCTGGAATGCAATGGCATGATCTCGGCTCAGTGCAACCTCCGCCTCCCGGGTTCAAGCATTTCTTCTGCTTCAGCCTCCTGAGTAGCTGGGATTACAGGTGCCCGCCACCACGCCCAGCTAATTTTTTGTATTTTTAGTAGAGACAGGTTTTCACCATATTGGCCAGGCTGGTCTTAAACTACTGACCTCAGGTGATCCACCTGTTTCAGCCTCCCAAACTGCTGGGATTACTGGCATGAGCCATGACAACCCATCATCTATACTTTAAATCATCACTTGATTACTTATAATACAATGCAAATGCTATGCAAATACATTTTTATTTATAGTATTTTTATTGTGTTGTTGTTATATTTATCTCAAGGCTGTGATTGCATGATACTCATGTAAGATTGAAAAAGTAATGGTTGTTTATTTTTGTAAATATGAGAAGGACTTTCGGGATTATGGGAAAGGGGTGCATAAAATATCCTTCTCACCTGGGCATAGTGGCAGGTGCCTGTAGTCCCAGCTACTTGGGAGGCTGAGGTGGGAGGATTTCTAGGATTGCCTAAGCCCAGGAGTTTGAGTCTACAGTGAGCTATGATTGTGGCGCTGCACTCCAGCCTGGGCAACATAGTGAGATCTCAGCTCTCAGAAAAAAAAAAAAAAAAAATCCCCCATCCCCACCCAAACCATCTCTTTGTGATGCTTCTGGTAAGGAATAAGTCAGTTTGGTGTATCACTATAGACCCAGCACTAGATGAAGCCTGGCGTGTGGTAGACACTCGAATATTTGCACCTGATGGATGACTGAATGAATGAATTTACAATCTCAGATATCATCTCTAAATGCCTTCCCTGACTCCCAGGCTAAGAATCCCTCTTTAGCTGAGTGTGGCGGCTCACCCCTGTAATCCCAATACTTTGGGAGGCTGAGGCAGGTGGATCAGTTGAGGTCAGGAGTTTGAGACCAGCCTGACCAACATGATGAAACCCTGTCTTTACCAAAAATACAAAAATTAGCCAGCCGTGGTGGCAGGCACCTATAATCCCAGCCACTCAGGAGGCTGAGGTGGGAGAATCGCTTGAACGCAGAGGTAGAGGTTTGCAGTGAGCCGAGATCGCACCACTGCACTCCAGCCTGGCAATAGAGCAAGACTGCATCTCAAAAAATAAAACAAAAAGAATCCCTCTTTAGCGCATATTTGTCTCACTGCATTTACAACCTTGAATAAATACCTATTTAGTGTTTGTGTTTTCCGTGAGTCTACCTTATTCGTGTTTTTTTCCTAAGGTTCTAAATACTTTCATGTGTTATCTCATTTAATCATCACAACAATGCCAACACTAAAAATAGTAGTTACTATTCTTTTCATTTTTATAGATGAAGAAACGGAAGAAACTTTACATATATTATCTCATTTAATCTTTGTAACAATTCTAGGAAGGAGGTACTATTACTATTTCTGCTTACAGATGAAATTGAGGAAAGCTTAAAAATCCCATTTTACAGAATGGAAAAAGATACGTTCAATAACTCACCGAAAAGCACAGCCAGGATTTAAACCCAGACACTTTGCTCCAGAGCCAAACTCTTGACCAGTATAACCAAATGAAGCCAGAGTGATTCACCATCTCACATCCAAACTCTGGATTATCTGTTTAAGCACCCAGGCTTCCACCTCCTCATGAGCCGGGACCTTCCTCAGTCACGTCTGGATCCTCAGCCCCCCACAGCACACAGCGGTAGTCAGAAAGTATGCTGAGTAAGTGGAGAACAAGATAGCGTTGATTTCCACAACCACGATGTCAGACTAGCAATGGAATTGTTTTGATTCTCCTTTTATAGAGAAGAAAAATGAGATTCACAGCTTCACACGAGGGAGTGTCTTGTCTAACAATCTCTGACTGAGTTCAGCCCTTGTTTGTATTCCCTCTGCTGCTTCCACGAAAGGGTAGAAGTCACATGTTTAGATTATGAAGACCTTACCTTAAGAAATGGCAAAACAAGCAAACAAAACAAACACAGAACTCATTGCCTTTCCTAGAAAAACTGTCCATTAAAAGTACTTTGAGGCTAGGCACAGTGGCTCCTGCCTGTAATTTCAGCACTTTGGGAGGCCGAGGTGGGTGGACCACCCGCCTGGCCAACATGGCGAAACCGATCCCTTCTAAACATACAAAAATTAGCCAGGTGTGGTGGCACGCACCTGTAATACCAGCTACCTGGGAGGCCAAGGCAGGGGAATTGCTTGAACCTGGGAGGTGGAGGTTGCAGTGAGCCGAAATCGTGCCACTGCACTCCAGCCTGGGCAACAGAGGGAGACTTTGTCTCAAAAAAAGAAAATAAAGTACTTTGATTATGAGTATGATGTTTGCCCAACAAGCTCTATCTCTCTTTCTTTTAGTGCCTCCTACACCATTCAGTTCCTGTTTAGCTTGACCTATGCAGGCCACTGTGTGTGTGTGTACTGGAATGGGAACAGAGAGCAGGACTGTTTAGTCAGATGTCTACAAATCAGAGTCCAGGGCCATCACTGACTTGTTTCTGTCTCTAAACAAAGCATGTAAAAGCTGTTTGCCTCTGCCATGAGGCAAAAGCATGTGCTTGGCATTTTTCTGAGGTCATGGTGCCCTAGGATGTGATGGTTCACATGACACTGAATATTGTTTACCAACTAACTATTTAGGATACGGGGTCCCTCCTGGAGGAGTGCTTACTGCTGGCATAGGGCCAGTGTGCTGATAACCTGGTTCTCCAAGAGATTGAAAGCCCTGACTGTGTGACACCTGCCAATTTAATGGTGTAAATGCTCCCACCACAGGCAGTTTCAAGCTACCAAGAGTTTCCCTACTGCTTCACAAAATTCCTGAAAATATTTATTTATTTATTTATTTTATTGTTTTTGAAATGGAGTTTCGCTCTCATTGCCCAGGCTGGAGTAAAATGGCACCATCTTGGCTCACTGCAACCTCCGCCCCCCTGGGTTCAGGTGATTATCCTGCCTCAGCCTCCCGAGTAACTGGTACTACAGGTGCCCGGCACCACACCTGGCTAATTTTTGTATTTTTAGTAGAGACGGGGCTTCACCATGTTGGCCAGGCTGGTCTTGAACTCCTGACCTCATGAGATCCTCCCACCTTGGCTTCCCAAAGTGCTGGGATTACAGGTGTGAGCCACCACACCTGGCCCAAATTCCTGAAAATTTAACAGTCAGCACTAGTGAGCCAATACACACCAGCCCCAGCACGCTGCTATGTATAATAATTCCTTGTGTGGGTGGGAAGAGAAGAATTACAAGTAGTCCTTTAAGATTTTGGCTTGGCCGGGTGCAGTGGCTTACGCCTGTAATCCCAGCACTTTGGGAGGCCGAGTCAGGTGGGATCACAAGGTCAGGAGTTCGAGACCAGCCTGGCCAATGTGGTGAAACTCCATCTCTACTAAAAATACAAAAAATTACCTGGGCGTAGGGGCGGGCGCCTGTAATCCCAGCCACTCGGGAGGCTGAGGTCAGATAATCACTTGAACCCCGGAGGCAGACATTGCAGTGAACCGAGATCATGTCACTGCACTCCAGCCTGGGCAAGAAAGTGAGACTCCATCTCAAAACAAAAAAAAGATTTTGGCTTTAGAGGCCAAGGCCTGACTCATAGTCTGTCATAGGGAATTTCCCTGCATTTTGATGTAATGATTTGTTCTCTGATGGGAAAAGTGCAATCTCTAATTTTTTTTTTTTTTTTTTGAGACGGAGTCTCGCTCTGTCGCCCAGGCTGGAGTGCAGTGGCCGGATCTCAGCTCACTGCAAGCTCCGCCTCCCGGGTTCACGCCATTCTCCTGCCTCAGCCTCCCGAGTAGCTGGGACTACAGGCGCCCGCCACCTTGCCTGGCTAGTTTGTTTTTTGTATTTTTTAGTAGAGACGGGGTTTCACCACGTTAGCCAGGATGGTCTCGATCTCCTGACCTCGTGATCCGCCCGTCTCAGCCTCCCAAAGTGCTGGGATTACAGGCTTGAGCCACCGCGCCCGGCCAATCTCTAATATTAATGTTAGAGATGGGGAAACTGAGTTCGAGTCGTAGCCTTCTTCTGTCATGTATTTCTTTCTTTGAATCTAAATCGAAATGGGAATAATATTGCCCATGGCAGAGGTTGTTTAATTATCTAATAATATTGCCCATGGCAGAGGTTGTTTAATTATCTAATAATATTGCCCATGGCAGAGGTTGTTTAATTATCTAACACACTCTGCTATAGCACTTAACTACCTGGTAGGCACTATTTAAGTACTTTACGAACTTATTTAATCTTTATGACAACACTGTTAGATAAGTACTATCACTAATTTAGAGATGAAAAGACCAAAATACAAGGAAGATAATGAAGTTCTTTGCGGTTGGAGCTAGAAGGTGAGAAAGCCAGGATTTGAACCTGGCTTCAAAGTCCACGCTCCTCGGCCCCAAGCCAAAGCCAGCTGCCTGTTTTTGTGGTTTTACTGGAACACAGCCGCGCTCATTCATTTACATATTGCCTGGCTGCTTTTTTGTTACAACAGAGAGTTGAATCCTTGCGACAGAGACCATATGGCCCACAAGGCCCACAATATTTACTATCTGGCCCTTTACAGAAAATGTTTGCTGACCCTGGCTCCATAGTATCCTGTCTGTTTGTTTGGAGTGAGACATTGGTTATTATGTGGAGCCTGATAGTCCCCAATGTCAAGCTGGTTGCTGGGCCAATAAGATAAGCAAAAAATAGTATCCAGATTGTAACTATACTTTCTTATTTATACTATAACAATTGTGTCCGTGAAATAGCATTCTCAAGCATAAGGCGTAAACTTCAGTAACAAATGATCCATGCAAATGTGTATTAATAGAAATATGTATCTGGACTTAAGTATCACCTGCCTTGCTGGCTCAAACCTGTAATCCCAGCACTTTGGGAGGCCAAGGTGGGCAGATCACCTGAGGCCAAGAGTTCAAGACCAACCTGGCCAACATGGTGAAGCCTCATCTCTGTTAAAAATACAAAAAGTAGCCGGGCATGGTGGCAGGCACCTGTAATCTCAGCTACTCAGGAGGCTGAAGCGGAGAATTGCTTGAACCCAGGAGGCAGAGGTTGTGGTAAGCCGAGATCACATCACTGCGCTCCAGTTTGGGCGACAGAGCAAGACTCCATCTCAAACAAAGAAAAAAGAAATATGTCTGTGACTTCATAGGATCGCAACATCTCAAGGTTGAAATTAATTCAGAGATGACTTATCCCAACCTTAACTCCTCTTGGGAATATTGCATCGAATTTCTAAAGTTAATGCTGTAGATTCCTCTTAATCATTCCTTGAGTCCTGCAAGATGATTCCTCTGTATAGAAACAGCCTTTTTGCCATCCTGGCCAACGTGGCAAAACCCCATCTCTACTAAAATACAAAAATCGGACAGGTGTGGTGGCGGGTGCCTGTAATCTCAGCTACTCGGGAGCTGAGGCAGGAGAGTCCCTTGAACCCGGGAGACAGAGCTTGCAGTGAGCCGAGATCACACCACTGCACTCCAGCCTGGGGGACAGAGCGAGGCTCCCTCTCAAAAAAAGAAAAGAAAAAAAAAAAAAAAAAGAAATGGTTTTTTTGCAAAGGTATCTATTTTATGGGACTGAGGGATCAGGCTCACATCACCACAGCTGTCGTTCAGTCTCCAAGGCAGCTCCTCCATGCGTCTGTTTCAGATGCCAAGAAGAGAAGCTCGTCAAAGCCTGTCATTCACTGGCCTGGATAGTCATTAAAAACTTTCCCTGACCTTTGCGGCTACTTCCTGTGAGCAGCCCAGGGACGGCCAGTCACTTGTGACCTGTTTTCAGAGCTGGCAGTTCTGACTTCTAGAACACACTCGGAGCAAGCCCATCTGTAGCTGGTTGACTGAGTTTCCTTTGGGCTCCTGGCACCAGAAAGAATTGCTCCCTGGAAGGATCGTAGGTGGCACTCCTGTTTCATTGCCCGCTCAGGTGGGCAGATTTTCATAGCCCTATAAACCGCAGTCAACATCTCAAGATCTTCAGAAGGATGTGTATGATCTTCTATTTGCTAAAGACAGTTGCTTCCTTATGGTAATTTCTTTAAAAGGTGGGGCACAGTGGCTCACATGGGACCTCGTCTCCACAAAACTAAAAAAAATTTGCCAGGTGTGGTGGCGTGCATCTGTAGTCCCATCCCAGCTACTCAGGAGGCTGAGGCAGAAGGCTCGCTTGAGCCCAGGAGATGGAGTCTACGGTGAGCTGTGATGGTGTCACTGCATTCCAGCCCGGTGATAGAGCAAGACCCTGTCTCTAAAACAACAAAACAAAACAGAACCATTAGCTCTTCTTTTTTGTCTTGTTTTGTTTTGTTTTGCTTTCCTCAGAGCAGAGATGCCTCACTGCAATAGGTAAATTAAGGTGATCCTGATTGCCAGCTCCGGTGTGGAAGTCCCAAGGCCAAGGAATTTCTTTCGTAAACATTTCAAAAGTGAGTCGATCCAAAATGCACCTCCACCATGAGATTACCTGTAATCTAATTCAACCTAGAAGATGGAGTCCAAACAGCTTGAAGTTCTGCAAATTTCACAACAGCAGCAACCACAAAATGAAAGTGAACAAGGCTTTGGCCAGGCGCGGCGGCTCACGCCTGTACTCCCAGCACTTTGGGAGGCCGAGGCGGGCGGATCACCTGAAGTCGGGAGTGCGAGACCAGCCTGACCAACATGGAGAAACCCCATCTCTACTAAAAATACAGAAGTAGTGAGGCGTGGTGGCGCATTCCTGTAATCCCAGCCACTCGGGAGGCTGAACCAGGAGAATCGCTTGAACCCAGGAGGCAGAGGTTGCAGTGAGCTGAGATCATGCCATTGCACTCCAGCCTGGGCAACAAGAACAAAACTCCATCTGAAAAAAAAAAAAAGAAAGTGAACAAGGCTTTAAGGTGGAGCACACCAGAAACATCTTGCTATTTCCACATCTCTCTTTGTCACTACACCCCTTAAATACACTTAAATAGCTCATATTACCAGCAGAGACAACCAACGTAAAACCTCTTGGGGCTTTATAGAAAGTTTCCTAACGTTAATGCTGTAGATTCCTCACGATCATTTCAAAACTAACGTGATTTCTTTAGGGTACCTTTAATTACACTTATGACTTTGGTTTCATTTTTAAAAATATACATACATTTAAAGAAGACTGAGAACCCTGAGGATCTCAGATATCCCTTCAAGGGGTACCTAATAGCTTTTTTCGATTCCTGAGATACTTGGTTTTATCTCTCCTTCAGAAACAAAAATTATGATCAGCTCTACCCTCGTCCAGCTCTACCAGCTCTACCACCTCAGATATTCACAGGCTGATTTCAAGCTCCAAGAGAAAAGGCAGAGTCACATTTACTTTTTTATCCCCGACAACTTGTAGCCATGTTCCCTCCTCAGTTCTGCATCCTCAGATTCAACCAACCGGGAATCAAAATATTTAAGAAAATAAATAAATAAAACAATAAAAAATACAGTTGACCCTTAAACAATGTGGGTGTTGACCCAGCAGCCCCCATGCATTAAAAACTCTGAGTATAAGTTTTAACACTCAGACCTGGCACGGTGGCTCACACCTGTAATCCCAGCACTTTTGAAGGCCAAGGCAGACAGATCACCTGAGGTCAGGAGTTTGAGACTAGCCTGGCCAACATGATGAAACCCCATCTCTACTGAAAATACAAAAACTAGCCGGGGACCTGTAATCCCAGCTACTCAGGAGGCTGAGGCAAGAGAATTGCTTGAACCCGGGAGGCAGAAGTTGCAGTGAGCCGAGATGGTGCCACTGCACTGCACACCGGACGACAGAGTGAGACTCTGTCTCAAAATAAATAAATTAATTAATACTAAATAAAATGTACAAAAAATTAGCTGGGTGTGGTGGCATGCACCTGTGGTACCAACTAGTCGGTAGGCTAAGGTGAGAGGGTGCTTGGGCCCAGGAGATCAAGGTTGCATTGAGTCGAGATCGAACCATTACACTGGCCTCGGCAACAGAGTGAGACGGCCCTGTCTCAAAAAAAAAAAAAAAAGTTGACTCCCTAAAAACATAACTACGAGTAGTTTACTGTTGACTAGAAGCCTTACCAATAACATAGTCAAATAACACATAGACTAGTATCTACATATATTTTATACATTCAAGCCATACCTAACATTTTCTTAATTTTTGCCATATTTCTAGTCTATGTGGTTCACCTGCAGGGTTTTTCAAATTGTTACCAATTTGAAAAAGGAAAAAAAAAGACCATCACATTCCTGAAATACCTACTTTGGAACTTTGGAGGTGGCTTCTTACATATGTGTATTCATTTTCTTTCCCTATTTTTCACAGAAAAGAACTAATAGAAAATATTTCTTTATGTATTGAGTTTATTTAGAACAGTTCACATCCTCTGCCCTAGATATTTCAGTGATAGAAAGCAGTCCTAATTATAACATAACCTCGATGCCCAAGAACAAATTACCATTCCCACATTACAGATGAAGAAATCCAAACACAACAACTTGTCCAGAGTCACGTAGCTGGGTAAACTGAAGGACATGGTGTTGCTCCAAAGCCACTTCTACTAACTACTACCCTATACAAAAATCCAAAACAGAAAATTCTGCTTACGTGGAGATGCTCACACGTATATATTTCTTTTCTTTTTAGAGATGGGGTTTCTCCATGTTGCCCAGGCTGGTCTCAAACTCCTGAGCTCAAGTGGTCCATCTGCCTTGGCCTCCCAAAGTGCTGGGATTACAGGCATGAGTCTGGCCAATATCATTAATAATGGGAAAAAAAAACGGAGGTGGGGGTATCTAAAGCTCTGAAATATCAGCAGATATTCAGAAATATCTAAAATATTCAGCAAAACTGGGATATTATTTATAACACATCCAAATGATGGGAATACTATGCAAACATTTAATAGCATATTTACGAGAGAAGGAAATAATAAAGATAAGAATAGAAATAAATTAGAGTATAAAAAAAGCACCAGAGAAAATCAGTGTAACCAAACCTTGATTCTTGGAAAATATCAACAAAATTGGCATTTAACTAAACTGACCAAAAATTAGAGAGAAGACTCAAATTACTAACATCAAAATGAAAGAGACCTCAGATGTTTTTGAGTGACAAAGAAAGGAAGGAGGGGAAGGAGGGAAAAAATAAAAATGTATTGGTGGCCGGGTGCGGTGGCTGACACCTGTAATCCCAGCACTTTGGGAGGCCAAGGCTGGCGGATCACAAAGTCAGGAGTTCGAGACCAGCCTAACCAACATGGTGAAGCCCCATCTCTACTAAAAATACAAAAATTAGCTAGGCATGGTGTAATCCCAGCTACTCAGGAGGCTGAGGCAGGAGAATCACTTGAACCCAGGAGGCGTACGTTGCAGTGAGCCGAGATCGTGCCACTGCATCCAGCCTGGGTGACAGAGCGAGACTTCATCTCAAAAAAAACAAAACAAAACAAAACAAAACAGGTATTGGTGGTACAGGCCTGTAGTCCCAGCCACTTGGGAGGGTGGGCATGGTCATATGGGTAGTCCCAGCCACTTGGAAGGCCAAGGCAGGAGGATTGCTTGAACCCAGGAGTTCAAAACCAGGCTGAGCAACATAGTGAGGTTCTCTCTCTAATAAAAAAAAAAAAAAATTAAAGAGAGGAATTATTGACTTTATAGAAAAGAATGATAAAGAAATATTATAAGTTGTGGTTTGCAAACAAATTAGATAACTAAAATGGATACATTTCTAGAAAGGTACAAACTAGCAAGACTGACTCAAGAAGAAATAGAAAATCTAAATTGATCTAAACAAGTAAGGTGGTGAAATTAGTAATCAAAAAACTTCCCACAAAGAAAAACCCAGGACCAGATGACCACTGATGAATGTACACAATTTTAAGGAAAATTGGTACCAATTCTTCACAAACTGTTACAAAAAAAGAGGAGGAAGTGCTTCCCAACTTATTCTATAAGGCCAGTACTAACCTGGTACCAAACGCCTTGAAAAGACATCGCAAAAAAAGAAAACTAAAATTCATCTGCAGATACAAGGGAGCAGAAACAGCTAAAACAATTGTTTTTGTTTCGTTTTGTTTTTGAGACAGAGCCTCACTCTGTTACCCAGGAGGAGTGCAGTGGCACAATCTCAGCTCACTGCAACCAGGATCAAGCGATTTTCCTGTCTCAGCCTCCCTAGCAGCTGAGACTACAGGCACATGCCACCATGCCCAGCTAACTTGTATATTTAGTAGAAATGGGGTTTCACCATGTTGATCAGGCTGGTCTTGAACTCCTGACCTCAGGTCATCCACCCCTCCCCCCTCACCTTGGCTTCCCAAAGTGCTGGCAATACAGGCATGAGCCACTGCGCCCAGCCTAAAACAATTAATTATTTAAACAAAGACGAAATTTAAAGGACTCACTTCCAAATGTAAAACTTACTACAGAACTGCAGTAATCAAGACAGTGTGGTACTGGCATAAATTGGCATGTAGATCAATGGAATAGAATTGAAGATCCAGAAATAAACCCTTACATTTCTGGTGAACTGATTTTCAACAGGGGTGCGAACACAATTCAATGGGAAAAAGAATAATCTTTTTAACAAATGATGTTGAAACAACTGGATATCCATGTGCAAAAGAATGAATTGGACTCATTCCTCATACCATACACAGAACTTAAAATGGACAGGATCCCAGAAACACAGGAAAGGGGTAAATAGGCAGTGACTACTAATGGATACAGGGTTTCTTTTGGGAGCAATGAAAATATTCTGAAATTAGATAGTGGTGATGGTTGCACAACTCAGTGAATATACCATAAACTGACTTTAAAAGGCTTACTTTTTAGGATGCATGACTAATATCTCAAAATATCATTATTTTAAAACAGTATATTTACAAAGCATTCAAAATAACATAATAAAGGCTCTAGGCCATGATTCAGTTATGCCTTTACTTAAACTTTATACTCCCCCAGGGTACCATAATTCAGAATTATCAAATTAGACCGTGAGAAGGCTCCATGTGGAACCCTATTAATATAGTCCCTCACTGAATCACCGTAACAAAATGTCATCTGAATATTTCCATATTTCCCTTATAGCTTTAATCAAAGTTACGTTCGTAAATACCTATATGGAACGAACTTCTACATTTTTGCGCAATTACTGAAAACATTGTCCCTCCCATCAACATATCACTCATTGTTCCCCATATTATAAAAAAACTTTATTATGAAAATTTAGCTACAATTTATTTTGGGAAAAGCGATTCTCCTTAGGAATTATCTTTTCTCATAATCAAAACTACAATTGATTCTGATTTCTTTTTAGCCATAGAGGAAACTCATTTGAACCATAGCAATTATGTTAATTGAAATAATTAACATATTTATTTCTTCATTTTTTTCTTTCTGTTTTTCTACTTCAATTCCTAATTTGTAAATTTTTTTGAGACAGAGTCTCACTCTGTTGCCCAGGCTGGAGTGCAGTAGCCTCAACCTCCTGGGCTCAAGCCATCCTTGCATCTCAGCCTTTCAAGTAACTGGGACTATAGGCACATGCCACCATGCCTGGCTAATTTTTTGACGTTTTGTTGAGACAGGGTCTCACTACGTGGCCCAGGATGGATATAATTTGCAATTTTATTGCATGGAATTTTGGTGTAAGTTACCTCAAACCCTGATTTTCTTTTTTTTTTTTTTTTTTTTTTTGAGACGGACTCTTGCTCTGTCCCCTGGGCTGGAGTGCAGTGGCCGGATCTCAGCTCACTGCAAGCTCCGCCTCCCGGGTTTACGCCATTCTCCTGCCTCAGCCTCCCGAGTAGCTGGGACTACAGGCGCCCACCACCTCGCCCGGCTAGTTTTTTTGTATTTTTTAGTAGAGACGGGGTTTCACCGTGTTAGCCAGGATGGTCTCGGCCTCCTGACCTTGTGATCCTCCCGCCTCGGCCTCCCAAAGTGCTGGGATTACAGGCTTGAGCCACCACGCCCGGCCCAAACCCTGATTTTCAAAGGATTTGTCAAGGAGTCTTGTCTAAGGTTCAGTATTTAATTGAGCCTCACATTTAATCAAGGGTTCTCTAACTAGGCACCATTGACATTTTGAGCGATATGATTCTTTGTTGTGGGGCTAGGGCTGTCCTGTGTACTGTAGGGTGTTTAGCAGCATCCTTGGCTTCTACCCGGTAGATAGCAGTAGCAGCTCCTTAGTTATAATGACCAAAAATGTGATCAGACAGTGCCGATGTCCCTGGAGGGCAAAATTACCCCCAGCTAAGAACTACTGCATTAAATCATCATTGAAAACTGACCCCACTACTATTTCAGTAACTCTTGGGAAGTTCATCATGAGGTCAGGTATGGTGGCGCACACCTGTGATCCTAACACTCTGGGAGGCCAAGGCAGGTGGATCATCTGAGGTTGGGAGTTCGAGACCAACCTGGACAACGTGGTGAAACCCTGTCTCAACTAAAAATAGAAAAATTAGCCAGATGTGGTGGTGGGCGCCTGTAATCCCAGCTACTCGGGAGGCAAAGACAGGAGATTTGCTTGAATCCGGAAGGTGAAGGTTGCAGTGAGCTGAGATTGTGCCACTGCACTCCAGCCTGGGTGACAGAGCAAAATTCTGTCTCCAAAAAAAAAAAGAAGTTCATGGTGATAGATAATGGATAGCTAGCTAGGTAGATAGATACATAGATAGATATTCACACTTGGTTCACTTACATGAGATGAATTGAAGGTATGTCTGCACTTAGTATCAATTCCTAAAGCAGAGCCACTTCTAGCTTAGTTTACATAGAAAGAATTTTCTAGGGATGGGCTGGTGGCTCATGCCTGTAATCCCAGCACTTTGGGAAGCCAAGGCAGGCAGATGGCTTGAGCCCAGGAGTTCAAGAGCTGCCTGGGCAACATGGCAAACCCCTGTCTCTACAAAAAACACAAAAATTAGGCAGGCATGGTGGCGCACACCTGTAGTCTCAGCTACTTGGGGGAGCGGAAGCAGAAGGATCACCTGAGCACATAAGGTTGAAGCTGCAGTGAGATGTGATTGTGATGCTGTACTCCAGCCTGGGCAACAGAGTGAGAGACCCTGTCTCAAAGAAAAAAAAAGATTTGCCAAGAACTACAGAACTTCTCTCGAGAGAAATGAAGAGCTACAAAATAATAATAATAATAATAATAATAATAATAATAATAATAATAATCTGTTATCTCATTTGAGCCCAATAATCCATCAAAAATAAAATTATTATTATTTCATTTTTTAGACGAGGAAACTGAAGTCCAGAGAATAAAAATGGTCAACTTCCACACTAAATTCCAAATTCAGTGTTGATCCTTTCACAGCTAGGGAAAATGTGTCTCTGTCTCTCCCTGTCCCTGTCTCTATATAACCACAAATCCCTCCCTAGGTGATCCTCCCTGGCGATGGAGTCCTAGAAAGCCAAAGACAGTCTTCTAAAGAGCCAACAGCCTAAATTGGCATTTAGTCCAGCCAACATCTAGAAAATGGATTACTACTTCCCAGATTATGTTGTACTTTAATTAAAACTCACAAATTACTTTTAGATCTAGTTTCTCCTTTGCAAGGAATGTGGGGGATAGAGGAACAAGTTAGGGAACACTAGCAGGGGACAACCAGTCAAATCCAGAAGCGGGACATTCTATAAGACATGGTCTTTACAGAAGGAGCAGGATTGAAAAAAAAGACAAATGGTCTGAACTCTTCTGAAGAGTCATTATCATGAAAATAAACAATCAAAAACGAAACCCTGGAGAGATGGTTTCAGAATAAAATAGACTAGCAAAACGTAATAATCAAATGTAATATGTGAACCTTGATTGGATCCTCGTAATGTGTAAAAGGAATTGTGTTGAAGGAATTCTTAGAATGAAGGGAATTTGAATGTGGCTGGATATGAGCATGGAGTCAGTTTGTTAAAGTTGTAAGAATCAAAATGGAGTCACTTGTGTTTAAAAACAAAACAAAACAAAAAACTGGCAAATAGAGCCAGAGAAGCTATGAAGAGAGGGTTCTCACGCATAAGTGCCTGAAAACAAAAACAAAAACTATCACAGAAGACTGCAAAAATTGCAACCTTGCATGCAGGTCATCGGGGCCTCACACAAAAAATACTTCTGCCAGGACATCTGCCGAAACAACTGGCTGTTCAACCTCAGACTGGTGCCACCCTTGTCACTGATCTTCGTTGCCAAGAATAATTATCTCAAAACAATTATATACTCCTCAGTTTTCCTTTAAAAACCTTTGTCTGCTTTAACCTTTACATAGTTCACTATGGCATGCATATTCCCCTTGCAATGATACATACTCAGATGAATATTTTTTTTTTAGAGTGCCTCTCTCTATTTGATATTTAGGTCAACTAGTGTTAGTTTTGTGGTATAACAGGAAACTGTTATTCTTAAAAGATACAGGCTGAAAGTATTTTGGGATAAAGTGTCATGATAGCTGTAACTTTCAAATGGGTCAACAACAATGAAACGATGATAGGTAAAGTATTATATATAGAGAAAACACTAACATTTTTTAAAATTTAAATGAAAGATGTACAAGAGTATGCTGTACTGGTCTTCAGTTTCTCTGAATGTATGAAACATTTCCATAATAGAAAGTTGTGGGGAGCCAGGCATGCTGGCTCACACCTGTAATCCCAGCACTTTGAGAGGCCAAGGCAAGCGGATCACCTGAGGTCAGGAGTTCCAGACCAGCCTGGTCAACATAGTGAAACCCCGGTCTCTACTGAAAAATACAAAAATTAGCCGGGCATGGTGGCAGGCACCTGTAATCCCAGCTAGTCGGGGAGACTGAGGCAAGAGAATTGCTTGAACCTGGGAGATGGAGGCTGCAGTGAGCCGAGATTATGGCATTGTACTCCAGCTCCGTCTCAAAAAAAAAAAAAAAAAAGTTGGGGGAAATGACCCCAATGCAGGAAATGACCCGTAATGCAGGAAATCCCTGCATTAAGCCTCCTTAATGCAGGGATTCTGAATGAGCAGCTCGTGGCTCACCTTGCAGGGAGCTCCATGGTTGTGCTTTAAGGACGCTGTGGACTTCCTACAATGTCAGCAACTGCTGTGTGCACGTGTAGCTCTCCATTTCTCTCCAGAGAAGTCCTGTAGTTCTTGACAAATCTTTTTCAAAGGGGTCCCATCACTCCAGAAACATTGAAGTCTTGAGGCTTGCCTGGAGATTTGAGGTCTGGTGGCTGCAGATGCATAATGAGATTTTTGGACTGCAAGATATTTCACTACTATTCAAATCACGTGTTGGAGACGACTCCCTAAAGTCATAGGATCTCAAAACTGAAAGGGGCCTTAGGAATAATCTAGTTTTCAACACTGAAGAGAAGTTCTCAAGACTTTGTCAAAGGTCAGGCAATTAACTTAATGGCCACAAGAAAAGCAAAGTCCAGGTCTCCCCTCTGCTTCTTCAAAGAACCAGTTCTGTTGGTCCAATCACTTGACTTCCTACATGAACCCCAAAAACCAGTGAACATCGTTCTGCAGGCTACAAAGCACTACGATCTGCTTCCCTCCCTACCTCCTTCTCCTGACATCCCCTTCTCCTGTCCTGCTCTGGTTCACTCCTCGCCCACTACGTGGTCTGCTTAGGGCTCCAACACAGCAAGCATGTGCTACCTTAGGGCCTGCACCCTGGCTGCTCCCTCTCCTTGCTCCTCTTCCTCCCAGTACTTGTTTGGTTGCACTACACCCAGCCACAGTCCTGAAAACTTGCTGAATGAATGAATGAATGAATGTTCTGTCTCCGAAAAGCAGGACATGATTCCAATGTAAGTCTCGATAAAGGGAACCACAAAGAGGCAAACGAATTAGGCAGGAAAGGTTGGGGTAGTGGTTATACTAGATGCTTTACAGTTATTTATGTGGCAGAAATTAAACTCTTGGTTTGATAAAATACATGAAGGAGCATGTAACTGGTAGCTCAGCTCTGTTCTGCAAAGTGTCAGCCAGCACTTCTCTGTACACAAAACAGATTAGTAACATCTCTTTCTGCCAGAGGGCTTACATGTTGCAATTCTCTTGTAAAAAGTTTCTGAATATTTAATAGTTGAAGTTGAATGACTTCCTAATAGGGTGTTGATTTACTACATCACGGACAAAATTAAGAGACATCAATTCAGGTCTATTGGGATTAAGTTTAAAGCCCCAAAGCTAAGCTTTCCAAGCCAAGCAAATCAGAAAACAACAAGCACATGATGCAGAGGAACATTCACACGCCAGCTGAAGCCTGCAGCTGTGTTTTCCTAAGATTCCCACCTTTGCTGCAGGCCCAGTGGGTGTCACCTTGTTCTGAGTGCCGGAGTGAAGCTAAGGTGAACCCACAGCCTTAAGCCCACGGTGGGGGACCCTGTGGTGGGGGGTCCCACAAACAGTCACCCTGAAGTTTTAAGCTTGGGAAGGGAACGCTGACCTAGTATTTATGGCGGTGGTCTATTCTGATCTGCGAGTGTGGGTGTGGGTATTCATTACTAAATTTCACTGTAAACTGCCAGGAAGAAAATGTCAGCCTGTGGCAGCGAAACAGTCCGTGTGTTTCACTAGTAAAGACTTTCTCTCTTCTTTTTTTTTCCTGAGACAGAGTCTTGCTCTGTCGCCCAGGCTGGAGTGCAATGGCATGATCTTGGCTCACTGCAGCCTCCACCTCCGAGGCTCAAGCGATCCTCCCACCTCAGCCTCTTGAGTAGCTGGGCCTACAGACATGTGCCACCACACACAGCTAACTTTTGTATTTTTTTGTAGAAAGAGGGTTTTGCCATGTTGCCCAGGCTGCTGTCGAATTCTTAGACTCAAAGATCTGCCCACCTCGGCCACCCAAAGTGCTAAGATTACACATATGAGCCGCCACTTCACCCGGCCTTTTTTTTTTTCTTGAGACAGAGTCTTGCTCTGTTGCCCAGGCTGGAGTACAGTGGTGCAGTCGTGGCTCACTGCAGCCTCGACCTCCTGAGCTCCAGCGATCCTCCCACCTGAGCCTCTAGAGTAGTTGGGACTACAGGTGCATGACACCACACCTGGCTAATTTTTTGTACATATATATATACACACACATACACAGTATATATATAAATATGTATATACACAGTATATGTATGATATATATGTACGCTATATATATATATATGGGTTTTTTTTTTTGTAGAGAAGGGGTTTCGCCATGTTGCCCAGGCTGGTCTCAAACTCCTGGGCTCAAGCAGTCTGCCTGCCTCAGCCTCCCAAAGTGCTGGGATTACAGGTGCAAGCCACACACCTGGCCTCAATAGTGACTTTTCATTGCAAGTGTGCGTGCACCTGGCACACTCCCACCTCAGGGCCTTTGCACTTGCTGTGCCCTCTGCCTCTACCAGTAGCCCTACGACTTGCTTCCTTACCTTTTTCAGGTCTTTGTTTAAACATCCCCTCCTCACTGAGGCCTACAGTTGAAATCCCTTCCCCTTGGTACTCGTTATCCCCCGTCCTGATCTGTTTTTTTTTTCCATAGCATGAATCACCATCTGCCGTATTATAGATGTTAGTTTATTTATTGTCTATCTCCCCCTCCCCAGTAGAATGTAATGTCTACAAGGGCATTTTGCCCACTGTTCTCCATGTCTAGAAATTTACTGGCATATAGAATATACTCAAAAGATGTTTATCATTGAATGAATGACTCTTGCTCCACTCACAAAGTGTAAATGTGTCTCCCAAGCCTGCCCTGACCCTGCTTAACACTAGCCCTGATTATCCCCTATGGCGACAGCTTGCCTGCGTGGACTCCTGCCTGCTCTCTGTGCCACAATCCTGTGACATGAAACAGAGTAGGTGCTTCATAAATGGGAGTGACACTAGGCATAGTGGTATGCATTTGGAGTCCTAGCTACTCCAGAGGCTGAGGCAGGAGGATTGCCTGAGCCTAGGAGTTGGAGCTGTAGTGCACTTGGATAGCACCTATGGATAGCCACTGCCCTCCTCCAACCTGGGCAACATAGTGAGCCCATGTCACTAAAAAAAAAAAAAAAAAAAAAAAAGGTAGAAGAGAATAATTTGAATATTTCTAGCACAAAGAAAAGACAAATATTTAAGATAATGGATATCCCAATTACACAGTAAAATCATTGTAAAATCCCAACTTTACAAATTATGTGAATGTTTTAAATTATCACAGCTGGGTGCAGTGGCTCACACCTGTAATCCCAGAGCTTTGGGAGGCTGAGGTGGGTGGATCATCTGCAGTCAGGAGTTCTAGACCAGCCTGGCAAACATGATGAAACCCCATCTCTACTAAAAATACAAAAAATTAGCCGGACGTGGTGGCGGGCACCTGTAATCCCAGCTACTCAGGAGCTGAGGTAGGAGAATTGCTGGTACCCGGGAGGCAGAGGTTGCAGTGAGCTGAGACCACACCACTACTTTGTAGCCTGGGCAACAGAGTGAGATGCCATCTCAAAAAAATAATAATAATAAAACTGTCACATGTAACTCCCAAATATGTGCATCATTATGTATCAATAAAAATAAATAATATTAAATAAATAAATGTGAATAAATGACTGAGAGTAAGAATGATGCCCTCCCTCCGGCACCCTTGCACTGTGGTTCTCCAGCACCTGCTGCTTAGGTTCCTTCAGATGCCACCTGCTCTGGAAACTATGCCTTGTTTCAGGATCTCAGTCACTGCCTTCAGCAGCCCACTATCTGATCCAAGCAGCCAAGGATTCTCTTCTGTCCCCAGTCACTCCTGTGCCCTCTTCCCTTTTAGGTTTTGCTACTGTCTTCAAACTTGCTTTGAAGATTTGAGCTCCAGTGTCACCAGGTCACCCTCCGAGGCGTCAGGACATGCCCTTCAAGTAAAGTCCAAATGAGCGATTAAACACTCTGGGCTTAATTTCTCAGTGTCTCTCTCAAGAGCTAGACTATTACTTGCATTTCTCATCTCCTTGAATCATCAGTGCCTAGTGCTATCATTTAAAATAGGGAAAGTTATGAACTGGGTTAAATCTTATTATTATTATTATTATTATTATTATTATTATTATTATTATTATTATTTTGAGATAGAGTGTCACTTACTGCCTAGGCTGGAGTGCAGTGGCACAGTCTTGGCTCACTGCAACCTCTGCCTCCTGAGTTCAAGCAATTCTCCTGCCTCAGCCTCCCAAGTAGCTGGGGTTATAGGTGTTCACCACCATGCCTGTCTAGTTTTTGTGTTTTTAGTAGAGACGGGGTGTCACCATGTTGGCCAGGCTGGTCTCGAACTTAGGACCCCAAGTGATCTGCCTGCCTCGGTCTCTCAAAGTGCTGGGATTACAGGCGTGAGCCACCACACCTGGCCTCAAAAAAAATTTTTTATAAAGAAAAAAGAAAGAAACAAAGACAAATAAAATAGGGAAAGATAATTGGTAAGACTTTTCCTTCCCAGGACCTTAGTTTCCCTACCTGTAAAATATGGAGCATGATATTTTTGGAGTCTGTGAATCCACCAAGCACATTATCATCTTTGCATGGTGCTTTAAAGTATATAAAACATTTTTGACAAATGAGATCTTATTTAACACAAAAAATGCCCAATAAATGTTTGCTAACAGGACTGATAATGATGATTCTGTGTGAGCTGAAATGATGATTCTGTGTGACCTGTTGAAGGTCAATGTGTCCTCTGTCATTAAGTCTGAGGACCAATTCAAGTTAAAACGAGTATGAGTCACTATATGTTAGAATTAATTTTGAATCCCTTAGTTTAATTCTTACATGTTGTCAATGCCTGAGGGAAATGATCTAGCCACAGGTGCCAGCTCATAAGAAAGGGGAAGGCCAGGCATGATGGCTCACATCTGCCATCCCATCATTTTGGGAGGCCGAGGCCAGCAGATCGCTTGAGGCCAAGAGTTTGAGATCAGCCTGTGCAACGTAGGGAGACCCCCCATCTCTACCAAAAAGTAATTAGCCAGGCACGGTGGTGTGCCCCTGTAGTCCCAGCTATTTGAGAGACTGAGACAGGAGGATCATGTGAGCCTAGAAGTTCGAGGCCGCAGTGAGCTATGAATGCACCACTGCACTCCAGCCTGAGCAACAGAGTGAGACCTTGCCTCAAAAATTAAAAAATAAAATAAATATAAAAATAAGAGAGAGAGGACACCATCTCTGTGGTACTGTTTAGCTGTGTTACATAACTGGTATTTTATTTGGGAAAAAAAAAAAAAACTCCTCCAAGGGGTTCATTTCCTCGGATCAAATGGTTCCAGGTGTTCGTATGCATTCGGCATGCGCATTCTTCAGCCCCGGTTATTCTGTTTTATTTTATGTAAAACTCTATTTCAAAATGCAGGTCTTCCCAGAAGAGTGTGTGCCCATTTTCCTTCAGGCTGTGCTAAGTGGAAGGTGCTAAACACCTGCCTGAGGCCGGGTGCAGGCCACACACCTGGGCAGGTGGCACTCCACCTCCTATACCCAAGTGCACCCTCTGGGTAAACACAAGCTCTGCTGGGCCCCAGCCACCACCAAGGGGTCTGGTTTCACTGTTGCTAAGGATAGTGAACTTTTTAAAACAACCTTCCCTTTCTTCTCTAATCTGGTAGAAAAACAAAAGCCCAGTCAGGAACCAATCAAGTGGAAGAGAGTGCGGCTAAATAAAATAAACATTGCACTTGACTTTCTCTGACACCAGTTCCCAGAATCTCTTGAGTCACCGGTGGGAGGATCCATGCAGAGGTTGTTTTGGAGAGCCTCGCCCAGGGGTCTCTTGCAGGGCCTGAGGTCCAACATTTAAGGGAGCAGGAAGAAAGAAGAAGGAAGTTTCCTCTTCTCATATTGCTTCCTCTTCACATCACCTCCCCCTGAACCTCAAGAAAAGGGCTGGGTACAATGGCTCGTGTCTGTAATCCCAGTGCGTTGGGAGGCTGAGGCAGGAGGATCACTTGAGGACAGGAGTTTAAGACTAGCCTGGGCAACATAGTGAAACCCGTCCTTTTCTACTTTAAATTTTTTTTTTTTTTTACAGGCGAGGTGCGGTGACTCACACCTATAATCCCAACACTTTGGGAGGCCAAGGTGGGCAGCTCACTTGAGCTCAGGAGTTCGAGACCAGCCTGGGCAACATGGCAAAATCCCATCTCTACAAAAAATACAAAAATTATCCAGGCATGGTGGTGCACACCTGTAGTCCCAGATACTTGGAGGCTGAGGTGGGAGGATCACCTGAGCCTGGAAGGCAGAGATTGCAGTGAGCCAAGATCACATCACTGCACTCCAGCCTGAGTGACAGTGAGACTCTGTCTCAAAAAAGGAAAAAAGAAAAGCAATTTTAAAATCTTTTTTTTTTTTTTTTTTTTACTAAGAAGGCTCCTAAGAGCCAGGCTATTAGCACCATCATCCCTTTCAAGTGCTATATAGTGATCAGGTGAAACTGGAGAATGTCTGAGTTGGGAGAGAATTCTAAGATCTCAAGTGGAAAAGCTTAATTTCACTGACTGAAAACTGAAGTCCAGAAAAGGAAAGAGGTTTTTGGCAAGGGACACAGCCAACTGGTGGCAGAGCTGGCAATAGAACCCAGGATCCTTTTGACACCCCCCCACCCCACATACACGTACCCTCCCAAAGTGTGATCTCGCTCCAAAAAACTAGCTTCTCTCCGAGTTTTCGCGTTTCTATCAGAAGCCCCCTCATCCTTTTTTTTTTCTTCCCCCTTTATGGCTATATTCTACAGGAAAGACAGAAGCCCTTTTCTTCTCAGGAAATAAGATTGGGAATCTTGGCTGGGTGCAGTGGCTCACGCCTATAATCCCAGCACTTTGGGAGCCAAGGTGGGCAGATCCCCTGAGGTCAGGGGTTCGAGACCAGCCTGGCCAACATGGTGAAACCTCATCTCTACTAAAAATACCAAACTACCCGTGCATGGTGGCGCCTGCCTGTAATCCCAACTACTCAGTAGGCTGAGGCAGGAGAATTGCTTGAACCTGGGAGGCGGAGGTTGCAGTGAGCCGAGATTGTGCCACTGCACTCCAGCCTGGGCCGTAAGAGTGAAGCTCCATCTCAAAATAATAATATTAATAGTAAATAAAAAGATTGGGAATCTTGAGAGACTAAAAGAAAAGGGCAAATAAGTAAAGAAAAAAGAAAAGATTGGGAATCTGAGAGTCATTCTTAAGTGTTTTTCTTCTCCCATGTATGCAAGTAATGAATCCTGTTGAGGCTTACTTTAAAATATCTTACTCTCTATTCCACCCTAGCCTTCAGTCCGTGCCTCCTGCTATCCCCTACCTTTGACCTCTCTCCAGGCCACCTGGTAGATAGCTTACATTGATAACTTACAGTTGCCATACACTGTACTATTTTCTACATGTGTTATTTTATTCCCTTAAAAGACCCCATAAGCTGGATGCCTTTATTACCCCCATTTTATAGATGAAGAAACTGAGGCTCAGTGCAGTTAAATAATATTTGTAAGATCTCACAGCAAGCAAGGAGCAGAACTGGGATTTTATTTATTTATTTATTTTTGAGACAGAGTCTTGCTCTGTCACCCAGGCTGGAATGCAGTGGTGTGATCTCACCTCACTGCAGCCTCCGCCTCCCCGGTTCAAGCAATTCTCCTGCCTCAGCCCCCAAGTAGCTGGGATTACAGGTGCCCGCCACCATGCCCGGCTAATTTTTGTATTTTTAGTAGAGACGGGGTTTTGCCATGTTGGCCTCGAACTCCCAACCTCAGGTGATCTGCCCACCTCAGCCTCCCAAAGTGCTGGGATTAAAGGGGTGAGCCACTGCGCCTGGCCAGAACTGGGATTTTAGGAGAACCAAGTGGTCCGGTGCCAAAATCCAAACTCCCAACTACTACACCTATTGCGTTTCTCTGAAGCACCAGCATGACCATGTCACGCCTGTGCTCAGGTCTCTTCAATGGCTCCCTTCTGACTGTGGTTGTTCAAATTCCTAGTTGGGCATTAGAGGCTCTTTGGTGGTTTGCCCCTCCCTCTCCTGCAGGTAAGTTAATGAACTTTGTTGTGCCTCAGATTCCTCATCTATCACTTGAGTTGTGATGATGCCCTCTTATGAGGCTGTCCAGGAGGATGAAAGGAGGTCACTCAGCACAAAGTGACACAATTGGTGTTAGTGATCATTTAGTCACCTTTGTACTGTTTCTCACAACTTACTTAGAGGACTCCTGTGGCCAGAATGTTGCTGCAAATAAACAGTGCTTGTTGCTACACTGAATGCGAATGTAATTTTTCCCTTCCTAGAAATGTTCCCCACTCCCATATGCCAACATCTCCAAATCCTTCCAAACCCAACCATCCTCCAATCACTCTACTTCAGTACCCCCATCCCCCGCCCCGGCCACCCCCTTCTACTAATTGAAACTCCCGGGACACTTACTCTTTTTTTTTTGAGGCAGAGTCTTGCTCCTTCATCTAAGCTGGAGTGCAGTGGCACGATCTCGGCTCACTGCAACCTCCACCTCCCAGGTTCAAGTGATTCTCCCGCCTCAGCCTCCCGAGTAGCTGGGACTAGAGGCTCGCACCACCATGCCCAGCTAATTTTTGTATTTTTAGTAGAGACGAGGTTTCATCATTTTGGCCAGGCTGGTCTCTAGCTCCTGACCTCAAGTGGTCTGTCCACCTCAGTCTCCCAAAGTGCTGAGATTACAGGCGTGAGCCACCACGCCTGGCCTCGGGGACATTTATTCTCATCATCCTTTTTTTCCACACCACTGTTTATTTACTCATGTGTTAAACATTTATCCAGTGCTTACTCTGATAATAACACCTGCACAGACAGTCCCCAAGTTGATGGTGATTGACTTAATGATATTTTCAGTTGACGATGGGTTTACAGGGATGTAACCCCATCTTACACTTGCTTGGTTATTTTTTTTTCTTTTTCTTTTTTTTCCTTTCTGTGGAGAACGGGGTCTTGCTGTATTGCCCAGGCAGGTCTCGAACTCCTGGGCTCAAGCTATCCTCCCGCCTCCTCCTCCCTAAGAGCCAGGATTACAGGCGTGAGCCTGTATTATCAGAAGCCCCCTCATCCTTTTTCTTGCCCCTTTATGGCTATCTTCCACAGGAAGGACAGAAGCCCTTTTCTTCTCAGTGAATACGATTGGGAATACTTAGCCGGCCCCATTGGCTCACACCTGTAATCCCAGCACTTTGGGAGGCCAAGGTGGGCAGATGCCCTGAGGTCTGGTGGATGTAACCCTACCTTAAGTCAAGGAGCATCTGTATTTGACTTGATACTTTACGAAGAGCTCCATACCACAGCTCTGCGTCTGTAAATCCTCACAAAAGCCTTGGAAGGGATTCCCATTTTTAGGCTGCCCTAGTTTTACCAGCTGGTGGTACACCCTGGTGTCAGCACCGGGGTTCCTGGGGATCCAGAGGTGATGCTGACAGGACGCCCGTCTTCAGGACATGTATTGCTGGGTCTGTCCCACAGACCACGGCCGACAGATGAAATAAGTACTCAGACAGAGGTATGCGGTGTAAGAGCAGCTAGGTGACTGCCTGGCTCTTATGTCCAGAGAGCACCCCAAGAGTTGGAGCTGCTTTGCTTTTATTCAGTGCAGGCACAATGACGAAAACCTGGAGCCAACACAACCTGCAGGTAATTAACATTTATCGTTCCCCTTTCAGGGAACACGATGCACACGGATGATCAATGGTCAGTTCCTGGTCAACGTAAGTAAACAAGCCTGTCTAAGATAAATTCCCCCACACTGCCTTGTACTACTCCTTGACCTCTGCCTCAAGGTTATAGAACAGCTGCCTTCTGCTATTCTTCCCCGAGGCTCTGCAGAGCCTTCTGACCTTTCAGAAGGTTTGCGTCCTTTCTCTGTAGTTTTTCCACCACTCTGACCAATCCCCCACAATGTATCGCTTTGTATGCAAAGCCAGGCCTGTCCATGCAGGGTGACAATCCAAGGTAGACAGTGGCAAAATCTGGTGGAGGCATCAGAGACAGTGCCATCAGTTCGCTGGAACAAGCGTATCAAGGAGCCTGGCAGATCTACACTTTACCAGACAGTGCCCATGGCCAACAGGGCAGGCCCTTGCTGGAGGGAGACACTCAGAAATCAAAACTCCTTGCTCTGCTGTCATGGACCTCTCCAGGAGATCCTCGGTGTCATCAGAAGCTGAAAAAGCAGTGCTGAGAAACGTGGCCTGCCATCTTTCCAGCTAAGGGAGGTGGCCCATTCGACCCTGGGTCGTCCTCTGCAAACGTGCTGCTGCAGGTCGCGTGGCACCATCTCCTGATTGCAGTTTGCTTTCCTGAGGGAGTGAACTGACTGAAATTGGATGGTAATAAGTTGCTAGGTTATTTTCCACTTTTTAGTTTATGAGGCTTATTGATTTTGCTTTAACATTAACCACTGCTTTCCTTTTAAGAAGCTGGTGAGGCAGCGCATGGCAGCAGGTTGCGAGTGGGGAAGTGGCACCACCTCATTTCGGTGAGGATTTGGGAGGGTGAAAAGCACCCTCATCTTCTCAGCTGCGTGTGAACAAACCACCTGTCAAGGTGGGTCCTTCATCTACAGGAGGATGATTCAGCCCTTCAGGGAGGCCTCAGTTTGCTTCCTCCACTTCCCAACCCCTTCATTATCATTCCTTCCACAACAGAGTACGTTTCTTGAGCAAAGCAGCAATATCTAGCAATTTTAGATAGACATTTACCTTCTGACCTAGAAATCTCACTTCTACGAATCCATCCTAAAGACACACTCTCAGCTGGATGTGGTCGCTCATGCCTGTGATCCTAACACTTTGGGAGGCTAAAGCAGGAGAATCACTTGGGCTCAGGAGCTCAAGACCAGCCTGGGCAACATAGCAAGACCCTATCTCTACAAAAAAAAAAAGATAAAAAAAAGTCAAAATTCAAAATTAATCAATATACATAAGGCTATGTATTACAGAAACATTGGTAATAGCAAAAGACTGGAAATAACTCAATGCCCATCAATAGGGAACAGAGTAAATAAGCTAGGATGCCTACGCATAATGGAGTGCCATGCAGCTTTGAAAGGAAATGAGGCATATTTCTATGTTCTATATTGTAATCGGCAGCATATAACCTAATGAGTAAAAAGTCAGGTGAAGAAAATTCTGATAGTATGCTATCATTGGGGAGGGGAATATGAATATACTGGTATATCACGTAGGAGGAGAGAGGGAGTAGAGTGAGAGGATTGGGATAGAAGCTAGGCTTTTCTAAATATAACTTGTTTTATAGATTTATGTTGGAAGTTTGTGGATATAGTACTTTAGAAAAGTATAAAACAAAATTAGACTTGACAAAATGGAAAAGTCAATCTGTTAAGTTGGTGGTGTAACTACACAGTGAGAAACTATTGCAAATGACCTTAACACTCAGGAATTCCACTGTATGCTCCTACTGGGAGATCCCCTAATGACCAAACTCAAACTCAGTCCAACCGAATCAGAAAACCTTCTAAAATATGTGAAACTGTTTTGAGTAATGAAGTGAGAAGTGTGGTAGTGTTGGTGATACGGTTTGGCTATGTCCCCACCCCGACATCATCTTGAATCGGAACTCCCACAATTCCCACATGTCGTGAGAGGAACCCCGTGGGAGGTGATTGAACTGTGGGTGTGGGTCTTTCCTGTGCTCTTCCCATGATAGTAAATGACAAGATCTGGTGATTTTAAAAATGGTTTCCCTGCACAAGCGCTGTCTCTTGCCTGCCACCATCTACATAAGATGTGACTTATTCCTCCTTGCCTTCCACTGTGATTGGGAGGACTCCCCAGCCATGTGGAACTATAAGTCCATTAAACCTCTTTTTCTTCCCAATCTCGGGTATGTCTTTATCAGCAGCATGAAAATGGACTAATACAGTAAATTGGTACCAATAGAATGGGGTGCTGCTGAAAAGATACCCAAAAATGTGGAAGCAACTTTGGAACTGAGTTATCAGATAGAGGCTGGAACAGTTTGGAGGGCTCAGAAGAAGACAGGAAAATGTGGGAAAGTTTGGAACTTCCTAGAGACTTGTTGAATGGCTTTGACAAAATGCTGATAGTGATATGAACAATAAGGTCCAGGCTGAGGTGGTCTCAGATGGAGATGAGGAACTTGTTGGGAACTGGAGCAAAGGTGAGCCTTGTTATGTTTTAGCAAAGGGACTGGTGGCATTTTGCTCCTGCCCTAGAGATTTGCGGAATTTTGAACTTGAGAGAGATGATTTAGGGTATCTGGTGGAAGAAATGTCTAAGCAACAAAGCATTCAAGAGGTGACTTAGGTGCTATTAAATGCATTCAGTTTTATAAGGGAAGCAGAGCATAAAAGTTCAGAAACTTTGCAGCCTGACAATGTAATAGAAAAGGAAATTCTATTTTCTGAGGAGAAATTCAAGCTGGCTGCAGAAATTTGCTTAAGTTATGAGGACCCAAATATTAATCTCCAAGACAATGGGGAAAATGTCTCCAGGGCATGTCAGAGGTCTTCATGGCAGCGCTCCCATCACAAGCCCAGAGGCCTAGGAGGAAAAAATGGTTTCATGGGCCAGGCCCAGGGTCTCCCTGCTGTGTGCAGTCTAGGGACTTGGTGCCCTGCATCCCAGCTACTCCAGCCATGATTGAAAGGGCCCAAGGTACAGCTCAGGCCATGGCTGCAGGGGGTGCCAGCCTCAAGCCTTGGAAGCTTCCATGTGATATTCAACCTGTGGGTTCACAGGAGTCAAGAATTGAGGTTTGGGAACCTCTGCCTAGATTTCAGGGGATGTATGGAAACGCCTGGATATCCAGGCTGAAGTTTGCTTCAGGGACAGCAGAACCTCTGCTAGGGCAGTGTGGAAGGGAAATGTGGAGTTGGAGTGCCCACACAGAGTCCCAACTGGGGCACCGCCTAGTGGAACTGTGAGAAGAGGGCCACTGTCCTCCAGACCCCAGAATGGTAGATCCACTGACAGCTTGCACCATGTACCTGGAAGAGCAGGAGACACTCAACACCAGCCCATGAAAGCAGGCAGGAGGGAGGTTGTACCCTGCAAAGCCACAGGGGCTGAGCTGCCCAAGACCATGGGAACCCACTTCTTGCATCAGCGTGACCTGGATGCAAGACATAGAGTCAAAGGAGATCGTTTTGGAGTTTTAAGACTTAACTGCCCTGCTGGATTTCGGACTTGTATGGGGACTGTAGCACCTTTGTTTTGGCCAGTTTCTCCCATTTGGAATGGCTGTATTTACCCAATGCCTGTACCCCCATTGTGTCTAGGAAGTAACTAACTTGCTTTTACAGGCTCCTAGGTGAAAGGAATGTGACTTCTCTCAAGTGAGATTTTGGACCATGGACATTTGAGTTAATGCTGAAATGAGTTAAGACTTTGGGAGACTGTTTTTGGGAAGGCATGATTGGTTCTGAAAAGTGAGAACATGAGATTTAGGAGTAGGAGGGACCGGGGTGGGATGATATGGTTTGGCTGTGTCCCCATCGAAGTCTTATTTTGAATTGTAACTCCCACAATTCCCGTGTGTCATTGGATGAACCCAGTGGGAGGTGATTGAGTTATGGGGGCGGGTCTTTCCTGTGTGGTTCTCATGATGGTGCATGAGTCGCACAAGATCTAACAGTTTTAAAAGTGGGAGTTTCCCTGCACAAGCTGTCTCTCTTGCCTGCTGCCATTCATGTAAGATGTAACTTACTCCTCCTTGCTTTCCACATCATTGTGAGGCCTCCCCAGCCATATGGGACTGTAAGTTCATTAAACCTCTTTTTCTTCCCAGTCTCAGGTATGTCTTTATCAGCAGTATGAGAACAGACTAATACAGTTAGTAAGACTGTTTACATGTATTATAGGATAAAGCAATGAGTAATTATGTTGTTTTGAAAAGTGGGATGTTTTATATCCCAGGTATGGGTATAAGATCAATAAAGTTAAGTAGAAGCATTTTAGTCTTACCTAAATTTGAAATAGAACTATTAGTAAGAACCCATAAAGTATTTTCTTGTAAAAAATTATTTCTAGAAACCATCATCATTTCAAAAGCAAGCATTTCTTGCACACAGTATATGATCTCTAAATGCCATTTACTAAAAGAAAGCAGGGCTCCTTAGAAAAATGGCTGATTCCAGGCCGGGCGCGGTGGCTCAAGCCTGTAATCCCAGCACTTTGGGAGGCCGAGACGGGCGGATCACGAGGTCAGGAGATCGAGACCATCCTGGCTAACACGGTGAAACCCCGTCTCTACTAAAAAATACAAAAAACTAGCCGGGCGAGGTGGCGGGCGCCTGTAGTCCTAGCTACTCGGGAGGCTGAGGCGGGAGAATGGCGTAAACCCGGGAGGCGGAGCTTGCAGTGAGCTGAGATCCGGCCACTGCACTCCAGCCCGGGCGACAGAGCGAGACTCCGTCTCAAAAAAAAAAAAAAAGAAAGAAAGAAAGAAAAATGGCTGATTCCAGATCTGGGCTCCTGGGAAAGAAATGTACAAGATGAGCCTGGAACATCACATTATATACCAGATAGTTAAGCATTTATCAAGGACAATAGGGTGATTTCAAAAGACAAATACCAGATATTATGTGCTTCTGATAAAAAGCATTAGTCATGAAGTAGTCTTGCCAAAATCCCTAACCTAAATCTGATCAGCTACTCTAAATCCAACTTCTAGTTTACAGGAAATGTCAAGGACAGAGAACATGTTAAATCATACTGTTGGTTGCAATCACCAAAATTATTGCAGTGGCTCACGCTTATAATCCCAGCACTTTGGGAGGCTAAGGAGGGCAGATTGCTTGAGCCCAGGAGTCTGAAATCAGCCTGCAAAATATAGTGAGACCCCCATCTCTACAAAAAATTGAAAAATTAACCAGGCATGGTGACATGCACCTATGGTCCCAGCTACTCTGCAGACTGAGGCAGGAGGATCGCTTGACCCCAGGAGTTTGAGGGTCCCTTGAGCCATGATTGTGCCACTGCACTCCAACCTGTGCAACAGAACGATACCTTGTTTCAAAACAAAAAAAAATTATCACAAAGACTTAGGTGCCTATAGTCCCAGCTACTCAGGAAGATGAGGCAGGAGGATGAGGCTGGAGGATGGCTTGAGCCCAGGAGTTCCAGTTCAGACTGGGCAACATAGTAACCCCATCCCTTAAAACAAAACAAAACAGACTCAGTCAACTTGAAGAGGCCCCCACTAACCAAAGAATAGGATATTTGAGCATCAATAAGAATTATAACTTGATGAATTGAAGCTCATCAAATATGTTTAAAACCATGAATTCGGCCGGGCGCGGTGGCTCAAGCCTGTAATCCCAGCACTTTGGGAGGCCAAGACGGGCGGATCACAAGGTCAGGAGATCGAGACCATCCTGGCTAACACGGTGAAACCCCGTCTCTACTAAAAAAATACAAAAATCTAGCCGGGCGAGGTGGCGGGCGCCTGTAGTCCCAGCTACTCCGGAGGCTGAAGCAGGAGAATGGCGTAAACCTGGGAGGCGGAGCTTGCAGTGAGCTGAGATCCGGCCACTGCACTCCAGCCCGGGCGACAGAGCAAGACTCCGTCTCAAAAAAAAAAAAAACGAAAGAAAGAACAAAAGAACGCAGTTACCAAAATTGGGTCA
>NW_016805666.1:8224265-8227141 GCF_001698545.2 Rhinopithecus bieti
TTTTTTTTTTTTTTGAGATGGAGTCTCACTCTGTCACCCAGGCTGGGGTGCAGCAGCGTGATCTCAGCTCACTGCAACCTCTGCCTCTCGGGTTCAAGGAATTCTCCTGCCTCAGCCTCCCAAGTGGCTGGGACTACAGGCACTTGCCATCACACACGGCTAATTTTTTGTTTTTAATAGAGACGGGGTGTCACCATGTTGGCCAAGCTGGTCTCAAACTCCTGACCTCAGGTGATCTGCCCACCTCGGCCTCCCAAAGTGCAGGGATTACAGGTGGGAGCCACCAGGCCTGGCCAAATTCTTAATTATTGAACCTAGGTGATAGAATCATGGAAGTTTATGATACCATTTGTCTCCTTTTATGTTAGAAATTTTCCATAGTGAACTAAAACAAAAAATAAAGAAATAGAAGGGAAACTAAAGACTGAAGCCACAGAAAAGCTGAACAAACAAAATAAAGACTTTCTCTTTTTTTTTGGACACAGGGTCTTACTCTGTCACCCAGGCTGGAGTGAAGTGGTGCAATCTTGGCTCACTGCAACCTCCACCTCCTGGGTTCAAGTGATTCTCCTGTCTCAGCCTCCTGAGTAGCTGGAATTACAGGTGCTCGCCACCACGCCTGGCTAATTTTTGTATTTTTAGTAGAGACGGGATTTCACCAGGTTGGCCAGGCTGGTCTCAAACTCCTGACCTCAGGTGATCTGCCAGCCATGTCCTCCCAAAATGCTGGGATTACAGGCATGAACCACCGTGCCCGGCCTTGAAAAAACAATTATTTTAAGTAATTAAATATTAGTGTGATTTTTTTCGTTCTTCCTTCACCTGCTGCCCAAGCTATAAACTTCCCTACAGGGCAAGAGTCTTCAAGATCTTTCTTTCTACCCAGGTGCCCAGAGCAGTGTCTGGCACATTGTAGGCCCTCAAAAAAATGTTTACTGCCTCGGAAACCTGACCAGAAAAGGCCAACTCTATGTGGGGTGGGGAAGGGAATGAGGAGGGTTAACCTTTCTCCTCCACCTTCAGCTCTGTGTCAGATGATATAGCAGTGGAGACTGAATCCCGTAGATTTATAGTGTGTTTTCTGATGTATACAGACAGAGCTTTTTTGTTATAATTAATTATCCCATTTATACCTTTCAAAATCCACAAAATTCCTCATTAAAATTTGTTTCATACCTTCTCATTCTTTCTCTCAATAATGTAGAAGTGTTAGAATTTGGTCTCAATTCTCCATGGCCTTCAGGCAGCACTTGTCTGCTGGACACAGAGGGACAGGAATTCTCAACCTGGACACTGCAAGTTTCAACCACCCATGAATCCCTGATACTGCAAAATGGTACATATACATGTGTACCTATATACATTGTTTTTTTTTTTTGAGACAGAGTCTTGCTCTGTCACCCAGGCTGGAGTTCAGTGATGCGATCTCAGCTCACTGCAACCTCCACCTCCCAGGTTCCAGCAGTTCTCCTGCCTCAGCCTCCCAAGTAGTTGGGATTACAGGTGTGTGCCACTACACCCAGCTAATTTTTTATATTTTTGGTAGAGATGGGGTTTCACCATGTTGGCAAGCTGGTCTCAAACTCCTGACCTCAAGTGATCTGCCTGCCTTGGCCTCCCAGAATGTTGGGATTACAGGCATGAGACACCACGCCTGGCCCATATATGCATTTTTGGATAGGGTGATGGTCTATGATTTTTAAATCAGATGCTATCATGGGTTCCTGACCTAACAAAGGAGAAAGACTACATTCAGTAGAAGAGGTGCAAAATAATAAGAAACACTAAGCGTTCATCAAGAACCTTTTTTTTTTTTTTTTTTTTGAGATGGAATTTTGCTCTTGTTGCCCAGGCTGGAGTGCAATGGCGCAATCTCAGCTCACCATCACCTCTGCCTCCCGGGTTCAAACGATTCTTCTGCCTCAGCCTCCTGAGTAGCTGAGATTACAGGCATGCACCACCACACCTGGCTAACTTTTGTATTCTTAGTAGAGATGGGGTTTCTCCATGTTGGTCAAAGTCCTGACCTCAGGTGATCCACCTGCGTCGGCCTCCCAAAGTGCTGGGATTACGGGCGTGAGCCACTGTGCCCGGCCTAGTGTACCCATTCTTTAAGGCCCCACTCCCGTGCCTTCTCCCTACGACTGTCCCTGCCTCCTCCCCAACCAGTTGTCTTTCTTTCTTGTAAACTCCAACATTTCACATTTATCTCTTGTTATATGTGGCTGGTAACCGTTGATCACCTTCTTTATGTTTGCTCACGTTTTACCTTCAGCTAGTCTGTGTGCTTCTCGAAGGCTAGGATCATATTGCACATCATTGTATCTTCTTTGCCCCTGAAGCATGGCCCGCCTCGAGGGGACATTTGGTCATTTCTTTTTCATGGATGAGTTTTATAACCACCATAATGTTTGAATTCCTTAATGTGGCCTACATGGATTGGTCTCTGCCACCCTCTTTGGCCTCATTTGTGTCTCCTCCCCCTTTACATTTTATACCTAGCCATCCTCAATACCTGCCAGTTCCTTAGAAATGCCATGGGCCAGGCGCAGTGGTTCATGCCTGTAATTCCAGCACTTTAGGAGGCCGAAGTGGGCGGATCACCTGACATCAGTAGTTGGAGACCAGCCTGACCAACATGGTGAAACCCCATCTCTACTAAAATACAAAAATTAGCCAAGCGTGGTGGTGCATGCCTGTAATCCCAGCTACTCGGGAGGCTGAGGCAAGAGAATCGCTTGAACCCAGGAAGTGGGGGTTGCAGTGAGCCGAGCCTGCGCCACTGCACTCTAGCCTGGGTACAGGGTGAGACTGTCTCTCAAAAAAAAAAAAGGAAGGAAGGAAGGAAGGAAGGAAGGAAGGAAGGAAGGAAGGAA
>NW_016805666.1:8227538-8251695 GCF_001698545.2 Rhinopithecus bieti
GGAAGGGAAGAAATTCCAGCCATGACACCTCACACAGCTTCCTCTGCCGGAACACTCGTCTCCTCTTCGGTCTGCTTGACTCTTCTCAACCTTTGCGTCTCAATCTGGGAATTACTTCCTAATGAGAAGTCTTCCCCTGGACTTCATTAGAAAGTACAAATCAGTAAGGTTGGGCCAGCAAAATGCGTGTGAGAGAGCATTTAGCAAGAGGAAAAACGCATCATGTGTGAGAACATTTAGCAAGAGGAAAAACGCGTCGTGTGTGAGAGCATTTAGCAAGAGGAAATGAGAAACATTCACATCCACTTACTCATGAGCTTGCTCCAGCTTCTTCTTTTCCTGTTCCCTAGTTCCCTCTGGATGTGAGCCATCTGAAATTACTCACGGGACATCTGAATGCACTTTGCTTTTTCATACTTCTGTGCCTTTGTACACACTTTTCTTCCTTTTTTTCTTTTCTTTTCTTTTCTTTTTTTTTTTTTTTTTTGGAGGCAAGGTCTTACTTTGTCACTCAGGCTGTAGTGCATGGGTACCATTTCGGCTCATTGCAACCCCTGCCTCCTGGGTTCAAGCAATTCTCTTGCCTCAGCCTCCCAAGTAGCTGGGACTACAGGTGTGTGCCACCACGCCTGACTAATTTTTGTATTTTTAGTAGAGATGGGGTTTCACCATGTTGGCCAGGCTGGTCTCGAACCCTGACCTCCAGTGATCCACCCACCTTGGCCTCTCAAAGTTCTGGGATTATAGATGTAAGCCACTGTGGCCAGCCTGTACACACTACACATTTTTCATTTTTTCATTCTTCCTAGGATTCCATTTAATCCATGCCCTTCCTTCCTTCCTCCTCTCTTCTCCTCTCCTTTCCTTTCTCTTTCTTTCTTTCTGTCTTTTCTTTCCTTCTTTCTTTCTTTTTCTCTCTTTTGTTCTTTCTCTTTCTTTCTTTTTTCCTTCCTTCCTATCTTCCTTCCTTCTTTTCTTTCCGTCCCTCTCTCCCCGGCAACCTTCCTTCCTTCCCTCTGTCTCTGCACCCCCACCCTTCTCTTTCTTTCAACAGAGTCTCACTCTGTTGCCCAGGCTGGAGTGCAATGGTGTGATCACAGCTCACTGCAACCTCTGCTTCCCAGGTTCAAGTGATCTTCGTGCCTCCACCACCTGAGTAGCTGGGATTATAAGTATCTGCAACCATGTCTGGCTAATTTTTGTATTTTTAGTAGATATGGGGTTTCACCATGTTGGCCAGGCTGGTCTTCAACTCGTGGCCTCAAGTAATCCACCCACCTCGGCCTCCCACAATGCTGGTATTAAAGGCATGAGCCACTGCACAGCCTAATTCATGCCCTTTCTTCACCTAATTTACTCCTAATCATTTTTCAATGCCCAGCCAAGGGGTCGGTATAATAGTGCAATTTTTGTTTGTTTGTTTGTTTTTTGAGACAGAGTCTTGTTCTGTCACCCAGGCTGGAGTACAATGGTAAGATTTTGGCTCACTGCAACCTCTGCCTCCCTGGCTCAAGCAATTCTCCTGCCTCAGCCTCCCAAGCAGCTGGAATTACAAGTGCACACCACCACACACAGCTAACTTTTTGTATTTTTAGTAGAGACAGGATTTCACCATGTTGACCAGGCTGATCTCGAACTCCTGACCTCAAGCGATCTGCCCACCTTGGCCTCCCAAAGTCCTGGGATTACAGGCATGAGCTACTGTGCTCGGCCAAATGGGGAAAATTGTAATAATTCTACCTCCGAGGGTTGTTGTGGGAATGAAGTGAATTAATGTCTATACAGTTCTTTGACTTCTTCCTGGCATATAGTAAATGCTAAATAATTTTTAGCTATTATCAGCAACATCATCTTCTCTTTCATCATTATCATCAGTATGTATAACATACAAGTCTCTTGCCATTTTTCATGCTATATATTGATTGCTTTTCATTGTCTGTCTCTCCACCATCATATATGCTCCTTTTTGACTGAATGATCCTCAAATAACGAGGTCATTCTACAGGCCCTAACAAAGCATCAGTAGTCAAAGTTTGGAGCTACAGAAATCCTATGGAGAGTTGTGAAAAGAAAAACGTCAACTGGATGAAAAGGCTGTGGGAAAAGGAACGTGTAAATAAGGTCAGAAAGAATGCCTTGGAAATAACCACAGGACTCATTCACCACTGATCACAGTGCAAGTTGACACAACCTTATTTTGTCAGGCAATTTGGCGCTTCCCAGGAAGAATTTATTTATTTGTTGGAGACAGTCTTGCTTTGTCACCCAGGCTGGAGTGCAGTGGCACAATCTTGGCTCACTGTAACCTCTGCCTCCCGGGTTCAAGCAATTCTCATGTCTCAGCCTCCCGCATAGCTGGGATTACAGGCACACACCACCATGTCTGGCTAATTTTTGTATTTTTTTTGTAGAGATGGAGTTTCACCATCTTGGCCAGGCTGGTCTCGAACATCTGACCTCAGGCGATCTGCCCGCCTCAGCCTCCCAGAGTGCTGGGATTACAGGCATGAGCCACCACACCTGACCAAAAATTTTAATTACATATATCCTTAAACAAAGAAATATCACTTTTAGAAGTCTATTCAATGAAAACAATTTCTCAAGTATACAAAGATACATGAAAAGGTTAACCATCATAACATTACTTGTAAGAATAAAAAACTTCGAGAGACTGAGGCGGGTGGATCACCTGAGGTCAGGAGTTCGAGATCAGCGTGGTCAACATGGTGAACTGCATTGGTGAACAACATTGGCTCACTGCAAGCTCCGCCTCCTGGGTTCATGCCATTCTCCTATCTCAGCCTCCCAAGTAGCTGGGACTACAGGCACCTGCCACCACGCCCGGCTAATTTTTTTTTTTTTTCCTTTTATTTTGTGTGTGTGTTTTTAGTAGAGACAGGGTTCCATCGTGTTAGCCAGGATGGTCTCGACTTCCTGACCTTGTGATCTGCCTCCTAAAGTGCTGGGATTACAGGTGTGAGCCACTGCTCCCAGCCTGTCTCATTCCAGTTTTATCAAATGTGCTATTGAAATGAGTGCTGTATAATTTTTAAACAACGTGCATACAATACGTCCATAGAAAGGAAAAAGTGATAAGGATATAAGGAAAATTATCTGCTTAAGCAGAAAAAAAATAACTATACATAATAGCTGAAATACAACATTAGAGAAATTTCCCAGGAAATATAGCAAAAAGATAAAGGGATATAAAATAGTAGACAAAAGGTTAGGAAGTTAAGGATACTAGTTCAGGGGATCTTATATCTGAATACCAGTGTTTCCAGAAAGAAAAAAGAGAAAAGAAGGGGCAAAGCAATCAATGTCATAATTCAAGAATAGAACGAACTGGGAGATTTAAGAGCCAATAAGTAGCCAGCATCATTTTAAGGAGGAAGAGAAGATTTTATTGCCTCTAGAGATGAAAAAATTGGCTATATCCAAAGTTTAGGAACCAAAATGGATTTGTACTTCTCATCAGCAACACTAGAAGCCAAAATACAATGAAGCAATGCCTTTAAAATTCTGAAAGATGGGCCGGGCGTGGTGGCTCAAGCCTGTAATCCCAGCACTTTGGGAGGCCGAGACGGGCGGATCACGAGGTCAGGAGATCGAGACCATCCTGGCTAACACGGTGAAACCCCGTCTCTCCTTAAAAAAAAAAAAATACAAAAAAACTAGCCAGGCGAGGTGGCGGGCGTCTGTAGTCCCAGCTACTCCGGGAGGCTGAGGCAGGAGAATGGCGTGAACCCGGGAGGCGGAGCTTGCAGTGAGCCGAGATCACGCCACTGCACTCCAGCCTGGGCGACAGAGCGAGACTCCGTCTCAAAAAATAAAATAAAATAAAATTCTGAAAGATGTAACTTGCAATCTGGAATTCTATACCCAGCCACACTATCAATTGAGTATGAGAGTAGAAAAAAACATGTTCAAGTATGTAAGGTTTGAAAAATTGTATCTATCATGCACCCCTTCTCTATAAGCTACTGGAGAAGATACTCCACCCAAAGACAAAGTAAATCCAGGAGGAGACTCTAAAATAGGAGAGAAGCAAGGAGATTCCCTGGGAGGATCATAAAGGGAAATGCCATGATCATCGCTGTGTACAAGATGTGGAGAACAACTATTTCCATGTGGAAAAGTGTGACTCAGGAAACAGGTTGAGAACTGTCATCACCCAAAAATGCTCATTGATATAATACCTTGTTCAAACTTGAGGACAATTTTTCCATATTTGTCACACTTTCATCACTTATTATGGAAATTCCCACTCACCTCTCTATACTCTGCTGGTAGAATCCGCTGAGCGTATTCATTTCATAAAACGCCCCCGTTTCTGAAGTGTTGTGCTTTGGCCTACTCTTGAGAGCTGAACATAGGCTAATGAGCTTCAAAGCAGAAAACACAAAGCATCCTTCCCGCTCTGATCCTCCTTCTACAGGGTCTTCAGTGCCTGGCCCATACTGCAGATCTGCCAGATGCCCAGGCACAGGTGAACACTCATGGTTAAGAGACTTATCCACCTGAAACTAATGAAACGGAGGCCCTTTATTCATATGTGCCCTTCTCAGGGCCCTGTACCTAATTTAGTATTTGTAATTTTGAACTTACAATCTTACTAAAGGGTCCTCCAAATTATATAATCTTCAGACCCTGCAAATCCTAGATCTGCTCCTGCGTATGATTTTTTTTTCTCTTTTTTTGGCTTTCTCCCCTCCAATTAGGAAGATAGATGTGTGTTTTGTTTGTTGGTTTGTTTTCTTGTTTTGTTTTGTTTTTGAGATGGAGTTTCGCTCTTGTTACTCAAGCTGGAGTGCAATGACATGATCTCTGCTCACCCCAACCTCCGCCTTCTGGGTTCAAGCAATTCTGCTGCCTCAGCCTCCCGAGTAGCTGGGATTACAGGCACACACCACCACAGCTGGCTAATTTTTTTGTATTTTAAGTAGAAACGGTTTCACCATGTTAGCCAGACGGGTCTCAAACTCCTGACCTCAGGTGATCCGTCTGCCTCGGCCTCCCAAAGGCTTACAGGCGTAAGCCACGGTGCCCACCCTTGCTTTTGTTTCGAAATGGGGTCTCACTCTGTTGCCCAGACTGGACCAGAACTCCTGGGTTCAAGTGATCCTCCCATTTCAGCCTCCTGAGGAGCTAGGACTACAGGCACACGCCACCATGCCTTGCTCTTTGATCATGATTTTGTCCTCTGACCTCTCCAGAAGAGGCTTTTAAAGACTCAGGAACGTCGAAATCATGTTATAACCCAGCAACTCTGTTCGGCTTGTTTTCCCAGGAAGTCTCATGTAACACTGGCAATAGTGGGCTTTCCTTTCACAGCCAGATTTGTGCTAGCCACTCCGTCATTCAAATCCAAGCAGTAGGCTGGGCGCGGTGGCTCACGCCTGTCATCCCAGCACTTTGGGAGGCCGAGACGGTTGGATCACGAGGTCAGGAGATCGAGACCATCCTGGCTAACATGGTGAAACCCCATCTCTACCAAAAAAAATACAAAAAAACTAGCCGGGCGTGGTGGCGGCGCCTGTAGTCCCAGCTACTCGGGAGGCTGAGGCAGGAGAATGGCGGGAACCCGGGAGGCGGAGCTTGCAGTGAGCTGAGATCCGGCCACTGCACTCCAGCCTGGGCGGCAGGGCGAGACTCCGTCTCAAAAAAAAAAAAAAAAATCCAAGCAGTAGATTGTTTAGGGATATGTCATTTAGGAGGCAAAACTATAAAGCAAACGGTAACGATTAACATTAAAGCTAGTACAGTGGTTACCTGGGGAGGAGGTGGTAGTCACGGAAAGCAGAGGTTGCAGGGAGGCACACAGCTGAGCTTCAAGGTGCTAATTGGTGATAGGTGTTTTGTTATTATTATTATTTTTGAGATGGAGTCTCGCTCTGTCAGCCAGGCTGGAGTGCAGTGGCACGATCTGGGCTCACTACAACCCCCGTCTCCTAGGCTCAAGCAATTCTCCTGCCTCAGCTTCCTGAGTAGCTGGGATTACAGGCGTGTGCCACCATGCCTGGCTGATTTTTGTATTTTTAGTAGAGACAGAGTTTCACCATGTTGACCAGGCTGGTCTCAAACACCTGACCTCAGGTAATCTGCCCACCTTGGCCTCCCAAAGTCCTGGGATTACAGGCGTGAGCCACCGTGCCCGGCCTATTTTTTTTTTCTTTATTTTGAAAGAGGGTCTTGTTCTGTCGCCAGGCTGGAGTGCAGTGGAGTGATCACAGCTCACTGCTGCCTCTTGAGCTCTTCCCACCTCAGCCTCCCGAGTAGCCGGGACTACAGGTGTGTGCCACTACACTCTGCTAGTTTTATTTTACGGTTTTTTTTGTTTGTTAGTTTGGTGGTGGTGGTGTTGTCATGTGTGTACAGCTGGGGGTCTCATTAAATTGCCCAGGCTGGTCTCAAACTCCTCGTTGTAAGCCATCTTTCCACCTCAGCCTCCCAAAGTGCCGAAATTACAGGTGTGAGCTGCCGCACCCGTCCTCATTATTTAATCTTTAGACTGTACACATACTGTTTTGTAAATATGATGCATTTGTAATTTTAAAGCCTGGACAGGCGCCTGATGACTACTGTTTCCTCTCTTGGTTCAGGGCTGCAGCCAGAGAATACGTGCAGAGTCACTGTCAACAGCAAGTTAAGTATAAAAGGAAATAATGATTTTCTAACATTCGAATAAACCTGTGCTAGTTAGAGACGATCCTGGTTACCGCAATAAAGTCCACTGATGGCGCTGGGAAGGGGTAAAGTCCAGCTGCCTTTTTCAGGCCCTCCTGGTACAACAGCATTTTTCTGGACCAGAGAGCATTCAGAGTCTGGCCCTCACTTCCGTGTGTCCGGAGACTTGATTTTCGCCACTCCACTGGGACTCCTCATGCTTGGAGGGAATGCCTGTGGATGATCAGCCACCGTGAGCTCCTTGAGGGCTGAGAGCACGCTTTATCCATCTCTACATTCCCAGCGCCTAGCAAAGAACCCACCTACAGCAACAGAGTCCAGGCACCTTTCTGGCAACTTGCATACTGGTGTGTTCCAGACAGAACGTGCATGCCTGCTCTGGAGGCACGGCTCCCTTCCTGGGGCCTGGTGGCCTGACCCCGAGGCTTAGCCCAGAGGTTAGGGACCCTTCCACCAAGGATACACCACAGCTACCTACTGCCAGCCTCCTCGTGCTGTCCTCTACCTGGGCTGGGACTGGCTGCCAGCCCTGGCACGGTGCCTTGCTCATAAAAAGGGCTCAGGAAATGGAAGAAGAAATACAGAAACCCAAGTCACAGACCGACTTTTTTTTCCCCAGACAGGCTACTTTGTGGTCTTTGCCTTATCTTCACATATAGGACCCCCTAGCCCAGCCTATAGACTTAGATGTGAAGTTTCTTGGAAATGTTTTCCGAGTCAGGTTCTGCTCTGCTTTCAGAAAGTGATGGAGAAAGTTAAGGCCACCAAGCCAAATGCGCTCATTAGTTGACCCAGCATTCGAGTGCGGCAGTCAGAATTTCAAACCCTGGAGGAAGCAGTGAGGACAAAATCCAAAGCCCCTGCCAGTCACGGGGGAGTAATTTGACTGGTTAGGACCATGGTCTTTCTGTTCACAAATACACGCTGACTGCCTTCGGGACAAGCAGGTGGTTGCTTTGCCTGGGGAGCCACCAAAGCTGTGTAAGGCCTGGGCCACAGCCAGAAATCGTTTAGATTCCAAAAGCTCGGAGTCAAGGCTGCAAGAGCACTTGTTTAGTCCGTCAAGAAACAGATCAAGAAGATAAGTGGCTTAGAAAGACAGTGACGGGGTTGGGCATGGTGTAATCCCAGCACTTTGGGAGGCTGAGGCAGGCAGGTCACTTAAGGTCAGGATTCCGAGACCAGCCTGGCCAGTATGGTGAAACCTTGTCTCTACTAGAGATACGAAAATTGGTCGGGCACGGTAGTTCATGCCTATAATCCCAGGACTTTGGGAGGCTGAGCTGGGCGGATCACCTGAGGTCGGGAGTTCGAGACCAGCCTGACCAACATAGAGAAACCCTGTCTCTACTAAAAGTACAAAATTAGCCAGGCGTGCTGGTGCATACCTGTAATCCCAGCTACTCAGGAGCCTGAGCAGGAGAATCACTTGATCCTGGGAGGTGAGGCTGCAGTGAGCCAATATTGCACCACTGCACTCCAGCCTGGGCAACAGAGTGAGACTCAGTCTCAGGAAAAAAAAAAAAAAAAAGAGATACAAAAATTTGCCTGGTATGGTGGCACACACCTGTAGTCCCAGCTAATTGGGAGGCTGAGGCAGGAGAATCCTCGAACCCGGGAGGTGGAGGTTGCAGTGAGTCAAGATTTTGCCACTGCACTCCAGCCTGGGTGACAGAGTGAGACTCTGTCTCAAAAAAAAAAAAAAAAAAAAAAAAAAAAGAATGAAAGACCATGATGGAAGCAAGCCTAGGATGGAGGACTCCCGACTGCCACACGTGTATTGTTTTATCTGTTACAGTCTCTGCATCTCTGGTCATTGCAGATCCCATGGTCAAGGGCCTTCCTCATGCATAGCAAAGTTTGAGTCTCTAATTGTCATTCACATAAGGTTTATGTCTATGTAACTGCAAAACCAACCTTATTAGCTCAACTGGCCTGTTGAGTGGATAAATAGTGATTACTCTTTCCTGATTTTATCTTTGTAATGTGACAAGTTTGTGGGTTAGAAATTCTAATTTGCCATCTATTTTGCATTTATTTACATAATAAGCTCCCAAGCCCCTGAGGATATACCATGCATTAATTAGTGGAGTCTGTAATAGGCAATTCCAATTCTGTGGAGTACTGGGACACCGGCAATAAATAGAAATGCCTTATTCTTATTATTTTTAGCAATTGATATACCCTTAGAGGCATTAACGCCTTTTCAGAACAAGGTGGGGTGTATATAAATGACTCTGTTATCCTTGTCCCGATTTAGGAAAAGAGATATTGTAGAAATTGAAGTCTGTTACCTTAAATGCCAAGGAGATTCGGCATTTCTGTCCTACCCCTGGCTTATTCTGAAATCGAGGTGAGATAGGGAGAAAGGTAGTGACTGAGACAGAAGGACAACCTGATTTCTAATCATTTATTCACGGGAACAGCATTGCTTGAGTGTAAGGCTTTGTGTGAGGGGGTGATGGATCATTTAATAGGACCCAGGAGATCAGGCTTTGAAAAACACCTGATATCTTGAATGTGGTGAAGAAAAGACACCTGAGAGAGTGCCCGCTGGCCCTGGGGTAGAAGGGCCCTCACCTAAAGGCCTCAACTCCTGACTTCTAGTCAAAGCTTCAACCCTCACTTGCTATGCGACTTTGGACAAGTCACTTCCTCTCTCTGATCCTCAGTATCTAGCTGTGAAATTAGAGGCAAGGAAGAACTCCCAGAAGGAACGCGGCATATGTAGAAAGACCCAGAAATCCCTCTATATGTTTTAGTCTGTGGCTGTCCTCTCCATAAAGACAATTTCAAACCTTCTCCACTCTGCACAGCTCTCCAAATCTCCACCCGAGTCTCCTCTCTCTTAGCAAACTATCCGGTTCCCAACTTCATAAAGAAAATAGAAGTTTCAGGCCGGGTGTGGTAGCTCACGCCTGTAATCCCAGCACTTCAGGAGGTCAAGGCAAGTGGATCACCTGACATCAGGAGTTCAAGCCCAGCCTGGCCAACATGGTGAAACCCCATCTCTCCTAAAAATAAAAAATTAGCCAGGTGTGATGGCGGGCGCCTGTAATCCCAGCTACTCAGGAGCCTAAGGCAAGAGAATTGCTTGAACCTGGGAGGCAGAGGTTGCAATGAGCCAAGATCGCACCAGTGCACTCCAGCTTGGGCAACAGAGCAAGACTCCGTCTCAAAAAAAGAAAAGAAAGTAGAAGTCTCTTGGTGTCTGGCTCATGCCTGCAATCCCAGCACTTTGGGAGGCCAAGATAGGAGGATCACTTGAGGCCAGGAGTTTGAGACCAGCCAGGTCAACATAGCAAGACCCTGTTCCTACAAAAGTAAAAAATGGAAATCTCCCGTGAGAATTGCCTCAACCTCCTATGCCGCATCTGCACCTCATGTTGATGGAGGGAGCACACTTTCTCATCGATGCTTAAAGTAAACACGTTCCAGCCATCCCCATCATGAACACAAAACAAACTAAAGACTGTTGCTCCCAAGTTCCCCTCCGGTTGCTCATGTGTCTTTTTGCTCCCTTTCCAAATGTCTTGAATGAGCTGTTCACACTCCTTGTCTTCATTCCTGACCTTTCAGTCGTTTCTCTGCCACCTCCAGCTGGCTCCCTCCACTGGCTCCTCCACTCCCACTCTGCCAGAGCTGGATTTGTGAAGGTGGCCAGGGACCTCTGCTATGTGAGGAGCTCTGCTCACTCTGACTTCTCAGCAAAACACAGAGCACAGCCAGCCACTTCCTCCTTCCTGAAACACTCTCTTCTTGGCTTTGAGATGCTGAACTCTCTGATTCCTCTCTGACCACTTTCCAGTTTCTTTTGCCTATTTCTCTAGCTTTCTATTAAATTTGGGGGATCGTAAGACCCAGAACTGGGCCTATTTCTCTTCTCACTCTCCGCTTTATCCTTCAGCAGTGTCACTCATTTCCAGGTTTCAATCTGGGATCACATCCCTTGCTTACCTGTTCCCAAGTATTTGTGATATTATTTGAGAGGGAGAAAGAGAAAGAGAGGTTTTCATCCAAGGTTCTTGGCTCATGACTCCCATAACCCTTGTTGCAGTCTTTTGCTATAACATTGGGGCATTTTAGGCCTCAGAAGCAGGCCTCAAAAAACAAAATCTCTTTTCTTTTCTTTTTTTTTTTTTTTTTTTTGAGACAGGGTCTCACTCTGTTCCCCAGGCTGGAGTGCAGTGGCATAATCATGGCTCACTGCCCCCTTGACCTCCCCAGGCTCAGCGGTAGCCTCTTGAGTAGCTGGGACTACAGGTGTGTGTCACCATGCCTGGCTAACATTTTTTGTCTTTTTTGTAGATAGGTGGTTTTGCTGAGTTGCCCAGGCTGGTCTTGAACCCCTTGTCTCAAGTGGTCCTATCGTCTCAGCCTCCCAAAGTGCTGGGATTGCAGATGTGAGCCACCATGCCTGGCTCTCTCTCTGACTTTCTCCTGCCTTCCTTTCTCTCCCCAAGGCAGAAATCTTTCCCCAGATTTCTGTCTTGGAGCTAGTTATAAAGAAATTCTCTGGCCTCTCTTGTCTGACTATAGGTCACAAGACCCCCATTTCAGAAGGGGTCCTGCCCATTACCTTGGAGGAAGGAGTGCTGCATAGAGGCCATGAGGAATCTGAACAGACAGGCCTTGCGGGGTTTCCCCACTCAGCTTATGAGTATCAAGTCATACCCTTTTTACCCAGTCACATTTCTACACAGTTATCAGTCATGCCCATCCAATGAAGCCTCCCTTAAGGGCCAAGAAAACAGGGTTCAGAGAGCTTCTGGATAGCTGAACACATGGAGGCTCTTGGACGGTGGCCCTCAGAGACAGCATGGAATCTCCATGCCCCCACCCAACCTCACCCTAGGCTTTTTTTTTTTTTTTTTTTTGAGACAGAGTTTTACTCTCATTGCCTGGGCTGGAGTGCAATGGCGTGATCTCAGCTCACTGAAACCTCCGCCTCCCGGGTTCAAGCAATTCTCCTGCCTCAGCCTCCCGAGTAGCTGGGATTATAGGCATGTGCCACCACACCCAGCTAATTTTTGTATTTTCAGTAGAGATGGGGTTTCACCATGTTGGCCAGGCCAGTCTCGAACTCCCAACCTCAGGTAATCCACTCGCCTTGGCCTCTCAAAGTGCTGGGATTACAGGCATGAGCCACCGTGCCCGGCCTCATGCATCTTTTCATCTGTATCCTTTGTAATGTTCTAAATGATAAACAGGTAAATGTACATAAGGGTTTCCCTGAGTTCTGTGAGCCACTCTAGCATATTAATCAAACCCAAAGAGAGGGTTGTGGGAACCCCAACTCAAAGCCAGTTGCTCAGAAATTCCAGAGGCCTGGACTTGTGACTGCTGTCTGAAGTGGGGGCAGTACTGGAGACTAACCCCCAATCTGAAATCTGATGAGATCTCCAAAAAGACAGTGTCAGAATTGAACTGGAGGACACCCAGCTGTTATTAGCTGCAGAATTGGTTGCCTGAACCCCCCCCCCCACCACATTTGGTCATGGCAGTCTTCTGTGTTGATTGTTGTGGTGTGAGAGCAAAGGAAACCACGATTTGTGTTTTTTTCCACTCAGAGCCAGGTTCTCTGGGTTTGGGATAGGAAGTACCTGGCCTCTTCCAGCCAGATGGAGAGTCTGCTGTCATTTGCATTTTTAAAAATCTCGTCTGGTTTATGCGTATGTGCTGATTTCACTGAATTTCAGCTAAAATGTATCGAATGCTCACTCTGTGCCAAGTGTTCTTCCAACAATTCTACAGAAATAAAATCACTTAGGACAGGTGCGGTGGCTCACACCTGTAATCCCAGCACTTTGGGAGGCCGAGGCAGGTGGATCACCTGAGGTCAGGAGTTCAAGACCAGCCTGGCCAACATGGTGAAACCCCATCTCTACTAAAGATACAAAAAATTAGCCGGGTGTGGTAGCGGGCACCTGTGATCCCAGCTACTCAGGAGGCTGAGGCAGGAGAATCGCTTGAACCCAGGAGGCGGAGGTTGCAGTGAGCCGAGACCGTGCCACTGCATTCCAGCCTGGGCGAATAAAATCACTTAATTCTCATGGAAACCCAAGGAGACAGACACTTTAAAAATACACTTTACTTTTTAGAGCAGTTTTAGGTTCACAGTAAAATTAAGTGGAGAGTACAGAGTTCCCATGTTCCACCTGCCCCCCTACATAGGCATGACTTTAGCTGCTGTCAGCATCCTCCATCACAATGGTACATTTGCTCAATGAGCCTCCACTGACACATCATTATCACCCAAAGTTCATAGTTTACATTAACATTCACTCTTGGTGTTGTATCTTTTTTTTTTTTTTTGAGACAGAGTCTTGCTCTGTTGCCCAGGCTAGAGTACAATGGTGCAATCTTGGCTCACTGCAACCTCCATCTCCCGGGTTCAAGCAATTCTCCTGCCTCAGCCTCCTGAGTAGTTGGGACTACAGGCACCCGCCACCATGCCCAGCTAATTTGTATATTTTTAGTAGAGATGGGGTTTCACCATATTGGCCAGGCTGGTCTCGAACTCCTGACCTTGTGATCTGCCCACCTTGGCCTCCCAAAGTGCTGGGATTACAGGCATGAGCCACTGTGCCTGGCCTGGTGGTGTACATTCTATGAATTTTGACAAAAGTATAATGACACACATCCACCATTATAGTATCATACAGAATAGTTTCACTGCCCAAAAAATCCACTGTGCTCCACCTCTTCATCCCTTCTTCCCCACTAAGCACTGGCAACCACTAATCTTTTTACTGTCTCCACGGTTTTGCCTTCTGCCTAATATCGAATGGTCGAATCTTACAGTATGTAGCCTTTTCAGACTGGCTTCTCTCACTTAGTAATTGCATTTAAGATTTATTTATGTCATTTCATGACTTGATAGCTCATTTTATTTTAGTGCAATAATATTCCATTGTCTGGGTATACCACAGTTTATTTAGCCGTTCATCTACTGAAGGACATCTTGGTTGCTTTGAAGTTTTGTCATGTACGAATAAAACGTCCAGGTGTAGATTTTTGTATGCACATATGTTTTTAACTCTTTTGGGTAAATAACAAGAAGCACAATTGCTGGATCATATGATATTTGGACTGAATGCTTGTGTCCCCCCAAAACTCATATGTTGAAGCCATAACCTCAGTATGGCTGTTTTTGGAGATGGGCATCTAGGGAAGTAGAAGAAAACTGTTTCTCTGCCTGCAGCACTTCTGACACCAAATGTGTGGGTTCTTTCCACTCCAACAGCCAATTCTCCAGGCTCCAACTGAATGTCAGATGACTCCATTCAGTTCTCACACTAACTACCCAGTCAGGATCACACCCACAGGTGAAAGGGCCAGTCCCACAAGAACACCCCTACTTCAGATGCTAGCCGCAAATAATGGGTTGGCAGGTGATAGAGTTTGGATATTTGTCCCCTCCAAATCTCATGTTGCAATTTGATCCCCAGCATTGAAAAGGGGGCCTAGTGGGAGGTGTTTGGGTGATTGGGGAGGATCCCTCATGAACGGCTTGGCACCATCCTTGAGGTCATGCGTGAGCTCTTGCCCTAGTTCCTGCAAGACCTGATTGTTAAAGAGTCTGGTGTATCTGCCCCCCAACCCCCTCATCCCACCCCGCCTTGCTTTCTCTCTTACCGTCTGATCTGCACACACAGCCTCCCCATCATCTTCCACCGTGAGTGGAAACACCATGAGGCCCTCCCCAGGAGCTGAGCAGTTGCTAGCACCATGCTTCTTGTACAGCCTGCAGCACCAAGGGCCAAATAAGTCTCTTGTCTTATAAATCACCAGCCTCAGGTATTCCTTTATAGCAACACAAATGGACGAAGACACCAGGATCCCATACTTCTGTGTAGCATGGCTATGAAGTTGCACGTTCCCGCACGCTACCCCACAGGTTGGGTAGTTTGCTAGAATGACTTATAGAACTCAGGGAAACACTTGGCTTCACGTTTGCCAGTTAATTATAAAGGACGTTAAAAAGGATACGAACAGACTGGGAGTGGTGGTTTATGCCTATAATCCCAGCACTGTTGGAGGCTAAGGTGGGAGGATTGTTTGAGCCCAGGAGTTCAAGACCAGCCTGGGCAACGTAGTGAGACCCTGTCTCACTCTATATAAGAAAAGGATACTGACAGTCTGTTTGGGCTGCTCTGCGTAAACTGGGTGGCTAATAAACAACAAAAATTGATTTCTTACGGTCCTGGAGGCTGGGAAGTTCAAGATAAGGGTACCAGCAGAGTCAGTGTCTAGTGAGGACCCAGTTCCTCATAGAGGCCCTCCTTTTACTGTGTCCTTACATGGTGACACAGGGACAAATGGACTCTCCACGGTCTTTTTTTTTTTTTTTTTTTTTTTTTGAGACAGAGTCTTGCTCAGGCTGGAGTGCAGTGGGCTGTGATCTCAGCTCACTACAACCTCCGCCTCCTGGGTTCAAGTGATTCTCCTGCCTCAGCCTCCGGAGTATCTGGGATTACAGGCGCATGCCACCACACCCAGCTAATTTTTGTATTTTTAGTGGAGATGGGGTTTTGCCATGTTGGCCATGCTGGTCTTAAACTCCTGACCTCAAGTGATCCACCCGCCTCGGCCTCTCAAAGTGCTGGGATTACAGGTGTGAGCCACGGTGCCTAGCCAGGCTCTCTTTTATAAAGACATCCCTTTCATGAGGGCTCCACCTTCATGACCTAATCACCTCCCAAAGGCCCTACCTCCTAGTACCATCATCTTGGGTGTTAGAATTTCAACATATGAATTTTGGAGAAACGCAGTCAGGCCACAGTAGATTCAGAGGAACAGCCCAGTGAAGAGGTAATTAGAGCAAGGTACTGCGGGTCCTGAGTGCAGGAGCTTCTGTCCCCATGGGGCTGGAGTACGCCACCCTCCCAGCACATGGACTTATTCAACTACTCTGAAGCTCTCGGAACCCTGTAGTTTAGAGATTTTTTTGTGGAGACTTCATCACCTATGCACGATTAATTATGAACTCAGTCTCCAGCCCCTCCCCACTCCTCAGAGGATGGGGGATGGGACTGAAAGTTTCAAGCTTCCAATCATGGCCTGGTCTTTCTGGTGATGAGCCCTCATCCTGAGGCTGTCCCAGAGACCACCAGGATTCACCTCATTCGAACAAAAGATGCTCCTACCACCCAGGAAATCACAAGGGATTTAGGAGCTCTGTGTCAGGAACCAAGGGCAGAGACTACATAACATATTTCTTATTATATCACAGGAATAAATCAAGGTTAAATGAGGTTATGATGGTGGGACCCTGATCTGGTAGGATCAGTGTTCTTGTGACACACTGGAGAGTGCTTTCTTTCTCTTTCTCCCTCCCACTCCCTCTCCCTTTTTCTCTCTCCCTCCCCATACCCAGGCCCCAGGGGAGGCCATGTGAGGGCACAGCTGGAAGGTGGCCATCTGAAGCCAGGAGGACAGCCTGCAGAAGCCAGATTGCTCAGATTCTTGATCCTAAACTTCTAGCCTTTAGAACTGTGAAAAAAGTAATTTCTTGAATTTTCTGTCAAATAAACAAACAAAAAAATACAAAAACAAACAAAACAAATTAATGAATTTTTGTTGTTTAAGCCAGAAACAATATTTTGTTATGGGGGCATGAGCTGACTAACACATATGGTAAGAGTACATTTAGTTTTGTAAGAAACTGCCATGGCTGGCGCGGTGGCTCACGCCTGTAATCCAGCACTTTGGGAGGCCAAGGCGGGCTGATCACTTGAGGTCAGGAGTTCAAGACCAGCCTGGCCAACATGGTAAAACCCTGTCTCTACTAAAAATACAAAAAATTAGCCAGTTATAGTGGTGGGTGTCCGTAATCCCAGCTACTCAGGAGGCTGAAACAGGAGAATTGCTTAAACCCAGGAGGTGGAGGTTGCAGTGAGCCGAGATCACACCATTGCACTCCAGCCTGGATGACAAGAGCAAAACTCCATCTCAAAAAAAAGAAAAAAAGAAACTGCCAAACCACCTTCCGAAGTGGCTGTTCCATTTTGCATTCCCACCAGCAACGAATGAGAGTTCCTGTCGTTCCACATTCTTGCCAGCATTTGGTGTTGCCAGTGTTTTGAATGTTGGCCCTTCTAATAGATGTGTAGTAGTATGACATTGTTATTTTTATTTATAATCCCTAATGCATATCATGTTGAACATCTTTTTGTATGTTTATTTGCCATCTGTATATCATCTTTGGTGAGGTGTCTGTTCATGATTTTTTGCCCATTTTTAAATTGGGTGGTTTCTTTTCTCATTGTTGAGTTTTAGGAGTTCTTTATGTATTGTGGATAGCAGTCCTTTATTGGATGTGACTCTTGCAAATATTTTCTGTTGTTTGTCTTTTTATTCTGTTGACCTTCTCTTTCACAGAGTAGAAGCTTTAAATTTCAGTGAAGTCCAGCTTATCAATTTTTTTTTTCCCAGGACCATGATGCCTTGAGTGTATCTAAAAAATCATTGCCATGCCCAGGGTCACCTAGATTTTCTCCTAAGTTATCTTCCAGGAGTGTTATAGTTTAGTGGTTTACATTTAGGTCTGTGATCCATTTTAAGTTCATTTTGTGAAGGGCGTGAGGTCTGTGTCTAGATTCATTTTGGGGGGACATGTAAATTTCCAGTTGTTGTAGCACTATTTGTTGAAGACTATTTTTTTCTCCATTGTATTGCCTTAGCCACTGGGTGTGTGTGTGTGTGTGTGTGTGTGTGTGTGTGTGTGTGTGTGTGTTTAATATAGACAGGGTCTTGCTATGTTGCCCAAGCTGGTCTCAAACTCCTGGGCTCGAGCTATCCTCCAGCCTTGGCCTCCCAAAGTGCTGGGATCACAGGCATGAGCCACCATGCCTGGCCCTCAGCCACTGTTTTAAAGCACATTTTACAGAAGGGAAAAGTTAAGGAACTTTCTCCGGGAACACTCTGCAAGTACCTGGTAGATGAAACCCAATCTAAATTCTCTGATTAACTTAGGCTCTTATCTACATCTCTGTTACCTCTCTGTGTTTTGCCTTTCTCTCTCTCTCTCTCTCTCTCTCTCTCTCTCTCTCTCTCTCTCTATATATATATATATATATATATATATATATACACACACATACATATACATATACATTTATACACACACACACACATACACACACACACACATATATATATATAATTTTTTTTTTAAGACAGAGTCTCACTCCCAGGCAAGTGCAGTGGTGCAATCTCAGCTCACTGTAACCTCTGCCTCCCAGGTTCAAGCGATTCTCATACCTCAGCCCCCTGAGCAGCTGGGATTACAGGCACCTGCCACCGTGCCTGGCTAATTTTTGTATTTTTAGTAGAGACGGGGTTTCACCATGTTGATCAGGCTGGTCTTGAACTCCTGACCTCAAGTGATCCGGCCTGCCTCGGCCTCTCAAAATGCTGGGATTACAGGCATGAGCCACGGAGTCCAGCCATGGTTAAATCTTTATCAGCATACTTGGTTATTTCTTAGAATAAATTTCTAGCAAGAGAATGAATTGCTGGGAGCACCTTTCTGAAGCTGTGCTCAGGTGGCTGCCTTGGTCAAGTATCAGGTCACCCACCGTCTCAGAATCACAGCTGGAAAGCATTTGATCTAAGTCCTAGGTCGCATGCCAGTTCGTTGTTTTTGAATTTTCATCTCTTTTAGAGTCCTCGTACAGGACACGTAGAGAAGCTACAGTGGGAGCTGCTGGTCTGGTATCATTTTGAAACAGCAAAGTCTTGTTTAATTTGATTCTCTGAAGATCCCCGAGCCCCTGCCATGTGACTGTCACGGTGTTATTTTGCACTCAGAGAACTCAGTCTCCTGTGTGCATGGGCACTGGGGAGGGAGGAGGGAAGCAGGAGCTTACACAGCTCTCTTGAGTGCCGTGCAGACTGTGCCAAGCCATATTATAAAGGGTTCTGACAACCCAGAGAACAGCATAAATTAGGGTTTGAGAAGGTGGATTTGAGAGCTAAGGGACCAAGGAAAGACTTGGAGAAAGGCCTAGAGATGTGGGAAGATTTTGGGGGTAAAGACCTTGTGGTCACAGTGAAAAGAATGTGTGTGTGTGTGTGTGTGTGTGCTGCTGTGTTTATGTGCAGGGGATGTTTAAGAGGATATGGTTTACTACTGTGGAAAGAGTAAATGGCGTGAAGCTTTGAATGAGAGACCAACAAGGCTAGTCCCTGTGCCATAAGCAACAGGAAACTAGAGAAGGACTTTTACAAATAGTACATAGTCGAAGCAGGGCAGCCCAGCCAGCAACAAAAACAGGCTGTCTGTTAGGCTGTAGCTTGGTGCCAGTGTTGCTCTCTTCCCCACCCCTCCTTTCCACTGGTGATTAGGAGAGCAGAGCTGGAGAAGATGAGCTTACTCTCAGAGGCCTGAAGAATGTGCAGGCCAGGCACAGTTGCTCACGCCTGTAATCCTAGCATTTTGGGAGGCTGAGACAGGAGGATTGCCTGAGCCCAGGAGTTCTAGGCCAGCCTGGGCAACACAGCGAGACCCCATCTCCATTATTTTTTTTAAATTTTTTAAAAAATAAATTTAAAAAAATAGAATGTTCAACATTCTTTTTTTTTTTTTTTTTTTTTTTTTTTGAGACAGGGTCTTGTTCGTTCACCCAGACTGGAATGCTATGGCTGCTCACTGCAACCTCCGCCTCCCAGGTTCAAGCGATTCTCCTGCCTCAGCCTCCCGAGTAGCTAGGATTACAGGCACCCACCACCACACCCGGCTAATTTTTTTTTTTTTACTAGTGACGGGGTTTCATTATGTTGGCCAGGGTGGTCTCGAACTCCTGACCTCAGGTGATCCACTGGCCTCGGCCTCCCAAAGTGCTGGGATTACAGGCATGAGCCACTGTGTCCAGCCAAGTCTTCACTTTTGATTCAGGCAATATCTAAACCCACATTGAACGGTGTTTCCAAATCTATTCAACCTGTCTCACAGTCTAGTTATCATTTCGGAGTTTGGTGCTTTAAAAGGCAAGGGTAGTGAAGACAGGGAGGTTGAAGGCCCAATGTACAGTTACTGAAATGCACAGGGTTCTGGCTTTTGTGCCCAGAGAAGTTACAATCAAATCAGCGAATCTGTTGCTAGGGAGATGAAGCAGGCCTGATGATGGACAGAGGAGAATTGGGGCTGGGGCGGTTTAGGAAGTTTTCCTGGGGTGTAAAAAATTGCTATTTCTGGCCGGGCGTGGTGGCTCATGCCTGTAATCCCAGCACTTTGGGAAGCCAAGGAGAGCGGATCACGAGGTCAAGAGATCGAGACCAGCATGACCAACATGATGAAACCCCATCTCTACTAAAAATACAAAAATTAGCTGGGTGTGGTGGCACATGCCTGTAGTCCCAGCTATTCGGGAGACTGAGGCAGGAGAATTGCTTGAACCCGGGAGGCGGAGGTTGCAGTGAGCTGAGATGGCGCCACTGCACTCCAGCCTGGGCGACAGAGCGAGAGACTCTGTCTCAAAAAAAAAAAAAAAATTGCTAGTTCCTTTTGTGGCTGCTCCTAATATAGCAGTCTGCTGCTCTGTCCTCTAATCTCACCGTGGCCACCACTGCCTCCCAAGAAGACTGTTGCCGCATCCAAATGGTTGGCATAAACTGCCGTTGCAATCCAGCACTGACAGAAAGACACACCCTGCAGCACTACACGTTTTGCCAAACATTGTAGTTTGTGGTCCTTTTCCAAAAGGACAAGTTTTTTTTGTTTTTTTGTTTTTTGAGACGGAGTCTTGCTCTGCCGCCCAGGCTGGAGCGCAGTGGTCGGATCTCAGCTCACTGCAAGCTCCGTCTCCCGGGTTCCCGCCATTCTCCTGCCTCAGCCTCCCGAGTAGCTGGGACTACAGGCGCCCGCCACCTCACCCGGCTAGTTTTGTATTTTTTAGTAGAGACGGGGTTTCACCGTGTTAGCCAGGATGGTCTCGATCTCCTGACCTCATGATCCGCCCGTCTCGGCCTCCCAAAGTGCTGGGATTACAGGCTTGAGCCACCGCGCCCGGCCCAAAAGGACAGGTTTTAATAAGCCAAAGCTTGCATTCAATTCTCTTAAACCTGAAACGTTGTGTGCTCCTTGTTGGAGAGTTAGTCTTAAAGGCTGAGAAGCACTAGAAAACCATCAAAATCAGGCTCATCTTTCTGTGCCTTCACAGAAAGGAAGGAGAAGTTCCTCAGGGAGCCCAGGACTTGGCACTGCAATTACACTCTGAAATGAAGTTTACCTTGGCTGGAGCAGAGTTGGGAAATCCAGACTGAAGGCTCCCTGCAGAGTATGGGGGGCTGCTGGGGAAGGCCTGGGGATCAGTTTCCTCCAGACTGAGTAAGTTGCTGAAAGCGAATAAAGCTCTCATTTCCCCCATTTTTTTTTAACAACACCAAGAAACTGAAAGAAATCCTAAGTCAATCAATAAACATTTTCATTTAATTCACCAGCAGTTTTCTACCAAGCTTTGTACAAGATGCTATTACAGTTGTTTTCAAGAATGATACACTTAGCAACGATTGGTAGGTAAGCTATGCTAATTATTTCAAACTAAAACCGTATTTTCTCTTTTTTCTTTTTTTAATATATTCTTGTTTTTATTTATTTATTTATTTATTTATTTATTTTGAGATGAAACCTCACTTTGTCACCAGGGTGGAGTGCAGTGGCGCGATCTCGGCTCACTGCAATCTCCGCCTCCCAGATTCAAGTGATTCTCCTGCCTCAGCCTCCAGACTACCTGGGATTACAGGCACCCACCACCACACCCAGCTAATTTTTTGTGGTTTTAGTAGAGACGGGGTTTCACCATGTTGGCCAGGAAGGTCTCAATCTCCTGACCTCCTGATCCACCCACCTCCGCCTCCCAAAGTGTTGGGATTACAGGCGTGAGTGAGTCACTGTGCCCGGCCCCATTTTTTTCTTTTATTTATTTTCTTTTTTTGTTTAAAACCATATTTTTCTGATTTTCCTCTGTTTAGCAACTTATTCTGAAAGGAGTCACAGAGTCAAATAATGTTTGCTGGTTCCTTCTCATTTTCCAGGCTTCTATATGTTGGAGGGGCCTACGCATCAGTCCTGGAGCCTCTTCTCATCTCTACCATTCCCTCTGTTATCTGGTTCAGTGCAGTGGCCTTCCGTATCCTTTTACTCATAAATGCCTCTTCAGATTCAGATTTCCAAGGACCATCAACACGGCCATGTGGATGTTCCATAAGCATCCCCAGCTGGACACAGTGACTCAGCCTGGAATCCCAGCACTTTTGGAGGCTGGGGCGGGAGGACCAGCCTGGCCAACATGGTGAAACCTCGTCTCTAAAAATACAAAAATTAGCTGGGCGTGGTGGCAGGTGCCTGCAATCCCAACTACTTGGGAGGCTGAGGCAGGAGAATCGCTTGAACCCAGGAGGCGGAGGTTGCAGTGAGCTGAGATCACACCACTGTGCTCCAGCCTGGGCGACAGAGCGAGACTCCATCTCAAGAAAATAAAATAAAATAAATAAAATAAATAAAAAAATAAAAGTCAGCATCTCCGACCTCACATTTCACACACACACACCGCAGTGCCTCTCCTCCCATAGTCTTCATTATCTGCATAAACTGAAACTCCTTCCAGCTGCTTAGGCTTCAAACTTTGAAGCCATCCTATATTCCTCTTGGTCCTTCACTTCATAGATGTCATCAGCAAACCCCACTTGCCCTACCATCAAAATATATTCAGAATCCCTCTCATCTCCTTTCTCTTTACCATTCTAGAGCAAGACATCATTATCTCACCTCTGGAGTATTCTAGCAGCCTCCTAGCTGGCCTCCGTACAGTCGGATGGATTCTCTGTGCCACTCAAAACCTCCACAGGTTCTTTTTCCCTGGCCCTGGCCCCCTCCCTCTGAGCTGCTCTCCCACCCACTGTCCCTTGCCCACTCTGCTGCGGCCACTCTGGCCCTTTCCTTATCCTCGAACAAGGTGAGCACTCTTCAGCCTCCAGCGAGCTCACTCTTCCCACAGGTATCTGTGTAGCTTTATCCCTTCGCTTTCTTCATGCCTCTGTGGAAATGCCACCTCAAACTACCTAAAATGGCGTTTCCCTCCTCCATTGCACTCTTGCCCCCTTATTTCGCCATATTTTTCTCCATTGCACTTAGCATGGCTCAGCGTATTATCTACTCGCTAATTTGTTTATTGCCTGCCATCCCTCTACTAGAACATAAAGTCAGGGAGGGCAAGACCTTCATTTTGCCTGCTGCTAAATCCCCAGTGCTTGGTATCTAGTAGACGCTCAATAAATATGTGTTAAGTGGGGGATTAAAAAGCCCTTAGGGGCCCAGGCGCGGTGGCTCACACCTGTAATCCCAGCACTTTGGGAGGCCGAGGTGGGCAGATCACCTGAGGTCAGGAGTTCAAGACCAGCCGGACCAATATGATGAAACCCCATCTCTACTAAAAACACAAAAATTAGGTAGGCACAGTGACGTGTGCCTGTGGTCCCAGTTACTCAAGAGGCTGAGGCAGAAGAATCTCTTGAAGCCGGGAGGCAGAGGTTGCAGTGAGCCAAGATCGCACCACTTCACTCCAGCCTGGGCAACAGAGCAAGACTCTGTCTCAAAAACAAATGAACAAACAAATCCCTTAGGGTTCATTCAGTACAAATGTGTCACTTTATTGATAAAGATGCCAAGAGCAGAGAGGACAACTGTCCAGATGGGGCCACTTGGAAGATTAACAATGGTGCTGGAACAAGTGCCAGAGTGCCTTGACACCCAGCCAGCTCTGCTACACTGAGGCCTAGGTGAAGAGTGCATTTAGGTAGACACCCAGCGTGCACGTTTAGGTGTATCATACAACACTTAGCTTTCTCTCCATAATATACTCTGATGCTTATAGTCCATCTATTTCATTTTTTGAAAAATGCTGACCACACTCAATTAAATTAATCTCATGTCCTATTAATGGGTTGCGACCCAAAGTTTGGAAACAGAACACTAAGACCGGGCGCAGTGGCTCATGCCTGTAATCCCAGCACTCTGGGAAGCTGAGGCGGGCGGATCACTGGAGGTCAGGAGTTTGACACCAGCCTGACCAACATGATGAAGCCCCGTCTCTACTAAAAATGCAAAAAAAAAAAAAATTAGCCGGGCATATTGGCAGGCACCTATAATCTCAGCTACTTAGGAGACAGAAGCAGGAGAATCTCTTGAACCTGGGAGGTGGAGGTTGCGGTGAGCAGAGATTGCATCATTGTCACCCAGCCTGGGTGACAAGAGCAAAACTCCATCTCAAAAAAAAAGAATAGAGCACATTATATAACAGAGTGAAAAAAATCTTGGCCGGGCACTGTGCCTCACACCAGTAATCACAGAACTTAGGGAAGCCAAGGTGGACGGATCACCTGAGGTCAGGAGTTCGAGACCAGCCTGACCAATATGGTGAAACTCCATCTCTACAAAAATACAAAAATTAGCAAAAAAAAAGGGTTC
>NW_016805666.1:8253934-8260709 GCF_001698545.2 Rhinopithecus bieti
GTGTGTGATGTTCCCCTTCCTGTGTCCAAGTGATCTCATTGTTCAATTCCCACCTATGAGTGAGAACATGCGGTGTTTGGTTTTCGGTTCTTGCGATAGTTTGCTGAGAATGATAGTTTCCAGCTGCATCCATGTCCCTACAAAGGACACAAACTCATCCTTTTTTATGGCTGCATAGTATTCCATGGTGTATATGTGCCACACTTTCTTAATCCAGTCTGTCACTGATGGACATTTGCGTTGATTCCAAGTCTTTGCTATTGTGAATAGTGCTGCAATAAACATACGTGTGATCGTGCACTTTCTGAATGGCTGCCAGCAGCTGACAAGCTGAAGAAGTCTCGATTTTGTTGATGCAATTTTAGGTAGGATCAGGTAGGGCCGAAGCTCACAGCAGTAACCCCAGAAGGTCTTCCAGGCCTCACTCCTTTCCAAGAGCTCAGGAGATGCAGAAATGAGGTGGTTCAAGCTTGTCCGTAAGGGGACATAGACTCTCGTGCCCGGAAAACATTAAAGGTCATGCAGGCCAGCCCATTCCCTTTGTAGCTGGGGAAGCCAAGGCCCAGGAAGAAGAGACTCCCGTGGGGTTGGAGGGTAAGGTATTGGGAGAGAGGGTAAGAATCCAGAGCCCCGAGCATTCATCCTCAAATCTTCGTGCTGGAAGGAGTATGAAAGGGCACACTGACCCCAGTAAACAACAAGGCGCCTGCAGTACAGGGTTTTGCCATCTACAAGGGGGGACTGCCAGAGCCTCAGTTGTCCCTGGTGTCTCCAAACCCTAAGCCTAGCCAGGGACTCTCCAGACAGAACAGCATGGTGTGATTTGGAGTGAGAAGGCACCCAAGGGAACTCCCTTCTACTCACAGAGACTAACACCTCCCGACTCCTACAGTGCCCAGCTCCCTGCTGATGGACCAGTGCCCGAATGGCCACACAAGGCCCGGGCTGCAGGGCCCCTCCTGCGCTCCCAAGCAATGGCCGTGTGATGAATTTTACCAACAGAAGCAAAACAGAAGGTACAGCTCACTTCCGGTTCGTGATGGTGAAGGAAAAGTTTTGCTTTCTCTTCTGTCCATCCGGCTGGAAGCAAAGGATTCCAAGATGGTGAAAACACACATGGGCACAGCCAGGATGCCCAGTTTGGAAGACAGCTGTGTTGGAGTGCCGCCCCACCAGCTCCCCCCACCAGCTCCCCCCACATCCTACCTGGAAATGAAAGAAAATAAATTTTGTTGAGTCCAAAACCGAGCTTGGGAGTGGGGAGGACAGGCTGCGGCTGGTGCCAACAGCCCTGGTTACCACAGATGTTGTGTCACTGTCCAGGTGACCCCACTTCCCACCCATCACTCAGGTCTTCTTTTCAGAGACGTCTTGCAGCCCCTCTTTCTCACCCCGCCTCCCATCCTGCCCTGTCATAGGTGTCTAATGCCACCGCGCCTCTCCTCTGGCCTCTCCTCTCTTCCCTCACCATGTCTCCTCACTGTGTACCACCTGAACTGCTCAAATGGCCCCTTCTCCCCTTGAAAGTGCCTTTCCCACTCTGCCAGAACCGTTTTCTAAAGGGCCCTCTGACCCTCTTCAGTCACTCAAACAACACACCTAGACCTTCCCCTGGAATCTTCTGGATCCCAGAGTCACTGCTGGATCCCTTGAAGCAAAGCTGCTGGTGAATAACAATATTCTCTTTGGGTTTGCAAATGCCCGAAGAAGTCTCTGTTATCACCTTTATTGTTTAAGAGGGACAATAATTGAAGAGGACTATTTACATGTTTTGATAACAACAACAATAATAGCAACGACAGGAATGATAACCCAGCCTTTTTTTTTTTTTTTCCATTGTAGAAACTTCCAGTCATTCACCCTATCAATCCCTGAAGAGTTCTTCCTCCCTTACTCTTCCCTTCTGGGACATGACCTGGGTTTCTACATCTAATCTCTGAGATCCTGGGGCGGTACACCACATGGATTTTTTTTTTTTTTTTTAATTGCATCAGGCCATAGAGGATTTTTTTTTCTTTTTGGCTGAGAAGACAATGAAATTTATGTTCTTTCCCACCCTCCTGAAGGAAGAAACATTTCAGGGGACACCACACCTAAACATCCTGGGCGTTTCCAGCAAATCTCAGTTCATGGTGAGACGCAGGAGGGAAATCACGCCGCTGAGACCTATGGTACTCCAGTTAGATTTTCGGTGACACTAGCCTAGGATTTTATCCATGTTGCTCTTGACTTGCTCCTGACTTTTTTTGTTTGTTTTTGTGACAGTCTCACTCTGTTGCCCAGGCTGGAGTACAGTGGCATGATCTCGGCTCACTGCAACCTCCACCCCCAGGTTCAGGTGATTCTCCTGCCTCGGCCTCCCAAGTACCTGGGATTACAGGAGCACACCACCACCACGCCCAGCTAATTTTTGTATTTTTAGTAGAGACGGGGTTTCACCATGTTGGCCAGGCTGGTCTTGAACCCCTGACCTCATGATCCACCCACCTCAGCCTCTCAAAGTGCTGGGATTACAGGGGTGAGCCACCGCGCCCAGCCGCATATAGATTTTTACAGTTCGAAATTGTCCTATTTAATTAATGGTGTAATCAAATAAATACACAATCATTGTGTATTTATTTAATTACATGTCTACTGTCTTTCTCTCCCACCAGAATATGAACTCCACGACAGCAGGAATTGTATCTATTTTACTCACTTCTGTCTCCCCAGGACCTGCACAGAACTCAACCATCACTAGTTGAGTGAATAAATGAATAAATGAATAAGAAAAGTAGATATGGGCCGGGCGCGGTGGCTCGCGCCTGTAATCCCAGCACTTTGGGAGGCTGAGGTAGGCAGATCACCAGGTCAGGAGATCGAGACCATCCTGGCTAACACGGCGAAACCCCCGTCTCCACTATAAATACAAAAATTTAGCCGGGCATGGTGGCAGGTGCCTGTAATTCCAGCTACTCAGGAGGCTGAGGCAGGAGAATAGTTTGAACCTGGGAGACGGAGCTTGCAATGAGCCGAGATTATGCGACAGCACTCCAGCNAAAAAAAAAAAAAAAAATTAGCTGGGCATGATGGTGGGCGCCTGTAGTCCCAGCTACTGGGGAGGCTGAAGCGGGAGAATTGCTTGAACCCGGGAGAGGTTGCAGTGAGCCGAGATCGTACCATTGCACTCCAGCCTGGGCGACAGAGCAAGACTCCATCTCAAAAAGAAAAAAAAAAAATCTGTATCTTGTTTAAGTACTAAAATGCATAGCTAATGCACGAAAACATTGGAAAAGTGCTAGAGTAAAATGATCTATTAACAGTAATAACTATAGTGAAGTCAAGTATGCAGAGAAATCAAAAAATACCCAAGGCCTGGTTTCTTGGCCTCATCTCTCATGTGTGTTAATCTTGAAGCATCCTCTTCTCCTGGCTCCATTCTATCTCTGTCGACAGTCCTGAATTTCATGCCATGCCATATCATATTCGTTTTCTTGGTTTTGTGACTTGTTTTCTGCACCATCTCCTGCTTCTGAATTGCTGCTTTGTACTTGCAGTCAGAACAGTGCATTCCAAAAGGAGGCAGGAGGCATGGCGAGGGTTTCCACATAGCTGACTTTGTTTTGACAGTGATGGTATCTGATGGAGTGGGAGCTGACTGCAGCCCAACACCCGGTCTCTTTGTCCACACCAACTATTCATAGCTGGCGGCGGCGGGGAGGTACACATGGGTGTGGGGGTGAGAGACCTAGAGGCTGGTCAAATACACGACCAGGAATGCATGGTTACGCAGGGCATGGAGGCCAGGGTCATGTTAAAAATCAAGTATTTAAAACATTGGCTGAGGCACAATAACTCTGTGGTCTAAATTTATCCCCCTCTTCAACTCTCTGGGGACTGACGGAGCAGCTCGTGTCACCACTCGGGAAACAGTCAGAGCAGGGTCTAAATTTGTATCTGAAAGAAATCTCAGAGGCAAGATTCGGAGAATTCCACCAGGCTCCTTCAGATGTCCTGAAAGATGCTCTAGGTAACAAGATATTGTTGGAGGACAAAACAGTTATATAAATCTAAGATAGGGTCACCTTCTTTGTTATCACTGCTGTTATCATCAACTTAGCTGGGAATTTCACTGCCAGTATACCACTGGGTCCAGGCCATTCAGACTCCCCCTGTCATGGGATAAACCAGACTCCTGAGCTGGTTATTCTCCATGTGCCTCGCCTGTCCACTGTGTTTCCTATAACTGCATCACCAGGGCCCCTGTTCCCCTGGCTTCCTGTTGGGTTTGGCCAATGGGAGGCACTGGCAAGAGACTGGAGGTTGGCACATTTATTCCCTGCTCCATTCCCTGAGCCCCCGTCCGCGCTGGCTCAGCCCTGCTTTCCTGCTGTTACGTTCTTCTATGGCTCTGGCTTCTGTGGGAAGGTCGGTCTCCCGTGAGTCTGCTCACACCATTTCCTCCTTCGCCCCTTCAGGCCTGGCCCCCAGCCCTGGGTACCTCACCATTCTTTGTTGGTTCCTTACCTCCGGCTACACATTTGTGAACAGTCCCTACTTCAAGCTTGTTTTCCCCCTCCCCAAACACTTCTGGGTGTGCATCTGTTGCCTGCTGGTACCCTGACTGATGTAACTTGGTCTCACATCTGTGGATGTTCAGGCCTTGCTCACACCTGGGTCTCCCACAGGCAGGAACACTGCACTGTCTTGAAATCTGAGCCCTGGCACAGGCCATTGGGTCTCTCCCTCTACCCATTCAGATCATGCACTTATTATTATTATTATTATTATTATTATTATACTTTAAGTTCTAGGGTATATGTGCACAACGTGCAGGTTTGTTACATATGTATACATGTGTCATGTTGGTGTGCTGCACCCATTAACTCGTCATTTACATTAGATGTATCTCCTAATGCTATCCCTCCCTCCTCCCCCTCCCCACAATAGGCCCCAGTGTGTGATGTTCCCCTTCCTGTGTCCAAGTGATCTCATTGTTCAATTCACACCTATGAGTGAGAACATGCGGTGTTTGGTTTTCGGTTCTTGCGATAGTTTGCTGAGAATGATAGTTTCCAGCTGCATCCATGTCCCTACAAAGGACACAAACTCATCCTTTTTTATGGCTGCATAGTATTCCATGGTGTATATGTGCCACACTTTCTTAATCCAGTCTGTCACTGATGGACATTTGCGTTGATTCCAAGTCTTTGCTATTGTGAATAGTGCTGCAATAAACATACGTGTGATCGTGCACTTTCTGAATGGCTGCCAGCAGCTGACAAGCTGAAGAAGTCTCGATTTTGTTGATGCAATTTTAGGTAGGATCAGGTAGGGCCGAAGCTCACAGCAGTAACCCCAGAAGGTCTTCCAGGCCTCACTCCTTTCCAAGAGCTCAGGAGATGCAGAAATGAGGTGGTTCAAGCTTGTCCGTAAGGGGACATAGACTCTCGTGCCCGGAAAAACATTAAAGGTCATGCAGGCCAGCCCATTCCCTTTGTAGCTGGGGAAGCCAAGGCCCAGGAAGAAGAGACTCCCGTGGGGTTGGAGGGTAAGGTATTGGGAGAGAGGGTAAGAATCCAGAGCCCCGAGCATTCATCCTCAAATCTTCGTGCTGGAAGGAGTATGAAAGGGCACACTGACCCCAGTAAACAACAAGGCGCCTGCAGTACAGGGTTTTGCCATCTACAAGGGGGGACTGCCAGAGCCTCAGTTGTCCCTGGTGTCTCCAAACCCTAAGCCTAGCCAGGGACTCTCCAGACAGAACAGCATGGTGTGATTTGGAGTGAGAAGGCACCCAAGGGAACTCCCTTCTACTCACAGAGACTAACACCTCCCGACTCCTACAGTGCCCAGCTCCCTGCTGATGGACCAGTGCCCGAATGGCCACACAAGGCCCGGGCTGCAGGGCCCCTCCTGCGCTCCCAAGCAATGGCCGTGTGATGAATTTTTACCAACAGAAGCAAAACAGAAGGTACAGCTCACTTCCGGTTCGTGATGGTGAAGGAAAAGTTTTGCTTTCTCTTCTGTCCATCCGGCTGGAAGCAAAGGATTCCAAGATGGTGAAAACACACATGGGCACAGCCAGGATGCCCAGTTTGGAAGACAGCTGTGTTGGAGTGCCGCCCCCACCAGCTCCCCCCACCAGCTCCCCCCACATCCTACCTGGAAATGAAAGAAAAATAAATTTTTGTTGAGTCCAAAACCGAGCTTGGGAGTGGGGAGGACAGGCTGCGGCTGGTGCCAACAGCCCTGGTTACCACAGATGTTGTGTCACTGTCCAGGTGACCCCCACTTCCCACCCATCACTCAGGTCTTCTTTTCAGAGACGTCTTGCAGCCCCCTCTTTCTCACCCCGCCTCCCATCCTGCCCTGTCATAGGTGTCTAATGCCACCGCGCCTCTCCTCTGGCCTCTCCTCTCTTCCCTCACCATGTCTCCTCACTGTGTACCACCTGAACTGCTCAAATGGCCCCTTCTCCCCTTGAAAGTGCCTTTCCCACTCTGCCAGAACCGTTTTTCTAAAGGGCCCTCTGACCCTCTTCAGTCACTCAAACAACACACCTAGACCTTCCCCTGGAATCTTCTGGATCCCAGAGTCACTGCTGGATCCCTTGAAGCAAAGCTGCTGGTGAATAACAATATTCTCTTTGGGTTTGCAAATGCCCGAAGAAGTCTCTGTTATCACCTTTATTGTTTAAGAGGGACAATAATTGAAGAGGACTATTTACATGTTTTTGATAACAACAACAATAATAGCAACGACAGGAATGATAACCCAGCCTTTTTTTTTTTTT
>NW_016805666.1:8262133-8272981 GCF_001698545.2 Rhinopithecus bieti
AAAAAAAAAAAAAAAAAAAAGGTGAGATATGGATGGGCTTTTTAAAAAATGGTGTGATTTTTTGTTTTTTCTTTTTGAGACAGAGTCTTGCTCTGTTGCCCAGGCTGGAGTGCAGTGGCGGAAACTTGGCTCACAGCAACCTCCGCCTCCCGGCTTCAAGTGATTCTCCTGCCTCAGCCTCCCGAGTAGCTGGGACTACAGGTGTGTGCCACCACACCTGGCTTTTATTTTATTTTATATTTTATTTTATTTTATTTTATTTTATTTTATTTTTAGCAGAGATGGGGTTTCACCATGTTGGCCAGGATGGTCTCCATCTCTTGACCTCATGATCCACCCACCTCAGCCTCCCAAAGTGCTGGGATTACAGATGTGAGCCACCGAGCCCAGCCTATGGTGTGATTTTTTACCCTCTCTATCTGCAAGAAAAGCTGTGAGTCCCCAAGCGCACAGAGTATTGCCAGATAGAAGAAGGACTCTGCAGGAGAATGGCTAAGGGTTCACTTTAGCCACAGAGCAGTTTCTGACTTACAACTCACCTGACTTTCCTTTGCCGCCACTGTCGCCTGAAGGGTGTATGTTACCCTAGTGGCGGGATGGACGATGCATCCAGCCATCATTCAGGTCACCAAACTAACTCCCCTTCCTGGATTCTAGGCTTACCATTAGCCTTCTGATTGTGATTTTGGCTTCCCATGCTGATTTCCATAACAAAAGAGAGCAGGCTGGTCAGGCTGACTCAAACTCCTGCTTCCCCCAGCATTTATACATTTCATTATAAACTCCTCCTGGGCATTCTGCTCTGTCCCCTCCAGTCTCCTCTGAGCGGGTCAGCCTTGGAAGTCCCATTGACTGTGGGGTGCTGAACCTACAAGGCCGGACTGAACAGTGGCTACATCTGTCACAAGTTGCTGCCCCGTGAAGGTTCTCAGCAGCGGGCCAGCTGGCCCTTCCCAGGCACTAGCCAGCATTGCGGCAAGATTTGTCCCGCATTTTCCCACAGACGCAGCAATGCCGCTTAAAGGAGTTTATATGAAGGAGATAATTGGATCCATATGTAAAGACATACGTCAAAAAGGTATTCACTGTGGCATTGTCACCTCCCCTCAATACCCCAGTACCTCAGCTGGAGGTATTGGTGGTGGTACTTTGGTATCCCAGGGTGTCCCCAGAGTTTGGGTGCCAGAGCCCCTCAGTCTCCAAGTTACACAGCCCCGGGGGAATTCACTGATGGTGTTGTCTCTCACTAGACGTGGAGAGGAAGGGTTGATGACGGACGAGCAGTTGGCTTGGTAATCTGCCAAAGCCCAGAAGTGGGTAAAGCTTTGGCCTTCATTGGTGAGTATGAGGCAGCCATGCCTCTTGCTGGAAGCACAAGTGGAGTTCTGCTTGCAGAGCAGCAACTGGCCTGGGTAAGCTGGACCTTGGACCAGGAGCTGGTCCAGTCCTCAATTCTGGCTCTTTCCAGAGGTAGGTTAGCCGGGGCAGATTTGCAAGCCGACCTGGAAGTCAGCCAGGGTCAGGATGGGCTCCAGGCACTGACATATCCTTAAGGCCTTCCCCTGGAGGCCCTGGAGTATGGCAGCTTCTCCAGCAGCACCAATGGCCCCTTTATACTCTTTTATCCTAGGGGAGAACCACAAAGCCTCCCGCCCACCTGCCCATCCTCCAGAGATCTTAGCCCCACAATCACCCCCAAACACTTACTACTTTGGAGGAAGCAAAGTGCTTTTAGTTTCCAAAGTCAATTCACATTCCCAAGGGTGGCCAAGATGAGCTCTTTCCTTAAAGCAGGAACTAACCCTCCAAGTTAGTAAAAAACTGAGAACACCTAATGGATCAATCAATCAGAGTGTGGTTGACTATATGAAGTTCTCGTCATACAGTGGTCTACTATGCAGCCATTAAAATGAAATTGTGAAGCTATAAAAATGATTTAGTGTAGGGCCAAGTGCAGTGGCTCATGCATGTAATCCCAGCACTTTGGGAGGCCAAGGCAGGTGGATCACTTGAGGTCAGGAGTTCGAGACCAGCATGGCCAACATGGTGAAACCCCATCTCTACTAAAAGTACAAAAATTATCTGGGTGTGGTGGCGCACACCTGTAATCCCAGCTGCTCAGGAGACTGAGTCAGGAGAATCGCTTGAACCCAGGAGGCGGAGGTTGCAGTGAGCCAAGATTGTGCCATTGCACTCCAGCCTGAGCAACAAGAGCAAAACTGTCTCAAAAATAAATAAATAAATAGTTTAGTGTAAAGAAGAATATGACAAACTGCATTTGTACTCTGGTCCCAATTTTGCCAAAATATGGATGTGTGAGTGTAAACATGTGCCTGGAGAAAACGGAATGACAGTCATCAAAATGCTCGCAGTGGTTAACTCTGGGCAGTGAGATTTCTGGTAAGTCTTTTTTATACTTCTCTGTACTATTTGAAGTTTCACAGTAAGCATGTTTATCTTATCAAAGTCTGATAGAAGCCAAGTGGAGAGTGGCATTGACCCTGCTGACACCGCGCGGCCAGCACACCCTGGATCCAATAGCCTCTGCGGTAGGCCTTCCCATTTCAAGAGTACAATTCTAAGACGCCAAATGGTATCTCCAGATCAAAACTATTTATAAGAATCATTTCCTTCAGGATGAGCTGTAACTGCCACTAGCTACTTGTATGTTTCGATGACATCATCTCTGAGATTTATGTGAAATGACTCCTTTTCCTTGATGTTATCAAGGAGTTTGAGCAGTTGAGTTCCTTATAGTTCTTTGTGTTTAAACCATATCTGAAGAAGCTGTCATTTGTCAAGGTTTAATTGTTTCCATTTTTTTTTCCTGGTGAGTTTCCAGATATTGCTGGGCAGCTTCGATAAAGACACTCGAAAAGAAGATGTTAAGAAATGGACGGAACATGGTCACCAGTTCCAGGTTCTAACCCACATCTACTTTTCAGCTGTGTCATCTGGAGTTAGTCATTTCTTTCTGGGTATTTTCTCACTTATATGAAATTGGAGGGGAGGGTAAGAGGGACATTAGACAAGATTATTTTGAAGATCCTGTCCTGGCTGGATGCGGTGGCTCACACCTGTAATCACAGCTCTTAGGGAGGCAGAGGTGGGAGGATAGCTTGAGCCCAGGAGTTCAAGACCTGCCTGGGCAATACAGCGAGACATCGTTCTAAAAGAAAAAAAAAATCCTGTCCAGCTCTGCCTGCCTATGATGAGTTTTAATTCTGAGCTTATAATAGCATATTTTATAGTCCTAGTGCCAAATATTCTTAAAGTTATCTCCATATCGAAGTCTTTCAATAAATAGAAAAGTATATTGTTGACTAGGGCCTTAGAGGCCACTGCTTGAATCCTTCCCAGGCCACCCTTGCTAGGTGGTCACCCTGTGTCAACTAACACCTACGGGGACAAGAAACTCCCTCCCGAGGTAGCCCATTTCTCTTTATTTGTAATGAGCATTTAAAAGGTGTTTCTTGGCCAGACGCAGTGGCTCACGCCTGTAATCCCAGCACTTTGGGAGGCTGAGGCAGGCAGATCACGAGGTCAGGAGATTGAGACCATCCTGGCTAACACGGTGAAACCCCATCTCTACTAAAAATACAAAAAACATTAGCTGGGCGTGGTGGCGGCGCCTGTAGTCCCAGCTACTCAGGAGGCTGAGGCAGGAGAATCGCTTGAATCCGGGAGGCGGAGCTTGCAGTGAGCCGAGATTGCGCCACTGCACTCCAGCCTGGGCGACAGAGAGAGAGACTCCATCTCAAAACAAACAAACAAACAAACAAACAAACAAACAAACAAAAGGTGTTTCTTAGCAGAGCTGAAATCTGTAACCTCGTAACTTCCATTTACTGCTCTCTGGATCACTTTGCAAAGGACGCTTTTCTTTTGTGCCCTTCCCTGCACCCTTGGCAACCTCAGAGAAGGTGTTTCAAATCCCCTGATCTTGGAGAAGGGGGTTTTCCCTTTTCTATTTTATTTTATTTGTATTTTTTCTGGTGAAAAGATACATATATATCTTTAGAATTAGCCAGCCAGACTCAGATGAGATGATCCCAATTTTGTTGGCAACTTCCAAAGCATGGTCATTAGAAGCCAGTGGACACATGTCTTCTTCTCTCCATCAGGTCGACTCAGTGTTGGCCTTGGCCACATCGGTGTCATGGAGCTCCTTCCCTTCTTCTCTCCATCAGGTCGGCTCAGTGTTGGCCTTGGCTCCTTCACAGCCTGCTCCATCTGGTTCTTGTTGGCTTTAACAATCCACAGTGTACACAGTGTGTTGCCTTCTGTCTTCATGGCTGCTTCTCCAGCAGCATCAATGCCCCCCACCTTTTTTTTTTTTTTTTTTTTTTTTGGAGATGGAGTCTCGCTCTGTTGCCAGGCTGGGGTGCTATGGCACGATCTCGGCTCACTGCAACCTCTGCCTCCCAGATTCAAGCGATTCTCCTGCCTCAGCCTCCTGCGTAACTGGGACTACAGGCGCCCGCCACCACGCCCGGCTAGTTTTGTATTTTTAGTAAAGACAGAGTTTCACCATGTTGGCCAGGCTGGTCTTGAACTCGTGACCTCAAGTGATTCCCCTCTCCTCGGCCTCCCAAAGTGCTGGAATTACAGGCATGAGCCACCATGCCCGGCCACCAGTGGCCCCTTTATACTCTTTGTTCCGGGAGGAGAACCACAAAGCCTCCCACGCACCTGCCCATTCTCCAGAGACCTTAGCCCCGCAGTCACCTCAGGGTCAGTGGAAACTTGAGGCTGGCATAGTGGTCAAGCTTGTTTCTTCTGGGGGCAACTCTTCCAAGAACATTTGGGCTACCTCTGGAGTCTCAGTGTCTTGGGCCACCAGAGGTGGATGACATGGTCTCTGGAGAATGGGCAGGTGCACGGGAGGCTTTGTCCTGTGGACACCTCTCAGCACTGCCTTCTTGGCCCTCAAAGCCTTCACTTTGGCTTTGGCTTTGGCTTGAGGAGGGGCAGGAGCTTCCTTCTTCGCCTTGAGTGCCATCTTGTGACAAGTCCTTTCCTATTTTAGACTTCAGCACCTGAACAAGAGTAAGCAGATAGGTACTCCAAGCTCCAATGATGACCGTGAACCCTAGAGAGTTGGAAGTGTGGAAGGTGAGGCGTTGTGTCCCTTGTCTGAGACTTTGTCCTTTTGTCCTGAGCACAAGTCTGGGCCTCACTGAGCTGCCCTACAACCGTGTGGCTGCCCCTTCCTTTTCCGACACTGGCCTTTCTCCCTTCTCGTACCCCCTTTCTTCTGTAGCCCTAGTGGCGTCCCTGCATCTCCCAACCCCGTTTCTCTGTCACCAACACTCTTATCAGAAATCTCCTGGCCCTATTTCTCTCTTGTCCCTACAAATTGTGCAGCCTCCAGCATCTCTCTCTGCTGTCCTCACTTTCTGCCACTGGGTACAGAGAAGAGGTAGCTCTGAGATCCAAGAGTGGACAAAAAGCACATTCAGGGTAAAAGGGACTCCCATTTCAGAGTGCAGTTTGCTCTCCCCCAAATATGTTAGGAAAACAATTAGACCCATCTTGCACCTCAAGGATTAGTTAACTTTCAAAGGGGCTGCATACGTACTTCACGCTCCTTTTGTCAACACAGCTTTCATCTTTCCCCTTGTAGAACAGAGGTCCCTCTGCCTTCTCAACCCTAGGTCTACACCACAATGTGCTTTTCCATTAACTTGGGGAAATTATGCCCACATGTTCCTGCCTAATTCTTGGGTTCCTACCATGGATGGGAAGGTATGAAATGGGAGAGGCTTTAAAGAGAAAGGTTTTTATGTTTGCACCAGCCATGGTTCAACTACAGAAACAGAGCAAGTAGGATATGTATGCTGATATAGGAAGGGATTCCGTGCAAGGAATTGGTTTATGCAATGGTGGGGGATGGCTAGGAAAGTCTGAAAGCCCCAGGGCAGGCCATCAGGAAGGACAGGCAAGCTCTCAGGTGGAATTTCTCTTTCCTCAGGGAAACCTCAGCCCTGCTCTTAAGATCTTTCACCCAGTGGCTCACGCCTGTAATCCCAGCACTTTGGGAGGCTGAGGCGGTCGGATCACGAGGTCAGGAGATCGAGACCATCCTGGCTAACAAGGCAAAACCCTGTCTCTACTAAAAAAATGCAAACAATTAGCTGGGCATGGTGGCGGGCCCTTGTAGTCCCAGCTACTTGGGAGGCTGAGGCAGGAGAATGGCGTGAACCCAGGAGGCAGAGCTTGCGGTGAGCCGAGATCGTGCCACTGCACTCCAGCCTGGGTGACAGAGCGAGACTCCATCTCAAAAAAAAAAAAAAATTAGCCTGGCGTGGCACGCACCAGTAGTCCCAGCCACTGGGGAGCCTGAGGCAGGGGATCACCTGGGCCCGAGAGGTGGAGGCTGCAGTGAGCTGTGATTGTGCCACTGTACTCCAGCCTGGGTGACAGAGTGAAACTCTATCTGAAAAGAAAAACAAAAACAAAAGCTCTTCGCCTATTTGAATTATCTGATGATTTAGGATAACTGTTCTTACCTAAAGTCAATGATTATGGGCTTTAGTCACATCTGTAAAATGCGGTACCTTCACAGCAACATCTAGATTCGTGTTTGAGTAATAACTGGGGAAAGTAGCCTAACCCAGTTAACACATAAAAAGACCATCACATTCCTCAAATACTTATCTTGGAACTTTGGGAGGGACTCATCCCACATATATGCTTATTTCTTCTTTCTGTTTCTTACAAGAAGGACTGCTAGAAAATGTGCCCTTCTAAACAAACTTTTTAGAAATGTCCGTATTCTTTGCTTAGGAAAGTAAACCCCCTTTTTGCCTGTTCATACAGAGGCATGAGGAGCCTCAAGTGGTTGAGGTTGAGTCTTAATTCCAATTCGGCGGAATCATTGCTGCGTTTCCTGGTGGAAGCATTCCTCCCTTTAAGTCTAAGACTCTAGACCAGCAGAACCTAAGGTCACAAGAAAAGCAGACAGACATTTTGCTAGTGGATCATTACGGGCAACGGTGAGTGGGGTCACTCCCATTTCCACCCCTTGAATCCTGGACTCGTGAATTCTGGCTATGGAAGAAACAATAGCATGTATTAGACACTCATTTAGAGCCTATCCAGCCTCCTAGAGGACAGTGCCCACGAGGTGTTGCCACCTGGCTGGTACTGTAATTGAGTCTTCAAAAGCTCATTCTGGCCAGGTACAGTGGCTCCCAGCTGTAACTCCTCTTTTGAGCCCAGGAGTTTGAGACCAGCCTGGACAACGTAGTGAAACCCTGTCTGTAATTTAAAAAGAAACAAAAACAATCTACCACTTTATCAAACCAGTTGCTTGAGGATCTGGGGAACATGGTAAGACTCTGAGTTCCATAAGCTGGGGCTCATTGCCACACTTCAGTTGCTATGAATTGAGTTCTGTGATCAGAAGTATTGTGTGAAATGTCATGATGGTGGACAAGGCGTGCTATAAATCCATGGAGGGTCATTTTAGCAGAAGCATTGTGTACAGGAAAGGCAAACCTGTATCCAGAGTAAGTAGCTATTCTGGTAAGAATAACTGGCCCTTCCATGATGGAAATGGTTCAGTGTCATCAATTTGCCACCAGGCAGCTGTCTGATAACCCTGGGGTCCTCTCAGGGTCTCAGTGTTGGTCTCCACTGCCAGCAGGCTGGGCACTCAGCACTGGCTGCAGCCAGGTCAGCCTTGGTGAGTGGAAGCTGATGCTGCTGCACCCACACTTAGCCTCCATCCCTGCTACCAGATCCACTTTATTCATGAGCCCAGTGGGCAATGAGAGAACTGGCTGGGGAAGGAGGCTGGCTGGTATCCATAAAGTGGGCCATCTCATCCACCTATTATTAAATTCTCTCTCTGCTGAGGTTACCATTTGGTGAACAATCAAGTGGAACATAAACATCTTCACTTTTTTTTTTTTTTTTTTTGCCTATTCAGAGAGGTCTCTCTGCTTACTCCTTCTTCAGACCTTGTCACCAACTTTCCAGTTATGTTCCCTCAAGTCTCTGGCCATCCAGCCAAACCACTGGGGATAGCCCATGTTATGGATTAAATGTTTGTATCTCCCCAACATTTATACGTTGAGATTCTAACCCCCGATGTGATGGTATTAGGAAGCAGTGAGGGCGGAGCCCGCATGGAAAGGATCAGCACTCCTTAGGAAAAGAGACATAAAGACCCTGCTTCCTCTCTGCTCTCTCCCACCATGGGAGAAGCTGCAAAAAGATGGCCGTGTGCAAACCAGGAGACTGCATTCACCAGGTGCCAAAACTGCCAGCACCTGGATCTTGGACTTTCCAGCCTCCAGAACTGTGAGAAGTAAGTTGTTGTTCGGCTGTGTGCGGTGGCTCACGCCTGTAATCCCAGCACTTCAGGAGGCCGAGGCGGGCAGATCACCTGAGGTCAGCAGTTTGAGAACAGCCTGGCCAACGTGGTGAAACCCCATCTCTAATAGAAAGACAAAAATTAGCTGGGCAGGATGGTGTGCACCTGTAATCCCAGCTACTCAGGAGGCTAAGACAGGAGAATCACTTGAACCCGGGAGACGGAGGTTGCGGTGAGCCGAGATTGTACCACTGCACTCCAGCCTGCACAACAAGAGCAAAACTCTGTCTCAAAAAACCAGAAATACATAAAAATAAATGTTTGTTGTTCAGGCCTGCTGTCCTGTGGTATTTCTGTTACAGCAACCTGAACTAAGAGAGCCCATAAATCAATATGGATACTTGCCTCCAGCCATTTCTTTTTCCAGGCAAAATGTACAACCAAGGTGCTCTGCTTGAAGCTCTGCCATCTGGGAATATCCCAGAAATGAGCTGTAACTCTGCAGCTCTCCACTTTCAGGTGATGGCCTGTATATCATGTAGAATCATTTTATCTTTCTCAGCCAGCTGATCATAGGAAACTTACCAATGAGGCATAGGGGATCCAGTGATGTCAAGATCTCCCTTCTAAGTTGAAGGGTAACTTGTTGCATCTGGCCCCTCCTGCAGCCAAAAAAGAGACACAACAACTAGTTTATCTATTTGTATTTTGGAGGCAACATATTTCTCACTTGCGTCCACTAACTGAGTCACTAGAAAAGCTGCTAGGGTTTTTATTGTTATTGTTTGGTTTTCTGTATAGCTGGACATCTCACTATATTGCCCAGGCTGGTCTTGAACTCCTGGCCTCAAGTGATCCTCCTACCTCAACTTCCCAAAATGTTGGGATCACAGTCATGAGCCATTGCACCCAGTACAAGCTGCTAGTTTTGAGTGCAGCCCGGAAAAGCAGATTACAACAGGTCCACACTGCCTTGCAATCTACTTTGTCCCCTGAGCCCTGTGATCTAGCAGATCTAATGGTGCTTGAAGTAGCAGATAGGGATGCTGTTTGGAGCCTTTGGTAAGCCCTTATACATGAATCACAGTACAGATTCTTAGGATTTTGGAACAAAATCCTGCCGTCCTCTGCAGATAACTATTCTCCTACTGAGAAACAGCTTTTGGCTTGCTACTGAGCCTTAATAGAAGATTGAACACCTAACTATGAGCCACCAATTTACCATGTGACCCGAACTGCCCGTCATGAACTGGGTGTTGTCTGACCCACCAATCCATAAATTTGAGCATGTACAACCGTACTCCATTACCAAATAGAAATGACATGCATAAGATCAGACTTGAGCAGGCCCTGCAGACATAAGTTGCATAAGGAAATGATCCAAATGCCTATGGCTCCTATTCCTGCTACATTACCTTCTCAGCTTTCCTCTCCCAGCCCATGCCTAGGGTGTTGGCTAGTTGGTCATGGTATCCCTACAAAGGAAATAGGTGGGCAGTCTACGATATTCCTACTTGATCTGTAGAAGAGTTCTAGGTCAAGTGAACAGAGTGTGTCTCAAATCACCAAAACAAAGAGTCGTGGCCTCTCCATCAATTCCCAGACTTGGGCCTGTTTGTAGACCCAGAATCCCTTGAATGAAGTAGAGTCCAGGTCCCCTTCAGTTAGGACCCTGCTACACTACTGAACTTTTATACTGCTGTTCCTTCTCACAGTTTTCCCCAAAGGGACTGCTCTGGTTTGAATGTCCCCTCCAAAACTCATGTAGAAACTTAATCCCCAATATGGCAGTATTGAGAGGGGGGGCCCTTTAAGAGAAGATGAGGTCATGAGAGCTCATGAATGGATTAATTCATTCATGGGTTAATGGATTCTTAGGTTAACAGAGTCATGGGTTATATTAGGAGTGGAACTGGTGGCTTTATAAGAAGAGGAAGAGAGACCTAAGCTAGCATGTTAGTGTGCTTAGCTCTCTTGCCCTGTGATTTTCTGTACCACCTCAGGACTCTGCGGAGAATTCCTACCAGAAAGGAAGCCCTCAGCAGACGTCAGGTCATGTCCCTGGACTTCCCAGCCTCCAGAATAGTAAGAAATAAATTTCAGTTCTTTGTAAAGTACCCAGTTTCAGGTGTCCTATTGTAAGCAACAGAAAATGTACTAAGACAGAGACCACGATCAACTGGTTAATGCCACAGGTCTCTGTGAGTCAGTCTATTCTGATTATTGCTTGGGCTCACCAGTCCATTATGGTAACCAGGCTCACCTTTTCTTTGGTAATTAAGTGGTGCCATTTGGTTCCTGCCACTCCAGGATCTCATCATCCCCATTGCTTTAGGGACCCCAGTTTGGTGATTCTACTTGTCTTTCTCTATATATATAGAGAGAGTAAGGAGATTGAGACCATCCTGGCTAACATGGTGAAACCCCATCTCTACAAAAAATACAAAAATTTAGCCGGATGTAGTGGCACACGCCTGTAGTCCCAGCTTATATATATATATATATATATATAGTAGAGACGGGGT
>NW_016805666.1:8273503-8299701 GCF_001698545.2 Rhinopithecus bieti
ATATATATATATATATATATATCCCAGCTAATATATATATATATACACACACACACACACAGAGACAAGAGTGTCTACAGAACTCTTCAAGGATGCTGAGGATCCCTTCACAATTTTTTTTTCTCATTGTCATGGTGAAAATGATGTGCAGTTGACCCTCCCAGAGTTGGTCAGCAAGTCTTACTTGATAAATCTGTTCTAACATTCCAGTCTCCCTAAGTCTTTGGATAGCTTCCTCTACAGTATATCGAAGCAGTTCTGGCATTAACTTTATTTGGTGTAGGCCACCCTTGGGTTCATGCTTTAGCCAACCAACTACTGTTAAAGGCTTTTCTGATCCCTCAGTTGAAAAAATTGAATCTGGAATCGCTCTTTAGTGGGTTCATATTGATAAGTTTTGTCTGATTCAACTTTATATTCCATTCCTTCCCCCTTGATTCTAGTTTTGGTTTTGCTTTTAGAGATGGTGGCCTCACTATGACGCCGAAGATGGAGTACAGTGGCTGTTCACAGATGAAATCCTAGTGCCCTACATCTATACCATGTAGGACCCTTTTCTCTTTCTCAGCCAACTGATCATAGGAAACTCCCCAATGAGAAATAGGGGATCCAATGGTGTCAAGATATCCCTTTTAAGTTGAAAGATAAATCGTTGCATTCAGGTTGGGTACAGTGGCTCACCCCTGTAATCCCAGCACTTTGGGAGGCCAAGGTGGGCAGATCACGAGGTCAGAAGATGGAGACCATCCTGGCTAACATAGTGAAACCCTGTCTCTACTAAAAATACAAAAAAATTAGCCAGGTGTGGTTGTGGATGCCTGAGTCGCAGCTAATCGGGAGGCTGAGGCAGGAGAATCACTTGAACCTGGGAGGCAGAGCTTGCAGTGAGCCGAGATCACACCACTGCACTCCAGCCTGGGCAACAGAGTGAGACTCCGTCTCAAAAAAAAAAAAAAAAAAAATTGTTGTATCTGGCCCCTCCTGCAACCAAAAATGAGACACAACACCTAGTTTATCTCTTTGGATTTTGGAGGCAACATATTCTCACGTGGGCCCACTAACTGAGTCACTAGAAAACCTGCTCGGTTTTTGTTTTGTTTTTTGTATAGCTGGGGAATCTCACTATGTCTCCCAGGCTGGTCTTGAACTCCTGGCCTCAAGTGAACTAGGCTTGAGAAATCCTCCTGCCTCAACCTTCTGGGACTAAAGGCATCAGCACACCTGGCAATTCTAGAGTTTCAAGATCCATCTATACACATTCCCCCAGATTTCTATTTATAGAAATTGGAAAAATCATGCAGGATTTTGGAATATAATATATCTCCTCATGGATCATACTTTATACCTTACCCTTTGGGGCCTGCTGGGACTTGAGTCTCGTTATAGGTTGAGAAACTAAGGAATGGCACGGGTAGGTCCTGAGGAGAATCAGCAGAACCTTGCAAGGCAACTTAGAAGAGGCCTATGCGGTTTATTCCAGCAGAGTGTGGCCAATCTGCTCAGACGGGAAAGGCTACTTTTGGCAAAGAAGACTTGGCAGAATTTAGGGGTTTGATGATCCCAACGTCATCAGGATCTGCCTATACATCCCAATTCCAATTAGCAGTATCCCATTCCTTCCCAATCAATGCCCCTGCTTGAACAAAAGATCCTGCAAGATTGAGAATTGAATTTACATTGGAATTTAGCTACTTGGAGGATGAGACCCTGGATTTTGTTTTCAGAAATCTCAGTCCTGTAACCACAGGAGATAAGCATTTTTCTCAGGGCGGATAGAGAAGCTTTCAGATCATTTATGCAAAACATGAGCTAGGAATCTGAAGCCCTGAACTCATCCTTTTCTGTCCCCACCTTTTTTTTTTTGAGACAGAGTCTCGCTCTGTCACCCAGGCTGGAGTGCAGTGTATGGAGTGCAGTGTGATCTCGGCTCACTGCAGCCTCTGCCTCCCAGGTTCAAGCGACTCTTCTGCCTCAGCCTCCCGAGTAGCTGAGATTACAGGCGTGTGCCACCACACCCGACTAATCTTTGTAATTTTAGTAGAGATGGGGTTTTGCCCTGTCTTAAAATATAAATAAATAAATACTCATTTTTAAGATTCTATTCTTCTAGAACCACTTTCAGAACCAAAGCCTGTGTTAGCCAGACTATAACCAAGACAAAGATGACTAGGAGATAAATGTTATGAGATTTATTGCAAGGAATTGGCCTGTGTGATTGTGGGGACTGGGTAGGCAAATCTGATGTCTGTAGGGCAGACCAGAAAAAGCAGGGTATGACTTTCTTAGGCATTACCAAACGCCACACTGCCCACAGATGAAATTTATTCAGAGAATCCTCAGCTCTGCTCCGAAGGCCTTTCAAGGTCTGATTGAACCAAGCCCATTGAGATTATCTAGGATAATCTCCCTTAAAGTCAACTGATTATGGACTTTGATCACATCTATAAAACACCTGCACGCAATGCCTAGCTTTGTGTTTGATTGAATAATGGGACTGTAGCCTAGCCAAGTTGACACATAAAATTGACTATCACGCCAGGCGCGGGGGCTCATGCCTGTAATCCCAGCACTTTGGGAGGCTGAGGCAGGCAGATCAACTGAGGTCGGGAGTTCGAGACCAGTCTGACCAACATGGAGCAACCCCATCTCTACTAAAAATACAAAATTAGCCAGGCGTGGTGGTGCATCCTTGTAATCCCAGCTACTCAGGAGGCTGAGTCAGGAGAATCGCTTGAACCTGGGAGGCAGAGGTTTCAGTGAGCCGAGATTGAGCTATTGCATTCCAGCCTGGGCAACAAGAGCAAAACTTCATCTCAAAAAAAAAAACAAAACAAAATTGACCATCACAATGTCCCCTGTAGAAGGTGGAAAGCCTTTCAGCAGAGGATGCATGCACATGATCACAAATGTGCTGTAGGCCCGTCGATTGCTCTGTGGAGGCTGGTTTCAAGGAAGGAAAGGCCGAAGGCAGAGAGACTACGTGAAAGACGATCCAGGCCGTGCTGTGAGCTGAATCGTGTACTCCAAAACTCAGTTGTTGAAGCTTAATAACACCTTGTACTCGAGTGACTGCATTTGGAGATATAGTTTAGAGGCGCTTAGGTTAAAATAAGGCTGTAAAGGCCAGGTGTGGTAGTTCACGCCTATAATCACAGCACTTTGGAAGGCCAAGGCAGGTGAATGGCTTGAGCTCATAAGTTCGAGACCAGCCTGAGCAACATGAGAAACCCTGACTCTACAAAAAATACAAAAATTAGCTGGGTGTGGTGGCGCAGGAGGCTGAGGTGGGAGGACGGCTTGAGCCTGGGGGGCGGAGTTTGCAGTGAGTCCAGATGGTGTCACTGCAGTCCAGTCTGGGCGACAGAACCAGAACTTGTCTTAAAAAAAAAAAAAGGAAAGAAAAAAATGGGGCCAGGCACAGTAGCTCACACCTGTAATCCCAGTACTTTGGGAGGCTGAGACTGGTGGATGTCTTGAGGTCAGGAGTTCGAGACCAGCCTGACCAACATGGCGAAAACCCATCTCTACTAAAAAATACAAAAATGTAGTCGTGGTGGATTTAGTCTGGATTTAGTCATGATGCACACCTGTAATCCCAGCTACTCGGGAGTCTGAGGCACAAGAATTGGTTGAACCCAGGAGGCAAAGGTTGCAGTAAGCCAAGGTCGCACTACTGCAGTCCAGCCTGGGTGACAGAGTGAAACTCTGTTTTAAAATTATATATCTATATCTATATCTATAATATAATATAATATAATAATATATAAAACATATATAAAGATACTGTATATAATACATATATATAAATACATCAGGCCGGCGCATGGTGTGCTCCCAAGCCCTGTAATCCCAGACTTTGGTGAGGCGAGATGGGCCGGATCACGGGTCAGGAGATCAAGACCATCCTCGGCTAACAGTGGATGAAACCCCGTCTCTACTAAAAATACAAAAAACTACCGGTGGACCTCGGGCGCCTTGTAGTCCAGCTATCCGGGAGGCTGAGGCAGGAGAATGGCGTGACCTGGGAGGCGGAGTTGCGTGAGCGCTGAGATCCGGCACTGCCATCCAGCCTGGCGACAGACGCGACGCACTCCGTCTCAAAAAAGAAAATAAAATAAAATAAAATAAATCATAAATAAAATCACATCAAAAAAAAATAATTAAAATAAAATAAATTTTTAATAAAAAATTATAAAAATATGAATATATATCTATAATATATAATATAATAATAAATATATATATATTCACTTAATATATATATAATAATATATACCAATACTAATATGATTTCATATATATACCCCAGTCAGGATTTCAGACAGCCTGGCAACATGGCCAAAACTGTCTCTACTGAAAAGTACAAAACTAACTAGCTGGGCGTGGTGGCACCCCTGCTACTCAGGAGGACTGAGGCAGGAGAATCACTGTGAGCCTGGGAAGCAACAGGTTGCAATGAGCTGAGATAGTGCCACTGCACCCCAGCCTGGGCGACAGAGCAAGATCTTGTCTCAAAAAATATATATATATATATATATTATTTTTTGTCGTATCAACAAATTCAGCTTCGAAGGAAGAGAAATTTGGATGATATTGACAGAAAGTTGAAGGGCAGGCAACTGGTAAAGGCTCAGGCCTGACTGAGGGGTTTCACTGTCCTGCTTGTTCCAGCCAAGCGGTCTGTTAGATTTTCCATCAGCCCAAATAACCTTCCACAGGGTGGAGTTTATCATTTCCCAAGAGAGAAGCATCCGCTGCACCCTCAAAGCATGGCCATACAATGACCTGTGGCTAAACTGGACACTCCGGTTGCCACCCATCTACTAGACGCATGGCTTCCAGAAGCAGATTGTCTGTGACCGCAAACAGATTGCGAGCAGACTGCAAAGGGGTAGTGAAACCACCACGGGGCTTCGGAAATGCTTCTCCACTGAGCAAAGCTAAAAAGAAGTCTACATGACATCGTGGATTTGGACAAAAATAGTCTGCCTCCCCTTTGTCAACAGAAAGCCACAAGCATGCATGTGTTGTGATGTGAAATGCTTGGCATGAACCAGCAGGAGTTTCCACTTTGTCACACTACAGTGAAATGCTGGAGCATCCCTGCAGCTGTCTCACTGACCCCCAGGACAACGGGAAGCCTACTATTTTTCCTTCTCATCACCTCCTCCACCCTCTGGTGAAAGCTCTCCTGCCTCTTTGACTTTCTGGATGGAGGAGTGCAGCTGGGGATGCCTGAGGCAGCTCGAGCTGGAACACAAGGGCAGGGAAAACCAGCGGACAAGATATGAAAGGGCTTGGGAGACGTGGGAGTGAGACTGAAAGGCCCGAAGCACAGACAGAGCTGGCCCATGAGAGAGGAAGTGTTGTCTAGAACGTACTGTCTCTTCTCCTTCCTGGGATGATGAGAGGGCAGGCGCCACCTCGGACAGGTGTGCCCCCATGCCCAGTGGAGTTCACCAGAAGTGAGGCCTGCTGCTTCCCAACAGCTAAGTCATGGTGGAAAGCAGAGTGAAAACGTTTTCTTCCAGGAAAACAGGACCTCTGTTTCCATGACGCAGCCTCTGCTATTATCACACTGTGTGACCCGGACAAGTGTCAACCTTTCAGTCTGTAGTTTCATCTGTAGATAATAATACCTGCCTCTTTGGGCTTGACGCAGAGTTATTAAGCACACACAGAAAGAATGAGTAAATATCATCAAACTCCAAAACACCAGTAGGTGAAAAGTTTATGGGGAAACTTTTAGCCAGGCGTGGTGGTGGGCACCTGTAATCCCAGCTACTAGGGAGATTCTCCTGCTGAAGCAGGAGAATCGCTTGAACGTGGGAGGCAGAGGTGGCAGTGAGCCGAGATTGCGCCATTGCACTCCAGCCTGAGCGACAAGAGCGAGACTCCGTCTCAAAAAAATAAAAATAAAAAAATAAAAAATAATTTGGCTGGGAAGGGTGGTGAGAAATTTGCAGTTAAAAGAATGTTGAAGTCTGAAGCCATGGCTGTTGTGGTAGAGATCTCTTCAGAGCCTAGGCAAGGCTTCGGTCACTGTGGCCAGGGCCAGGACTTGGTTCCCATCTCCCCCTCGCTGCCCTTGCATTGTTCTCCAAATCCCCCAGTGACCGAGCAGATACCCTGGAGGGATGAAATGAGGCCCACCCTGGCTTCCTCGAGCAGGACAGGGCCTGCCTGTGTGCTTTCCTTTAGTCTCAGAAAAGCCAAAATTAGCCTCACTTTTGTTTCTTTTCTCAGGAGCCTCTAAATTGTATCTCAGGAAAGGATTATTGTGCTCCAGGGACCCTATCTTATCGTGGGGTGTGGGGGAGGTGATGAGTGAAAGGAAAATGGTCTTTGACAAATTGGTTCAATTCGGACAATCACGTGATTTTCCAGTAATTGCCCACCACCGCTTTAGTGAGGCTATTGTTTCGCTTCCCAAATATTTAGTCAAGTAGGAGGCCTGAGAAGACTGGGGAGGGTCAGAGGCTGGAGAGCACGATTGTGGGAGGAAAAGGGCTGTTTTTGGTGATCTCAGGCTCTGGGCTCTTTATCACTAACTCTGAAGGACTCACAACCACTTTAGGTGTAAGCAGACCCCTCAGGGCCACCCCTGCCGGAATGCACTGTCCCCGTGGGGGAAGATCCCTTCTGAGGTGTGGGCTCTGGAACTGGTGGCTTTTGAGCCTAGTTTGATCCAGCTCCTCCCTGCTTCACGGCTGATCAGGCTGCCTCGCTGACCCCTCTGGGGAGATAAGGGAGTATTCTTTACCCTCTCCTGGTGAACACCGCTGAGAAAACAAAGTCACACACCGTGAATTAGGGGACAAATGAGACTTGGCTGCCGGAGCTAAAGGTTTCACACAAAGAATTCAAGGCATGACCAGGCGTTTGCTCTTATGCAACTTTTCAAAAATTCCTGGGTCTCCAGGGACAAAGAGCACGAGCTCTGGGGTGACCTCACCCTGCCTTGCTCAGCCCGACGTCACGGGACATTTGGGGGATGAGGTCGGACAGCGGCGGCGGCAGCAGCACGTGAGACTGTGTTATCGACGGGGAACACTTTTCCCGTGCTCCCATGTGGTCATCTGTCTGATATGCCTGTGGGTGGAGGTGGGCAGAGGGGAAGGGAGTGTCCTGTCACCGGCGACAGAAAAGAGGCATGAGGTCATTGGAGCCCAAGGCTTTCCTCACTGACCGTCGGCAGCAATTGTCTTCCCAGCTTCCACTCCCAAGGGTTCACCTCCGCTCCCAGAGAGGGTTCTGATCTGGGGATTCCTGCTTCGGACACACATTTTCTTCCATCTGAAAATAGGCCCTGATAGTCAGGGGATATATTATTTGGAGAGAGATTTGGCAATTAACTTTGACAACTGCAGACTTTTTCCAGTTTCTGAGGATAATTCCCTCACCTCTGAGCCCCTCCGAGACGCTGCCCTTGCTTCTCATAACTCCCTGCCTAGGCACGACTGTGCAGGCAGCCCTTCGCCCACCTTGCCCACCCCCTCCCTGCCCAGGGTTCCTCACCACGCATCTCACTGCGATCTGGGATTCCTCCCACTCCTCCACCCCCATCCGACCGAATCAGCGTCACCGATCAGGAGCTGAGACCTGAGGAGCTTATGAGAAACAGACCACACCGGCGATTCTGCCGCCCACTGAACCCGAGAATCATTGAGCCAGCTGATCTCTAACCATTGACTTAGCGCCAGTGTTCTAGAATCAAAATGTTCTGAGGGATGGCAGCCTCGAGGGAATCAACGCACAGCCTCCCACTTGTGCAGGTGTTTTAATAACCATTAGGTCTCAGTCTTCCTACCTCAGTGATTCTCTACCTTGGCTGCATGTTGGAATCATGCCTGGGGGTTTTTAAAGTTATACATAATATGCTTCCCAGCAGAGATTAGACATGCGGGCTTTCCCCGCCCTGCTTCTCTAAGGAAGCAAAAAAAATGACTCTGGAACCCCAGGCAGTGGCATCACCAGAAGTGTAATGTTGACACCTGGTGAGGAAATCTCCCAGCTAAGTCACTTGGAGGCACAGAGGGCAGCCATCTGAACAGAATGGGGACTGGGAATCCCAGGACTTACTGTGGTCATTTCCTTTAGAAGAATCGCTTCAGTGTTTGGAGAAAGGGGTGCTCTCAGACCCTTAGGCTCCAAGGTGGCCAAAGAAAAGCTGCAGACCCTGGGGTGGATCTCTGGGGAGGAGCGGGCAAGAGCGTGGAGGTCCTGGCTGGCTGTGCTGGTGAGGGAACGGGGTCTGACACAGCATTCCAGAGCCAGCTGGTGTCCCAGGAGGAGGCTGTATAGGTGAACTTAGGAGCCCAAGTAGGGATTCCTTGGCCCGGATTAGCAAGAGGTAGGGGGAGGTGGTCTCTGCTTGAAGGCTCGCAGCTGCCCTGTGAGGCTGCTAGGAGCAGCTGGAGGGTACAAGCTAAGGACGGGGCAGGACCAGTGACCGACAGTGACACCATGAGGCAGTGAGAGATCACAGCACAGGGAACCATAACTGCTGCTAGTTATTTGGTGTTACTTGCCCAGCACTGATCAACGTGCTTTACACTTACTAATTCACTTAATGACAGTTCTGTGAGGAAGTCATTATTATACCCATTGTGGAGAGAAGGCAATGGAGGCATGAAGGCTACACAATTAGAGTGGCTGCCAGTCTGTGCCAGTCTGTGAACCCAGGCGGTCTGGCTCTGGAGCCCACACCTCTAGCCAGGAGGCCTTGCTGCCTTCATGGCAATAGCCGTCATTAACTGAGCACTTACTGTGTCCTGTCATGGCCTCTGTGCTCCTTCAGCCTCCACCGCAATCTTACGAGGTGGGGAATACTTCACAGATAAGGAAAATGAGGCACAGGGAAGAAAACCAGGCAACTGCTTACCATCCATTCTCTCCCCTCTGGGAGTGGAAGCCAGACTAATTCAGACTAATTCCATGGCAGCTCTTTTGCTTTTTTTTTTTTTTTGAGAAAGAGTCTCGCTCTGTCACCCAGACTGGAGTGAGTGGCACAATCTCGGCTCACTGCAACCTCTGCCTCCCAGGTTCAAGCGATTCTCCTGCCTCAGTCTCTCGAGTAGCTGGGATTACAAGCACCTGCCACCATGTCCGGCTAATTTTTGTATTTTTAGTAGCGATGGGGTTTCACCATGTTGGCCAGGCTGGTCATGAACTCCTGACCTCAGGTGATCCGCCTGCCTCAGCCTCCCAAAGTGCTGGGATTACAGGCGTGAGCCACTGTGCCCGGTCAGCTCCTTCACTTTTTAGAACTTAATAAGCCTTTAGGGTTCTCAGAAAACTCAGGGTAGGTGAAAGTTTCAATAGGGGATTCTGGGCATCCTGCAATAAAACATGTGCCCTCCTGAGTGCAGAACTGGAAGAACAAAGATTCTGTGCCATTATTTCTCCCTCTAAATTTGTGAAAGCAAATCATACCGATTATGGGGGCCTCATCCCAGATCCATTGAACCAGAATACATGAAGAGTGGGGCCAGGAAATCTGAACTAAATCAAAACCAAAAACAAACCACAGGTGATTCTGATGTACAACCGGGGTTGAAAATCACTGCGTTATCTCACAGTCATATGCATGGCCCCAGTGAGCAGGCAGCACTGTTTCACCTTGCCCGCTGCCTAGGCAGAGCCTATTTATCAAGACAGGGGAATTGCAGCAGAGAAAGAGTAATCCACGCAGAGCCAGCTGTGCGGGAGACCGAGGTTGTATTATTACTCAAATCAGTCTGCCCGAGCATTTGGGGAGCAGAGTTTTTAAGGACAACTTGGTGGGTGGGGGAAGCCAGTGAGCCGGGAGTGCTGATTGGTCAGGAATGAAATCATAGGGACTCGGAGCTGTCCTCTTGCGCTGAGTCAGTTCCTGGGTTGGGGCCACAAGATCAGATGAGCCAGTTCATCCATCCAGGTGGTGCCAGATGACCTGTCAAGGGCAGAATCTGCAAAATATCTCGAGCACTGACCTTAGGAGCAGTTTAGGGAGGGTCAGAATCTTGTAGCCTCCAGCCCCATGACTCCTGAACCATGATTTCTAATCTCCTGGCTAATTTGTTAGTCCTACAAAGACAGTCTGGTTCCCAGGCAAGAAGGAGGTTTGTTTTGGGAAAGGGCTGCTGTCGTCTTTGTTTTAATGTATAAACCAAGTTAATCCCAAAGTTAGTTCATCTTTGCCCAGGAATGAACAAGGACAGCCTGGAGATTAGAAGCAAGATGGACTTGGTTAGGTCAAGTCTCTTTCACTGTCTCACTTACAGTTTTGCAATGGTGGTTTCATTTCCAACAACAACTTCTAATTTTCACATTCTCTTGCTTAGAAAGAAGCTGCATGCGAGACCTGAGCAGAACTCCTCTCCTGTCACACAGCGGACATTGCTCAACAGGCAAGAGAATGTGCCAAGGAAGGAGCTGGGTGAGGCCTGAAACAGACAAGCAAACACCCAGGCACTCTGTTCTTACCCTCCCCCCTGCCTTTTCTACTTGGAGAATCTTCACCTGGTCTTAAAAGCCAGGCCCATGAAGCCATGTCTTCTTGTGAACACTTCCCCTGTCTGGCCTCCATCTCCTCCTGGCCTCTCCTCCTGGGCACTGTGCTTTCCCTACAGGGCTGAGATGCCCTTGCAGACAAGCACTGGAAGTTATTCCCATGTTCCCCTGGCCCCAGCAGGGTTTCTTGGACATAGTAACCCATCAGAAAGTGTCAGTCCAATGACCATAAGGGAAAGGAAGATGGGAGGAGTGAAGGCAGAGGAACAGAGAAGTCAAAGGGTAAAGCAGTAACCATGTTTGGGGGATGGCCAGTGAAATGTGATTTAATGCCAACCCCATGAGTAAATGGGATCTTTACTCTGACCCATGGGACAGCTGGTCCAGGTACTCACCCGGTCACCCCTCTACCTGTGGATCACAGATACTGAGAGAAACGTGAGAACAACATGCATGATTTTACCAGGAATCTTTTATTATCATTGTTGATCCTTATTACAACCCTGTGAGATAACTAGAGTAGATACTAATAATCCCATTTTGCAGCTGAGGAGGCTAAAGCTCCAAAAGAGCCAGGTGCAGTGGCTCACGCCTGTAATCCCAACACTTTGGGAGGCCAAGGCAGGAGGAGCCCTTGAGGCCAGGAATTCAAAACCAGCCTTAGCAACATAGTGAAACCCCGATCTGTACAAAAAATTAAAAGTTGCCAGGCACGGTGGCTCACGCGTGTAATCCCAGCACTTTGGGAGGCCGAGGTGGGTGGATCACCTGAGGTCAGGAGTTCGAGACCAGCTTGGCCAACATAGTGAAATCCCGTCTCTACTAAAACTACAAAAATTAGCCAGGCGTGGTGGCGAGCATCTGTAGTCCCAACTACTTAGGAGGCTGAGGCAGGAGAATCGATTGAACCACAGAGGTGGAAGTTGCAGTGAGCTGAGATTGTGCCACTGCACTCCAGCCTGGGTGACAGAGTGAGCCTCCACTTAAAAATATATATATTAGGCCGGGCGCGGTGGCTCAAGCCTGTATAATCCCAGCCACTTTGTGAGCCGGCAGACGTGCGGATCACGAGTCAGGAATCTGCTGACCATCCTGTCTAACATGGGAACCGTCTCTTACTAAAGAATACAAAAAACTAGCCGGGCGGAGGTGGCGGGCCGGCCATTAGCTCCCAGCTACTCGGGGGGAATGGCTGAGCTAGTCGAGCAATGCATAAACCCGGGGAGGGTGGACGCGTTGCAGCTGCAGCTGAGATCCGGCCACTGCCACTCCAGCGCTGGGCGATCAGATGCGAAACTCCGTCTCAAAGAAAAAAAAAAAAAAAAAAAAAAAAAAAAAAAGTTCATAGTAGTTACCGTAACATATATTAAAGGTTAGTATAGTCTATAGGTATCTAGTATGATAAGGTATATAAGCCAGGTGTTGTGGTATGCACCTCTATAGTCCTAGCTACTTGGGAGACTGAGACAGGAGCATCAATTGAGCCCAGCAGTTTGAGGTTATAGTGAGCTATGATTGCACCACTGTAATCCAGCCTGGGCAACAGAGCAAGACCCTCTCTCTCTAAAAAATTAAAAAAAAAAAAAAGCTCAGATTGTGGCTACTAGGCAGAAGGTGGGTTAATGCAAGTTCATTGTGAGGCAAAAATAGCTCAGATTTTTTTTTTTTTTGAGACAGAGTCTTGCTGTGTCACCGAGGCTGGAGTGCAGTGGTGTGATCTCGGCTCACTGCAAGCTTCGCCTCCCAGGTTCATGCCATTCTCCTGCCTCAGCCTCCCAAGTAGCTGGGATTACAGGCGCCCGCCACCACATCCGGCTAATTTTTTTTTTTTTGTATTTTTGGTAGAGACGGGGTTTCACTGTGGTAGCTAGGATGGTCTCGATCTCTTGACCTCGTGATCCGCCTGCCTCAGCCTCCCAAAGTGCTGGGATTACAGGCATGAGCCACCACACCAGCCCCATAGCTCAGATTTTTAACATTGAAAAAGCCCTGATATGCTATCTTATCCAACTCTCTGGTCAATGGTAACAGCTTCCCCAAACTATCTTTTCTTTTTTTGAGATGGAATTTTGCTCTGTCTCCCATGGTAGAGTGCAGTGGTGTCATCTTGGCTCACTGCAGCCTCCGCCTCCTGGGTTCAATCAATTCTCCTGCCTCAGCCTCCCAAGTAGTTGGGATTACAGGCGTGCACCACGATACCCGGCTAATTTTTGTATTTTTAGTAGAGATGGGGTTTCATCATCTTGGCCAAGCTGGTCTCAAACTCCTGGCCCGAAATGATCCACCCACTTTGGCCTCCCAAAGTGCTTGGATTACAGGTGTGAGCCACCATGCCCGGCCCAAAACATCTTTATAGGTGGGGTGAAGCTGTATTGGAATTACTCCAGTAACAGGGAATAATGACTCCTGCAACCACTGCAGCTCAGACAGGGCCACATGAAAGCTCTCCCTTACCCTAACTTACAGCCTTTCTCTGTATCACATGCCCGTTAGCTCAATCCTCTCCCCTTGAAGACCAATCCAAAGGCATCAGCTTCTTTCCACTCTGTGGGCTCTTTGCTGCCACCCCTAATGTGACAAGACCAATATCCAGCACTGAGCCTAGGCCTTGCTTCCCACCCCTTGAAGTAGGAGGCTGCCAGCCCCTGCCCGGCTGGGACGCTGACTCATTCGTGACAGTGTCTGTGAGTCACTGCTTGCCTACAGGGGTCTACTTCCCAGTTAAGGTGCTATTAAAAGGGTAACAGCCTCTGCTACTCTGCTCACTCAGGAGACAGTGGAGCATCTAAGGTATCTCAATCCTGTCTCCTCAGAAGTTCAAAGGACTTTACTTATACAATCTCATAATAAAAATGTACTCAGGACCTAAAAGACATCCTGATGACTTTTAAAGAAATATGGAACTAGACCTAAAACAGGGGATGCACCTGGGTTGGGTGGCACGTGCCTGTAGTCCCAGCTACTAGGCCAGCTAAGCTGGGAGGATCGTTGAGCCAGGAGTTTGAGAACAGCTGGGCAACATAGCCAGACCCTCTGTCTTAAAAAAGAAAAAAAAGAGGGAGAATCTACAAAACTAACTGCTTCATACTGAGGAAGTAATGATAACCTGATACCTTTATAGCATTTGGGAGTGGAAAGGCCCTTTCATGGTTTGCTTTTAGTTTTTTTTCTGCGTGTGTGTGTGTGTTCTGGATGGAGTTTTACTCTTGTTGCCCAGCTGGAGTGCAGTGGCGCGATCTCAGCTCACTGCAACCTCCACCTCCTGGGTTCAAGTGATTCTCCTGCCTCAGCCTCCCGAGTAGCTGGGATTACAGGGACCTGCCACCATGCCCGGCTAATTTTTGTATTTTTAGTAGAGACGGGGTGTCACCATGTTGGCCAGGCTGGTCTTGATCACCTCAGGTGATCCGCCCACCTCAGCCTCCCAAAGTGCTGGGATTACAGGCGTGACCCACTGTGCCCGGCATGGTTTTTAGTTTTTGGAGCCACCACAGAGTAAAGCAGGTAGAAGAGGAGTACACTTTTTTCTTTCTTTCTTTTGTTTATGAACAAGAATTGGAGTCCCACAGCTGGTGAGTGGTGGGAGTCAGGACTTGCCCCCACCAGAGCTGGCCTTCTGGAGACCACACAGGTGCGGACAGCCCCAGGCACTGATGTGCTTCAGCTCAGGGCTGAGTGCTGGCTGCTCTGGCTGGGATTGGCAGCAGCACTTCTGAGCCTGGCGCTTTATTGTGTACTATCTTATCTCAATAGGAAAAGGCAATTCAGGGGAAGAATTTCCTTGTCACAGTGCCCCAGACTTTCCATTGTCCAGCTTTCTGAGTCCTGGGTCATCCCCTGGGTCTGACCATTACTCATATCCATGGAGGCACCTTATCGGGGCTGTCTAAGATATAGGCCCTATTTTTTTCTCAGTACCAGACAAACTGGATATTATCCACCCTTTGTGGCCTGAAATCACACGACAGTTAGTCAGCTCAGAATCCAGCCACATTTGGGAAGCTGCTTGAAGAGCAGTCTCCAGTAACCAGCGCTTTCCTTGCAAAGCCCTCGAATTTCAGGGTCCTCTGCTGGCAACAGTGGTGATGTGTGGAGACCCCATCTCGTGATGGGGCCGACTGGGAGACTTTTTTTTTTTTTTTTGAGACAGAGTCTCACTCTGTTGTCCAGGCTGGGGTGCAGTGGTGCAATCTCGGCTCACTGCAGCCTCTGACTTCTGGGTTCAAGAAATTCTCCTACCTCAGTCTCCCAAGTAGCTGAGACTACAGGCGCCCACCACCGCACTCGGCTAATTTTTGTATTTTTAGTAGAGACGGGGTTTCATCATGTTGGCCAGGCTGGTCTCGAACTACACTGCTGACCTCAGGTGATCCACCCGCCTCAGCCTCCCAAAGTGCTGGGATTACAGGCATGAGCCACTGTGCCTGGCCCTTTTTTGTTTTTGAGACGGAGTTTCACTCTTGTTGCCCAGGCTAGAGTGCAATAGTGTGATCTCGGCTCACCGCAACCTCTGCCTCCTGGCTTTAAGCAATTCTCCTGCCTCAGCCTCCTGAGTAGTTGGGATTACAGGCATGCACCACCACACCCAGCTAATTCTGTATTTTTACTAGAGACAGGGTTTCTCCATGTTGGTCAGGCTGGTCTCGAACTCCAACCTCAGGTGATCCGCCCGCCTTGGCCTCCCAAAGTGCTGGGATTACAGGCTTGGGCCACCACGCCCGGCCTGCAGACTCTTTTAAACTAGAACTGTTCTCTTGAGATGTATTTAAGTGCTTCCACAGTCAGGAAACATCTACTATAAAAATCCACATAATCCCTTTACAACAGAATCTAACGACTTCCAAGACTTTTCTGATCTATGGAAATTTTTCTCATCATTGCGAATGGTGGCTCAAGCTCTCTTGTGTTCTGCTTTTATGAGTTGACATTCTCTTTTTTTTTTTTTGAGACGGAGTTTTGCTCTGTCGCCTAGGCTGGAATGCAGTGGTCACTGCGACCTCCGCCTTCCAGATTCAAGCAATTCTCCTGCCTTAGCCTCCCGAGTAGCTGGGATTACAGGAGTGTGGCTAATTTTTGTATTTTTAGTAGAGATGGTTTTCACCATGTTGGCCGGGCTGGTCTCAAACTCCTGACCTCAGGTAATCTGCCCCCACTTGGCCTCCCAAAGTACTGGGATTACAGGCGTGAGCCACTGTGCCCGGCCTATTAGCTGACATTATCTTTCATAATTCTTTTTTACTGTGTGAGAACTGGGAATTCATGCTTTGAGAACAGGCAAAAGCCACTCAGGCACTGCAGTAGATGATTTCAAGGTAATTCATGTCTGTTCCTCAATCCATGGTTCTACGATATTTTAGGTTTAATGGCAAAATATCATGTCTTCATTAAAGCATAATGTTTGGGCCGGGTGTGGTGGCTCATGCCTGTAGTCCTAGCACTTTGGGAGGCTGAGGAGGGCAGATCACTTGGGCTTAAGAGTTCAAGACCAGTCTGGCCAATATGGCAAACCCCGTCTCCACTAAACATACAAAATTTAGCCGGTCATGGCGGTGCGCATGCCCGTTGTCCCAGCTACTCGGGAAGCTGAGGCAGGAGAATCGCCTGAACCCAGGAGGCAGAGGTTGCAATGAGCCGAGATGGCACCACTGCACTCCAGCTTGGGCAACAGAGACTCCATCTCAAAAAAAAAATAAATTTTTTTTTTTTAAAGTATTTTAATTCTGCCCAACAGTGGGGTTTGGGAACTTTGTCACCATTCTTTTCTTCTTTTTTTTCTTCTTTTTTTTTTGTTTGTTTTTGCTATTCTAAGTAGTTTTGTGAGAACATCTCATACAAATAGATCTGTTTTAAAAGTAATTTCCCGGCAGGAGTGGTGGCTCATGCCTGTAATCCCAGCACTTTGGAAGGCCCAGGCAGGAGGATCTCTGGAGCCCAGGAGGTCGGGACCAGCCTGGGCATCATAGTGACACTCTGTCTCTGTATTAAAAACTGATAACAAAATAGCAGGAAGAGATGGAAAAAATAAATAAATAAATAAATAAAGGTAATATCCCAAGGACAGCTTTTTTCAAACAGTGGTCCTGGATCATCTGTAACAGAATCACCTGAGGAGCTTGTTAAGCTTCCCAAGCCCTGTCCAGACCAGGGAACCCTCCGGGGTGGAGCCTAAGAGTCTATATTTGAATATCATAGCTTTATGCTATACTCGCTAGCAGAAGCTAAGGCCCACGAAACGGTCCTTTTCATCCATGGCCAGGCTGTCCTTGGGGAAGATGGTGGTGGCCGCCGTGTATGTCATCCCTTGTTCCACCTGTGGGTTTAGATCATCCCTCAGATTTCCCCTGGAGATTCCAAGTGCGGAGACACCTGTAGGAGGAAGGCCGAAAGGAAAGGTCAAGTCTGGAGCAGAGGCGTGGACCGCGGAGGCTGCTGTTGGAGCGTGCTGGGCTCAGAAGCCGGGTTCTAGCTCCGGAACAGCGGAATGGCCAAGGAGGTCCTGGCGCGAGGCACGCCACACAACCCTCGGATGCCAAGACAGGGACCATCCATTTCTCAATACGCCAGTGGCCCTGCCCTGCTACTCAGCCTCATCAGCCTGTATAATGGAAGCTCAAGATAATGCAGCTCAGGAAAAGCAAGTATGATCTTAACCTTGTAGCTGGAAGGCAAGTTCCAAATCAAACCTAATGGAGACAACTGCCAGAACGGATAAAAGTTTTTTTTTTTTTAGACAGAGTTTTGCTCTTGTTGCCTAGGCTGGAGTGCAATGGTGCTGTCTCAGCTCACTGCAACCTCTGCCTTGCGGGTTCAAACGATTCTCCTGCCTCAGCCTCCCAAGTAGCTGAGACTACAGGCACCCACCACCACGCCCGGCTAATTTTTGTATTTTTGGTAGAGACGGGGTTTCACCATGTTAGCCAGGCTGGTCTCAAACTCCTGCCCTCAGATGATCATCCGCCCGCCTCACCCTTCCAAAATGTTGGGATTACAAGCGTGAGCCACCGCGCCCAGCCCAAAAGTTTTAAAAGGAGTCTCTTGGAGGCAAAGGGACAGAATATTATTGTTTTCATCATAAACCTTTTGGTGCAATCTGATTTTCTTTTTTTAAACCATGTACTTCCACTATTTTATCTCAAAAAAGGTTTTAATGTATTTAAAACAAAGCAAAGAATGGTTTATAATACACCGTTAGGTTGTTGGGAGGTCTGAAGCACACTACGAACCGTAAAATGACCTTGCAGTTATCTCCTTAAAAACCCAGTGGGGGGGGGGGGGGGGCGGGGGGGGGGGCTCACGCCTGTAATCCCAGCACTTTGGGAGGCCGAGGCGGCAGATCACGAGGTCAGGAGTTCGAGACCAGCCTGACCAACATAGTGAAACACCATCCCCACTAAAAATACAAAAATTAGCCAAGCGTCGTGGCGCGCCTGTAGTCCCAGCTATCCAGTCGCTGGAGAATCGCTTGAATCCGGGAGGCGGAGGCTGCAGGGGGCAGAGACCGCGCCGCCGCATTCCAGCCTGGGCGACAGAGAGACTCTGTCTCAAACAAACAAACCAAAACTGAACTACGGAGCCGCCCTCAGCTGTTCTTTCCCGGCTGAGTCGCCGCGGGCTGCGGGCACATACCCCGGCCTGCGGCCGCGGCTTCGGCGGGGCGGGGCCGCGGGACTCTCGCTCCTCGCGGGAGGCGGTGGCTGCGGAGTGCGCACGCGCGGAACCGCTATTCCCTTCTCGCCGAAGCGCCCCAGCGGTGCTGGCGATAGGGCGCAAGATGTCGGCGGCTGCAGCTCCGAGGAGGTAGGCAGTGGGAGCCGGCGTTCAGTCTGGCCCGTGCCAACAGTGGCTCCTCTCTCCCCCGTAGTTCGAGGAGACCACTCGCTGCCCCTCTGGCACGATCGTGGATGAGCCTCCTGGCAACTGAAATGGGAAAGGCAGCGCCCCCGACTCTGGGAACTGGACCGACTGCACGGTAGTGACAGCTGCCAGACCCTGAGGAGAGGACGAGAAGACCCGAGCCCTCTGCTACGAACACTGGCAGCTGATGGAAAAATCAGACGGAATTGGGACAGTGTGCAGAGTTCTCCAGGCGACAGATTAAGAGACTCTTGAAGAATAACTGTGTAATCACGTGTTCTGCTCAAAAGAAGTCCTCAATGCCCAGTGCCTTATTTGGCTTTCAGGGTTGGTGAAAGAAGAAGCAAAGTAGATGCTTTCTAATGCTAAGTCATTTAATGTAGCACCATTCCTCTAACTTCTTTCATCTCTAAGGTCGTCCCTTTCACCTGATGATACCTTTGGGCCATCGTGCAGGCATGTGTAACCTTGGAGATCTTCCTCAACATTGCACCATATCTTGGGTTCATTCAAGGCAGAGTCTCCTTGCAAAAGCATCGAAAACAATGTAAAGTCGAAGAGAGTAGAGCCAATACCTGCATAGTTGGAAAATGTGGAGGAGGCCAATTAAGGGACAGAAAAAGAAGTGCAGAGAATCTTGGAATTGTTGCAAAATTATTCTGGAGATAGAAGAGTCTCCTCTAGCCTTTTCCTTAGTGATTAATGCAGGTTTTTAAGTGGATAGTAAAATCCAGACAGAAAGAAGTATATGTTATATAATGAAGCCTATTTTCAAAGTATACCTGAAATTTGTCTTTGTAATGTCTCTTTCTTGAGAGTTTATAAAGATGTCAGTATTCTGTGGGAAACAAATTGGCACATTCATAAAAGAGAAAAAAATGAAAAAAATCAGGCCCAAGTTTCATTTTACAGATGAGGAAACTGTGACACAGAAAGGGAAATGACAAAGATCACACTGAATCACACCTGGGAGCTGGAGCCCAGCCATGCTGCTTGGCCCAATGCCTCTTCTTATTCTAGGAGCTCATACCCCTTTGAAAGAAACACAATATGAATGTGTCTTCAAATGATGCTCATAAACCTCTTCATCATACTGAGGGAGGGAGATAAGGGGATTGGTTCTTTAGGATCTAGACAGGCTTTTAAGAAAATCTTAGCCAGGTGCAATGGCTCATGCCTGTAATCCCAGCACTTTGGGAGGCTGAGGCAGGTGCATCACCTGAGATCAGAAGTTCCAGACCAGCCTGGCCAACATGACAAAACCCCGTCTCCACTAAAAATACAAAAATTAGCTGGGCATGGTGGCAGGAGCCTGTAATCCCAGCTACTTGGGAGGCTGAGGTAAGAGAATCACTTGAACCTGGGAGGCGGAGGTTGCAGTGAGCTGAGATCGCGCCAATGCACTCCAGGGCAACGAGTGAAACTCCGTCTAAAAATAATAATCATCATCTTAGCAGAGCTCTTGCTAAATGATAAAGACTTTGGCAACTGAAATCCTTTTTTTTTCAGAGAACTTAAGTAGGGACGGGATAATCACTAATTGGGGTTGTGTTGAAGGGAATTCAAGCCTCTGAAATCTCTTCCATCTGTTGGTCTGATGATTTGGTTACTGTCTTACAGTACATCTGCGCAGAAAGCCTGGGGAACTAATCCCTCTTCAAAGTCTACATTGAATAGGTATTATGTTTGCCTTTTCATACATGTTAGTTCACTTAGTCTTCACCACAGGCTTTCTAGATTGGTATTATTCTTAGTCTACCTAAGGAGTTCACAGAGGTTAGGTAACATGCCCCAAGCCACACAGATGATAGGCAGCACAACCAGACGATATTACAGGTCTCCAGATGAGTGAGCCGATGATGACATCGTTTGTTCCCAAGCCCCGCCCCCACGTAGGTAAGCGCTTGCACGGCTCACTGGGTCATCAGGGCAAGTTGCTCCCACTGCCCTCTTGTTCTAACGACTGGAAACAAAAGCTGCAACAGAGGCTCCCTCCTACTAGGAGAAAGGCATTTTAATTGGCACCTCCTCACAAAGGCTCCAGTGTTCTAGAGCTTTGCACACAGGAAGATTCTCGTTGAACAGTGAAGCCAAACCTCGCTTCCAAAATTCCCAGTTTGGTAGGTCACTGTGGATGAAGAGGCTTGAGACACCCTAAGACAAGCTGGGACCATGATGACAGGAACCAGTTTGTGAAGGGAGGAGGCTGGGCTAATGGAATCTAGGGAGACAGGTAATAGCCGGACCTTAGGTAGTTTGTGTTACTCAAGTCAGCAGGGTTTTTGTTGTTTTTGTCTTGTTATGTTGCCTAGGCTGGAGTGCAGTGGTGCGATCTCGGCTCACTGCAACCTTCACCCGCTGGGTTCAAGCAATTCTTGTGCCTCAGCCTCCCGAGTAGCTGGGACTACAGGTGCGAGCCGCCACGCTTGGCTAATTTCTTGTATTTTTAGTAGAGATGGGGTTTCACCATGTTGGCCAGGCTGGTCTTGAAGTCCTGTCCTCAAGTAACCCGCCTGCCTCAGCTTACCAAAGTGCTGGGATTACAGGCGTGAGCCACTGCCCCTGGCCAAGATCATTTGATGTTCTTGGATGAATGGCCACTTTCACCTGGATCCAACCAATTTTTGCTGCCCTAGGGAGCATGATCCAGAGCTCCCTCAAGACAGAGGATGTGCTAAAGGCAGACTCCAGAGGTCATCCTGTCCCCATGCCTTCCGCCTTCTAAAGATATGCTCTTCTGCCCTGCTGTTACCACTCAGTGCTCTAGATGAAACCTGTTCCCATGTTCATTCTGCACCCATGACGATATTTCTGCTTCCTGGAAGGTTGTAGCCACAGGGATGAAAACCTCACCAATCAGTTGTGGCCTTCCTGAGGCAAGTCAGTCACTTTCCTACTCTGGTATCTTCCATGGCTACCAGTTGGCCACAGAACCAAGCACTGACTCACCAGCCTCCACAGTCTGGTTCCTTTTCAGCCTCTTTGCCACCCCTACAGCCCACACTGCATCCATTCTGGCCATCTCCGATTCTTTCTTGCTAGCTCCCACTTTTCCCTGCATCCAGCCTTCTGTACTGTTTCATCTCTTTGAACACTCTTTTCTCCCTGCATCCTGGGCCTCCCTTCAAATCTTCCTCTTCCCTGGAAGTACAGCTTCCGTGGTTAACATCACAAAGCAAAGCTGACTTCAGCAAACTTTCCAGGACAACCAGGGACCAACACAGTTTAGATAAAGGAGATAAATAAGGTGGCTTTAAGATCACTTGTAGTTCAGAGGTCACCCGGGGGATTAGGATCTATGCAGAGACCTGCAGAGCCAAGCTGCTTCCCCAAGGGACCCCCTTCATGCTGCTGGAACTTGCCCTACCCCTCAGGAGAAACTGGGCTCCTGTAGCCGAGTTACACAGGCGGCTGTGGGCCAGCCCGGAGCAAAACTGTGTTGCTTGGCATTTCTCCAGTTCCTCTAGTGGCTGACTTCTGTGCCTGTGCAGGGATTCATGCTCACCACTGCACTCCACAGTGACATACTTGAATTTATTTAAAAAGAATTTATTCACCCATCTTTGCTCCCACCTTAGCCCCATTCTGTGCGCCCTTCCCCTCATTCATCGCAGTATCAAAATAACCCCCAAATGGGATTGCTGTGCTTGAACACCTCCCATCACGCCTCTTATCCTCTGCAAGCATTTACTTAGTTCCTGAAGCATACAGACCCCTCACCTGCAAACCCCACCTCAGCACACACCTTGCTAGGTTGGAGGAAGTCCTGGTATCCGGAGCAGTTTGCTTTGTTTTTGCAGTGTCAGTGACCTCACAAACACTTGGCTGGCCACGCAGTCCTATCTATAACTTTCAGCAGATAACTCAAGTGGGTGACGGGGGCAGAAGCCAGGTCTTGGTTCCTGTGTGTGACCCAAGGCTCCCCAGCACAGGCCCCACCCCTCTCATCTGGCTCAGCCAGGTCTTGCAGAATGAGCTCTGCTGAGATCCAACCAAACACATTCGCTATTTGTTAGGTGAACTCATTCCTGGAACCTAGCAGGTATTCTGTTTATGGCTGACTCTCAAGGGAATAAAGGGAAAAAGGAAAAGCGGGTCTAATGTCCTTTGGATTATCTTTACAAAGCAAGAGCTGTCTGTGAACTTGTAATCTTCAGAACAAACACTGGGCCTATCCAGGTCTGTCCGCAGTTCCCAAAGTCGTAGCTCCACGTAGACCAGCCACACGTAGACCAGCCACACTCAGTGATGGCTCCTGGTTCCTCACTTTCCAGGGCAGCTTCAGTTCCTGCCACGGTGTCAGTGCGGATTGATTCCTGCTGTGTTACTCAACAAACTCCTGACCCTGGGCTCGGAGCTGAAGAGCCGGCTCCAGAAGGCGTTAATCATCATCACTCAGGTGTGCGGTCCTCCCAGAGTCCCGGTGCACCTAGGATCCGAGCAGCTCCACCTTGTCTTTGCTGCCTTCAAGGTTCACATCTTCAGGGTCCCACTGTGGAGAAAAGATACGAAGAGCACCTGGGTGGAACAGATCGCTGCTTCTCATCTGTTATGACCCCCGACCCAAACAATAGCTCCAGTTCTGGTTCTCATGATCCAGGCACAGACAAGGACCAAAGGGTAAGGCCAAGTTGCCCAGGCCTGTGTTTCTAGGACCTGAGGAGGCAAGCATAACTTCAAATCAAGGAACTAATGAACAACCGCCCTCCACATAACAGCTCCACCTTCCTTCCCACCCTCCTTCTCCACTATTCTTTGCCTCTACCAAGTCCTTATCTAGTGAGACTGAGTCACGTTCTTCTTGTCCTGACTCCATGCCTACCTCATTCCTGGAAAAAAACCAAGCAAACTTAATCCTTTTTTACTTTTTTAAGACAGGGTCTTGCTGTGTCGCCCAGGCTGGAGTACAATGGTGCAATCATAGCTCACTGCTGCCTCAAACTACTAGACTCAAGCAATCCTCCTGCTTCAGCCTCCCAAGTACCTGTGACTACCGTTGTGTACCACAATGCCTGGCTAAGTTTTTAATTTTAGTAAAGTCTTGCAATGTTGCCCAGGCTGATCTTGAACTCCTGGACCTAAGCAGTCCTCCTGCCTCAGCCTCCCAATGTGCTCAGCTTACAGACTTGAGCCACCATGCCTAGCTTCAACCTATTCTTTATGGGCCAGGTAAATACCTCTTCCTCCAGGAAGCCTTCCTGACTGTGTTAGCCCATTGGGCGCTCACTTGCCTCTCTTTGTACTACCTATTCCACGGATTTGCCCCTGAGCACGGACAGCCCTGGCGTTTATGTGGACATCTGCCTTGTTGTCTCAGGTAGGTGATGAGCTCCAAAGGAACAGAGCAAAGGTTCACTCCTGCCTCCTACATGGTGTTTCCTCTAAACCTGAGGCTCAGTAGACTTGTCATCACTTAACACCCAATTCAGAGTGGGGGGCACTGGCAGTGAATATTTCATCACCGACTCAGATGAGTTTGGGAAGTTGAAATGTGCAGGAATGAGTGAAGGCTTAAAACAAGTGGGCACAGAAGCATTGACGAAGCTGTCAGAGAAGCCCTCCTGTTGTTCTAAGATGATGGATAAGAGCCCACGGGGATCCTTAGTGTTACCTTTGAAGTTCCAGCCATGGAGGCAAGTAGGGATTGGGCTGAAGTCTTCCTCCTGTCACTAATTTGCCTCTGTTTTGGAGGCCTCAGTTTCCCCATGTGTATGCTGTGGTATTGGATCGGCAACTAAATAAGAAGATCTCTCCCATTTCTGAGCGTCTATGATGATTCTGAGGCACAGGGTCACATTTGACAGTACCAGGAAACAAGAAGCAAAGGTGACACAGGATGTGTCTGCCTGGGCAGATGATCTGTTTGGACGAGATGATAGACCCAGGCATGGACATGGTACCCTCCAAGAAAGATGCTCGAACAGCTGCTCAAACTCAAGCTGAATCAAACATTCCCATCCTTAGAGGTCCCAGATAAGATCCTGAAGGCTCCACGAGCCCCCGACATAATGGCCATGCCATGCCAATGATAAAACACACATTGTGACTTTGTTTTGGACAGAAATAAAGAGCCCAGTTTGTGAGTGATTTACTGATAATCGAGTACTAATACTTGGCGACTTTAAAAGCCATCATGTTAAAAAGACCACCTGATTCTCAGTGTCCCTGCAGTGATTGCATTTGGGCAGCTTATCCCCTGTACCTGTCTGGGGCTGTGCCAGCCACTTCCAGTGTGAACATCTCATTAACTTGCGGTCGCAGACTTGGCTGGACCCCTTTAACCAGATTCCTTTCTGACATTATCAGATCCCAAATCAAAGAGCTCACTAGGCCCCTCAGCCTACGTGACCCACCTGCCCAGTGAAAGAAGTGGGGCCTGTTCTGTTCTCTGAGGATGGCCAGCGTGCTCTTTGATGAAAACTGTTTCTAAGCAGAGGCCTGAGACCAAGGTCATTGTTCTCAGAGTGTGTTCTTGACCAGCCACACCAGAAGCACCCAGGCTGTGCTGGCTAAAAACACTGATGCCGGGGCCCACCCTAGCCCCTGGGTGGGAGGTTGAGACCTAAGGTCTGGCATTTTTACAAGCTCCTAGGGTGATTCTTCGATGCCCTGATGATTGAGAACCACTGCTCTAGCTTCTTAAATGGCTGCTAAGAATTCTTCTTGCCAACCCTGACCAGCTCAGCTGCCGGCAAACAGAAACCTATCGCTTTGATCAAGTGAGCTCTTCAAACTAGTGCAGGCCGGGCACGGCGGCTCACGCCTGTAATCCCAGCACTTTGGGAGGCCAAGGCAGGCAGATCACCTCAGGTCAGAAGTTCGAGACTAGCCTGGCCAACATGGTGAAACCCCATCTCTACTAAAAATACAAAAATCAGCCAAGTGTAATGGCAGGCGCCTCTAATCCCAGCTACTTGGGGGGCTGAGGCAAGAGAATCACTTGGACCTGGGAGGCAGAGGTTGCAGTGAGCTGAGATTGTGCGATTGCACTCCAGCCTGGGCAACAAGAGTGAAACTCCATCTCAAGAAATAAATAGGCTGGGCGCGGTGGCTCACACTTGTAATCCCAACACTTTGGGAGGCCGAGGTGGATCACCTGAGGTCAGGATTCGAGACCAGCCTGGCCAACATGGCAAAACCCCATATCTACTAAAAATACAAAAAATTACCACAGTGGTAGCAGGCGCCTGTAATCCTAGCCACTCGGGAGGCTGAGGCAGGAGAATCGCTTGAACCCGGGAGGTGGAGGTTGCAGTGAGCCGAGAGCATGCCATTGCCCTCCAGCCTGGGCGACAAGAGTGAAATTCTGTCTCAAAATAAAATAAAATAAAATAAATAAGTAAAATAAAATGGTACAAATCTTAGAAAACATTTAGAATCTATATTTTCCGACTCTCTAGAATAATGTGTTTTAAAACTTCATTTCATTATTTATTTACTTACTTACTTTGAGACAGTCTCACTCCATCACCCAGGCTGGAGGCATGATCTCGGCTCACTGCAACCTCTGCCTCCTGGGTTCAAGTGAGTCTCCTGCCTTAGTACCCTGAGTAGCTGGGACCACAGGTACGCACCACCACACCCAGCTAATTTTTGTATTTTTAGTAGAGATGGGGATCTCGCCGTGTTGGCCAGACTGGTCTCCAACTTCTGACCTCAGGTGATCCGCCCCCCTCAGCCTTCCAAAATGCTGGGATTACAGGCGTGAGCCACCGTGCCTGGTCTAAAACTTCATTTTATAATAAAATTATTGCTGGAAACCAGGCATGAAGAGAATCTGAGCAAAAGATCCATTTTCTTTTTTTTTTTTTTTTGAGACGGAGTCTCGCTCTGTCGCTCGGGCTGGAGTG
>NW_016805666.1:8300290-8378932 GCF_001698545.2 Rhinopithecus bieti
CCCGGCCAAAGATCCATTTTCATATCAGAAACAATCCTGGGAGATGACAGGCACAGGGAGTTGTCACAAAACATACCCACCTGTCACTTGGAGGCAAGGGTGGCATGGAGACAGCAGCCGGCTGCCCAGGGTCCCAGAATGACAATGTCTGGAAATGTTTATTGCAACAGCTACTGCAGCCATGCCTGCCACTACTACTGTTGTTCCAGACCATGTTTCTTCACTGGGTTACATATCTTCTTGGTCCCTATTACTTGGGCTTACCTGAATACCCCCAAAGCAGAAAGAACTCTGAACTGACAGAGCCCTGAAAATCCCACTGATTCTCAGTCTTGCCTCTCATTTTGGCTTTTTTTTTAGATGGAGTTTCGTTCCTGTTGCCCAGGCTGGGGTGCAATGGCGTGATCTCGGCTCACTGCAACCTCCACCTCCCAGGTTCAAGCGATTCAGTTGCCACAGCCTCCTGAGTAGCTGGGATTACAGGTATGCGACGCCACGCCTGGCTAATTTTGTATTTTTTGTAGAGACAGGGTTTCGCCATGTTGGCCAGGCTGGTCTTGAACTCCTGACCTCAGGTGATCCGCCCACCTCGGCCTCTCTAAGTGCTGGGATGACAGGCGTGAGCCACCGCGCCTGGCCTGACATTCTTTTTTTTTTTACTAAAGGAATGTGTCACGGGTCCAGCCATCTAAGGAGGTCTAACAAGAACAGGAACTGAAGTCAAGCCATAGGAAGTCCCTCCTGGAAGAGAAAGAGCATGATTGTCCATACCTGCTCCCAGTTTAGGGCCTCCCAATACTTCTGCTGCAGAATAAAAAGAGAGACAGAAAAAGCGTTGGACAGATTTTGCCACCATCACACAGCAGAGCGGAGCTCAGGGCCAGCCCCTGTCTGCTCAGAGAGTCCGGAGACAGGCCCTTAGATGGTTGGGGGCAAAGGAACAGGTGACTTCAGCAAGCAGGAAGGCAGCAGCTACCAGCAGTTACAATTTAGTTAAATGATCAATGAGATAGTTATGATAATTACAAAGGGCTGCACATCCTGGGAAAAAATACAATCTATCAAGATTTAAAAATTATTATTAGTAGAAATTATTATTAGGAGGAGCAGCAGTAATAATAAATGTCCCATTTATTAACCACATGGCTGAGATGATTCAACTCCAACCCATAAAACTGAGATGCCAATAAAATTCCTGCCTTGCCAAGATTCATTTGTAGTCAGCGTTTACTGCATGGCTGGTTCCACTCCAAACCTCAAATATGTCTGACTCAAGTTCTTGCAGGGCAGGCATCACGTCTGCCCTTGCTACTCCATCACCTCCTGCAGCCTGGGAAACGTGTGTTTCTGACATGAGCTAAGAATCTATGAATATCTGTTACACTGATGTGGGAAAGTCTATTAAATTAGATAGCAGGCAGTCCGAATGGCCCACAGGATTTAGGGTTATTATCACATTAAAACAAAGCATGTTCAACTCCTTATGTTTTTCATTTTAAAAAAATTATTTAATTGTTTAAGACAGGGGCTTGCTCTGTGGCCCAGGCTGGAGTGCAGTGGTGTGGTCATAGCTCACTGCTGCCTCCATCTCCTGGGCTCAACTGATCCTCCTGCCTCAGCCTCCTGAGTAGCTGGGACTACAGGTGTGTACTACCATGCCTGGCTGATTTTTATTTTATTTTTTAGTAGAGATGAGGTCTCCCTATGGTGGCCAGGCTGGTCTTGAACTCCTGAGCTCAAGGAATCCTCCCACCATGACCACCCAAAGTGCTGGGATTATAGGCATGAGCCACGGCACCTGGCCTAATTTTCTATCTGTCTGTCTATCTATCTATCTATCTATCTATCTATCTATCTATCTATCTATCTATGATGGAGTTTCACTCTTGTCGCAGGCTGGAGTTCAATGGCACAATCTCGGCTCACTGCAACCTCCGCCTCCCAGGTTCAAGCAATTCTCTTGCCTCAGCCTCCGGAGTAGCTGGGATTACAGGCACCCACGACCATGCCCAGCTAATTTTGTATTTTTCGTAGAGATGGGGTTTCACCATGTTGGCCAGGCTGGTCTCGAACTCCTGACCTCAAGTGATCAGCCTGCCTCCACCTCCAAAGTGCTGGGATGACAGACGTGAGCCACTGCATCCACCCAGGCATAAATCATTTCATCCACAAATATTTCAAAATGTATCTCATAGATAATGACTTAAAAAAAACAAAAACTAAGCACGATGCCATTATTATACCTAACAAAATTAGTGATAATTCCTTAGCATTCATCTTTTAATAATATCCTGCTGAGGGAACATAAACTGAAAAAAAAAAAGATTGATTGGAAGGGATACAGATTACTAAATTGATGGTTCCACACACTCTGCAAAAGACAGAAATGTCGATGATACAAAGGAGGGTGAAAAAGTTAACTTAGTGAAAAAGTTTATTAAAAGCCAAGCAAACAAGCAAACAAATAAATAGGCTCGAGTCCCCCAACTCTGTTGAAATGAAACCTTGAAAATTCTTTACAAACCTTAAATCTTCAGCGTTACAGGCAATCTAAAATTTGAGAAGAGTGCCCTCTAGTGGGAATAGTCAATATTTTAAAAGTTACTTTATAAACCGCTAATGATAGTGTGCCTAAGGAGTACAATTAACCCAAATCTTTGTAACTGAGCCTCTCCTCAACCCCCCAGACTAAAAATAAATAAAATTACATAGTCTTTTCCCTGTTTCAAGAGCAAATGTGTTCATTATAGAACATTTTTCAAAAAACAAAGATCTACCATAATTCTATCCTTAGAAGGCCTCTATAAAGATTAAACAGCCCTCTGAAACATGTAGGTATTATGTATAATATAATAAAAGCAAATGGCTTTTCTCCTTTAACATACAATGAGCATTTCCACTTGCCCTTAAAATCATCTTCAGAAACATGATTCTATCACCGCCTCAAACCACTGCATACGGCATTTTAATTTGCCTCATATCTAAAAAGCACACTTTTCTATGCTTCTGAAATCCGGAAGCATCCTATAGCCTTTGTCTATGTAGCATGTATTCATGTTTCTTTAATTCCGAAGAGTTTAGGATGTGTCTAAGTTACTGAAGAAATAGGGTCACTTTCTAGGCTTACATTTTAGACTGTGGAAGCTGGATGAGGCCTCAGAAACCATTTGTCCAACTTTTTACTCTTACATTTGGGGAGAAGTGACGTCTCCGCAGTCTTGGGGAGGTGAGATGGTGCTGGACTTGGGATGGATTATAAAGTTTTAAGACTGGTCAGACATTTACCAGCTTCAGTTCTCTCTTTCTCTTTTTTTTTTTTTTTTGAGACGGAGTCTCACTCTGTCACCCAGGCTTGAGTACAATGATGTGATCTCAGCTCACTGTAACCTCCACCTCCCAGGTTCAAGTGATTCTCCTGCCTCAGCCTCCTGAGTAGCTGGGACTACAGGCACGCACCACCAGGCCTGGCTAATTTCTTGTATTTTTAGTAGAGATGGGGTTTCACCATGTTGGTCAGGCTGGTCTCAAACTCCTCACCTTGTGATCCACCCGCCTCAGCCTCCCAAAGTGCTGGGATTACAGGTGTGAACCACTGCACCCGGCCAATGGTCTGTATTTCTTACCTGCTACATCTGACAGCCCTCAGGATCATGAAAGGCTTCCTGGAGGAAGGGGGATTTAGACAGGACAGTGAAAGGTAGGAGAAGACAGATAGGCAGAGAAACCCAGAGAAGAGAGAGCTGGCCGGGTGCATGGGGAAGGACCTGCAAAGATGGCACAGATCGGGAGGTGTCCTGGAGCGCAGGCTTAGGAGCCTGGGCTTAAACTGTAAGCAGCAAGGAGCCCAGGAGGCCTCAAGCAGGGAGGCAGTGGGCTGGGGTCGAGTGTTGGAAAATCCTGCTGTATTCCCTGCAGGACAGAAATGAAAGAGGGCAGAGCACTCCTGCACCGGAATCAGGAGCTCTTGCACCAGTCCAGGTGGAAGTAACGAGGCTCTTACCTGGACTTGGGGCAGACAGATTGGAAATGCATCTAGAGACTAAGAGTACAGAAGTCTTCCAGAGTGGTATCTGGGCAGACGGCAGCCTGCACTGCTGCGCTACAAGATTCATTCACACATTCTGCTGGTGGTTTACTTTTCCATTTTCCTGATGGAAGCCTTTCTGTGTGTAAGAACTGACTCAGTGCTGGGTGTGGCGGCTCACGCCCAGCACTTTGGGAGGCTGAGGCGGGCAGATCACCTGAGGTCGGGAGTTCAAGACCAGCCTGACCAACATGGAGAAACCCCATCTCTACTAAAAATACAAAATTGGCCGGGCGTGGTGGTGCATGCCTGTAATCTCAGCTACTTGGGAGGCTGAGGCAGGAGAATCACTTGAACCCAGGAGGTGGAGGTTGCAGAGGTTGCAAGACTCTGTCTCAAAAGCCCCTATGTGCATCTGACTCCTGGGTCAAGGTTCTTTCCCCGGCACAGCCTGTTTCTCTTTGGGGCCCAGTGCAGCATCTATATCATGCATACTTTTTCTCCAGAATGAATGATTTGGCTTTAAAAAGGGCAGACATCCAGGGGAATATACCCTGATCTGCTGGTGCCAGAAAGTTGAGGGAGAGAATAAGCAGTTGGGTTATCAAGGGCCTTAGGCGCAGAATCAACAGGGACACACGGGCCTGGGACTTGGCCCTCTTCAGACAGAGCAATCTGGCATTTGGCACTGTTCTCATAGTCCATCCAGGTACATCCACACTGGGCATGCGTGCACACACCCGCATGCACACGCACACCCACACAGGACTGCACTGGCTGCAGTCACAGGCGTTCTTCACTATGCAGACTTTGTTCCAATGACAGAAACAGCGTCCTTGCAGAATTCCTATAAAGCTTATACCCAGTCTCTGGCAATGCTGGGAAGCACAGAAGGGAAAAAATGACTAGATGCTGTCAATGTACTTTTGTCACAAAGGTGGACTGAACCTTTTCTTGAATCCCAGAAGCGAAAGAAAAAGAAAGAAAGAAAAGGAAGCCTTTAAAAGGCACAGGAGGCTGGGCACGGTGGCTCACACCTGTAATCCCAGCACTTTGGGAGGCTGAGGCAGGCGGATCACCTGAGGTCAGGAGTTCACGACCAGCCTGGCCAACATGGTGAAACCCCGTCTCTACTAAAAATACAAAAAATTAGCCAGCTGTGGTGGCACGTGCCTGTAATCCCAGCTACTCGGGAGGCTAAAGCAGGGGAACCACTTGGACCTGGGAGGTGGACGTTGCACTGAGCCGAGATCATGCCATTGCACTCCAACCTAGGTGACTCTTTCTCAAAAAAAAAAAAAAAAAAAATTAAATCTACAGGAGCAGCAAACTTCAGGCCTTTCACAGCATAAGTGTTTAGTTCCTTCCCTGCTGTCACACATACTCCTGACCCATTTAGGTAAAAAGAAGAGTGAAATGTGATGTCCTTTGCGGCTTCAATGCTGGGGGAAGTCAAGCCTGCTTTTATGATATAGGTTCTGACTGTCCCAGAAAGTCACTTATAGGAGTGACTTATGGTCACTCCCATAAGTCCTGCTCTCTCTGGGCCTCTGTCACCTACATGTAGACCCCAGGCATGGGACTCTGAGCTCAGGAACCCTTATTCACCACCGGTTCATTGTGCCCTTCGGATGGCTTTGCCAGGAGTGAGGCTGACTTTGTATTGAATGGGTGGGCTGGTGAATGAATGAATGAATGGATTCACAGTCTCCGTGGAGTATGCCGTCTCCTATGGAGAGGTACAGAAATCTGCACAGCCCAGGAAAAAGACCTCTCTACACGGTTACTGTTCACACTAAGGCTCTCACACGATTCGTCTGGTACTCTGACCAGTGCAGCCAAGTTCTCCTTCCATGCGAGCCCCACATGCCCAGGGTCCTGTCTGTCTCAGCTGTCTCCTGTTCTGGCACTCCTTGACAACAGAGTCAGAGCACAGCTGAGTGAAAAGACACCTGGCAGAGGGTCCATGTTCTCATCTGTAAAATGGGAATAATGGATAATAAACATGCTCCTGCACACCTCCCTGGGTACCAGTCTCTGCCAAGGCAGTGGAGTGTGGTGGTTAATAAGAGAGGCTTCAGAGCAGACGGAACTAGGTTCAAACCCTAGTTCTGCCACTTCTTCTTATCACCATTATTATGTTTTATCAGGTAAGTGACTTAAACTTACCTAGTCCCAGTCTCCTGACTCAGGCTGTTAAGGCAAACGGTGCTTGGAAAGGAGAGCCCACACCGTGCCTAGCACAGTCACTATTCGCAATGAGCACCGCTTTTCTGGTAATGGATTTAAAACACTTTATGAACTGGAGTGCTGTGGGTACCATGGAGTGTTGAAACCACTCATTTCTCCACTTCCTCTAGCGTACTGCAAGAAGTATTCAAAACAGTCCATGCCCCAAGAACTTGGACATCAAACCACCACCCCATCCCAGAGTTAAGTTACCAAATCACAAAGGACCATAGATAAGGGAAACACGTCACCTTAAAGACACAGAGTGGCTCCCAGGCCCACAGACCCCGACAGTGGGAGTCAGAGAGCATTCACTCATCAACCAAAGGGATCACACAGAAGCCGAGCTGGTCAGTGACAGACAGACAACGGGAGGTGGCTGAGGGAACGGCAGCCCACCTTGGCAGCCAGGCCAGGGCAGTCCAAGAGTGGAGACAGACGCCCTGGGTGGTCTGAGCCCAACGCCATGAAATATTTGATTTACGCAATTCTCTTGGGAGCAGAAGAAGTCACGAACCAGAGGAAGTGAGGACGTAAGGCCCTGACTTCAATCTGTATGCTACGTCCCTCCAGAGTACGGTCTGCAAGAGTGAGGCAGAGAACCATACTCTCCACTGTGACTGGTTTACCAAGTGCCTGTCACCCTATGTGGTGGGCTGGGGCCCATCTATCGGTCCCTCACGGACGTTTCCTTCCAATTCCCACTGGCAGAAAATGTGTGCTGCACGAGTGACCCAACAGCCAGGTGAAGTGTGGTGTGACACTCCATCTGCTCAAAGACACCGCCTCGCCCGCCTTCAGCCGCAAACGAACCAGGATCTTCAAGGAATATTGCTTCAAGCAAATAGGGGGCATGTCAGACCGGAACAGCCCCACCACGTGGGAGGCGGTCATTGGTTGGTAGGCTTGGGGGTTAATTTTAATTTTCTTCTTCACATTTTTTACACTTTCCAATTTTTTTTAAATTTTCCTTTTCTTTTTTTTTTTTTGAGACAGAGTCTCGTTCTGTTGTCCAGGTTGGGGTGCAGTGGCTTCATCTTGGCTCACTGCAACCTCCACCTCCCAGGTTCAGGCGATTCTCCTGCCTCAGCCTCCTGAGTAGCTGGGATTACAGGTGCGTGCCACTGTGCCTGGCTAATTTTTGTTTTGTTTTTTGTTTGTTTTTTTTTCTTTTTTTTGAGACGGAGTTTTGCTCTTGTTGTCCAGGCTGGAGTACAATGGCACAATCTCGGCTCACTGCAACCTCCGCTTCCCGAGTTCAAGCGATTCTCCTGTCTCAGCCTTCCCAGTAGCTGGGATTACAGGCATGTGCCACCGCACGTGGCTAATTTTTGTATTTTTAGTCGAAACGGGGTTTTCCCATGTTGGCTAGGCTGGTCTCGAACTCCTGACCTCAGGTAATCCACCCGCCTCAGCCTCCCAAAGTGCTGGGATTACAGGTGTGAGCCACCAAGCCCAGTCCATTTTCCAAATTTTCTACCAAAACATTTATTTTTGTTTTGTTTTGTTTTCAGACAGGGTCTCACTCTGATGCCCAGGCTGGAGTGCAGTGGCACAATCTGGGCTCACTGCAACCTCCGCCTTCTGGGCTCAAGCAATCCTCCCACCTCAGTCTCCCAAGTAGCTGGGACTATGGGCTTGTACCACTACATCCAGCTAATTTTTTATTTTTATTTTTGGTAGAGACAGGGTTTGTATTTTTAGTAGAGACGGGGTTTCACCATGTTGTCCACGCTGATCTTGAACTCCCGAGCTCAGGCTATCTGCCCATCTCAGCCTGTCTCGGCCTCCTAAAGTGCTGGGATTACAGGCGTGAGCCACCATGCCCAGCCCAGAAACATTTATTACTTTTAAGAACAGAAAATAGGCCAGGCGCGGTGGCTCACGCCTGTAATCCCAGCACTTTGGGAGGCTGAGGTAGGCGGGTCACGAGGTCAGGAGATCGTGACCATCTTGGCCAACATGGTGAAACCCCATCTCTACTAAAATATAAAAAAAAATTAGCCGGGCATGGTGGTGCATGCCTATAGTCCCAGATACTCAGGAGGTTGAGGCAGGGGAATTGCTTGAACCTGGGAGGCGGAGCTTGCAGTGAGCCGAGATAGTGCCACTGCACTCCAGCCTGGAGACAGAGCAAGACTCCGTCTCAAAAAGAAAAAAAAAGAAGAACAGAAACTATAGATTACCAGAAGGCCCAGAGGATCACAAACCTGAAAAAAGATTTCTTGCTCATTTATTAGTAAGTCTATATTCAGTCTATATTGGAAACTTTACAATCCTGTTTGACCTGCTGTTATCTATGTTTAGTTTGGTATTAAGCAATCTCTTTACAGGACCTCAGCAGCTTTGTCATTTGTATTATCTGTATGTTTTAGGGCATGAAGGAGGAAGACTGTGGTGGAAAGTGGGTGGTGGTTACGGGGAGGGAGGCTGCAGCTGCTGAACTTCTAAAAATATATTCCTTTTACATGGCAAAAGCATTCATTTCCACTTGCTTAATTTAAGTATGTGACCCTGTCTTCTTGGAATTTACTTTTTTTTTTTTGAGACGGAATTTCGATCGTTGCCCAGGCTGGAGTGCAATGGCATGATCTCGGCTCACCAAAACCTCCGCCTCCTGGGTTCAAGCGATTCTCCTGCCTCAGCCTCCCGAGTAGCTGGGATTACAGGCATGCGCCACCACGCCTGGCTAATTTTGTACTTTTGGTAAAGGTGGGGTTTCTCCATGTTGGTCAGACTCGTCCTGAACTCCTGACCTCAGGTGATCCGCCCACCTCGGCCTCCCAAAGTGCTGGGATTACAGGCATGAGCCACCCGGCCCAGCCACGCCCGGCTAATTTTTGTATTTTTAGTAGAGATAGAGCTTCGCCACGTTCGCCAGGCTGGTCTCGAACTTCTGACCTCAGGTGATCCACCTGACTTGGCCTCACAAAAAGTGCTGGGATTACAGGCGTGAGCCACTGTGCCCGGCTGGAATTTACATATTTTTAACAATAGATTTCTAGAAAAGAGAGAAATAAGAGTAGAGAAAGAACAAAGACCGCAAAACAAGAAAACAGCCCAAACCAGCTACAAGGACAAATTTCTGAAATTTTCAAGTTCACCGTGCAGTCCTTACCTCAACTGAGGGTGGGTGGCAAGAGTGGACCTTGTTTCCACAGAACAAATATTCCTTCTCCCTCCCTGTCGCCATCCCTGAGTCACCAACTTCACTGTGCCTGCTCACTGAACGCACTCTGCCATCATGCTCACTCCGGTCCCCTTTAGGCTTAGATCTCTGCCAAGACTGCTGGCTCCAGGCTGCCAGCCACGTGTTTTGGGTGTCCTACAAATTCTGAGACCGGATCCGAGAACCACACAACACAGAATGACATGAACCTAAAGGATGCAGAGTCCCTAACTCAAACCCAGCCCTCAGGGGCCGGCTGTGCTGCAGGATGCAGGGACAGAGAGATGCAAAGGTAGCCCAGGCCACCGTGGCTCCCGGGGTACACGGCCAGCAGTGGAAGTGGTGTCAGAAAGGTGTGTGCTCTAGGCCGGGCGCAGTGGCTCACGCCTGTAATCCCAGCACTTTGGGAGGCCAAGGTGGGTGGATCACCTGAGGTCAGGAGTTCAAGACCAGCCTGGCCAACATGGTGAAACGCCATCTCTACTAAAAATACAAAAATTAGCTGGGCAGGGCGGCAGGCACCTGTAATCCCAGTTACTGGGGAGGCTGAGGCCCGAGAATCTCTTGAACCCAGGAGGCAGAGGTTGCAGTGAGCTGAGACCACGCCACTGCACTCCAGCCTGGGTGACAGAGCGAGAACTCTGTCTCAAAAAAAAAAAAAAAAAAAAAAAGGTATATGCTCAGGGAACTCAAGAGGAAGGAGCCGTTAGTCTCTGGGTCAGATTCTGACCTGTGGCAACAGGGCCAGAAAAGAGTCCGTGGCCAGGCAGTGCTCCCGGTGACGGAGGGCGTGTGAGGCCGGGCAGGCTATGAAAGGCCTGGACTGCCACCCTGAGGAGTCCAGACTTTATCCCAGTCAGTGGATCTGAGTTTCAGATTTCAAGGGCCAGTTTAAGTTCAACCAATCTAGGGGACGTACAATGGCTAATTGATTATTTTGCCAAATAAGGCCAATTAAACCCCAAACCAAAAACTCAACACCAACTACTGCTTCCTATTACCATTCTTTCCTAAAACAGCATTTAACACCAAAACAGCTGGGAGGACACAAACTGAAAACAGAAGACAGTCCTCTCCCCCCACCAAAAGACAGCTGGCAACTGTCTACAGACACACAGGCGGCCACTACATCATCCTTGTGGTTCTCATTTTCCACCGACAAACGGAAGCCTCGTCACTGAACGGGGATGGGAATCACAGCTGTGGACCGAGAGAGAACAGCTCAGACTTGAGAGTTATGCCTGTGTGTGTGATCCAAGCTGTGACGTGTGTTTTATTCACAGACATAAAAACTCAAAATGAGGTAAAGTTTATACAGTATCAGCCATGGTGCCCACCACAGGGCCCACTTGTGTATGGCAGCGCTACACAGCAGGATGTGGCTGGTGCTCCTTAGCGGGGAGAAAAGCTCCCATGGGCAAATTAGTTTGAGAAGCACTGAGACTTTTTTTTTTTTAGACGGAGTCTCGCTCTGTTGGCTAAGCTGGAGTGCAGTGGTGTGATCTTGGCTTACTGCAATTTCCGCCTCCTGGGTTCAAGTGATTCTCCTGCCTCAGCCTCCTGAGTAGCTGGGATTACAGGTGTGAGCCACCACGCCTGGCGAATTTTTGTATTTTTAGTAGAGACAGAGTTTCGCCATGTTGGCCAAGCTGTTCTCCAACTCCTGACCTCAGGTGATCTGCCTGCCGCAGCCTCTCAAAGTGTCGGGATTACAGGTGTGAGCCATCACACCCAGCCAACACCGAGACTTTTTTTTTTTTTTTGAGACGGAGTCTTGCTCTGTTGCCCAGGCTGGAGTGCAGTGGCACGATCTCGGCTCCGCCTCCCGGGTTCACGCCATTGTCCTGCCTCAGCCTCCCAAGTAGCTGGGACTATAGGCATCCACCACCACGCCAGGCTCATTTTTTGCATTTTTAGTAGAGATGGGGTTTCACTGTGTTAGCCAGGATGGTCTCGATCTCCTGACCTCATGATCCACCTGCTTCAGCCTCCCAAAGTGTTGGGATTACAGGTGTGAGCCATTTCGCCCAGCCCACCGAGACTTTTAAAAATTTATTACTCATTCATTTATCATGCAAGTGATCTGTGAAGACCGGACTCTTAATATGCAGTGTCCCTGCTACTAATGTGACCGTGGAAACCCCTTGTCAGTACTGACACAGACTGTAGGAGCCCCGTGGAAGTTCATTCTTTTTTTTTTCTTTTTTTTTGAGACAGAGTCTCGTTCTGTTGCCCAGACTGAAGTGCAATGGTGCGATCTCGGCTCACTACAACCTCTGCTTCCCAGGTTCAAGAGATTCTCCTGCCTTGGCCTCCTGGGTAGCTGGGATTACAGGTGCCTGCCACTACGCCTGGCTAATTTTTGTATTTTTAGTAAAGATGGGGTTTCGCCATGTTGCCCAGGCTGGTCTCGAACTCCTGACCTCAGATGATCCACCTGCCTCAGCCTCCCCAAGTGCTGGAATTACAGGCGTGAGCCACTGTGCCCGGCCTCATTCATTATTCAGCAGGTGTGAGGTTAACGTAGCTAAGATGAGAACAGCTGTGCAAGCCCCAAGGAGCACCCAGCGAGTGTCAGTGAACAACGGCACCCACGCACCCACCCAGCAGGCAACAGCCATGTACCTCCAGGTCGGAGTTGACAGAGGAGACCTCGGAGGAGCTGCTGGAAGACACTCGGGCCCGGATGACCTGAACGGGAGGGTACGATGGGGGCTCCTGCAGCAACGCATCTCCAGCGCTTGTCTGTCCGTCACCTGGCAGCCTGGTGGCACTGCAGCCTGCCTGCAAGGTGTATGAGAAAGGGCAGGCAAGGACACGTAGTTTAGTTTTGATGGTTGAATTGTCAAAGCATTCACATACTTCAGTGTTCAAAATGTACAAAAGAGTGTGCAGCGCAGCATCTCCCTGTGCTCGCCTGTCCCGGCCACCCAGTTCTCCCCAGGGACAGCCAGTGCCCAGTGTCTTGTGTATCCCTCCAGATATGCTAGACATACACAATCGAATGCAGACCCATATTTCCCCCGATTTCCAAAATGGTAGCACACATTCTATTCTCTGAAGCACCCTGCTTTTTTTCACCTAACACTATGCCTTAGAGAGTTCTGTATCAGAAGATTTGGGAGCTTTCTGGAAGCATTTTAGGTGTTCCCAGTCTATTTAACCCATCCCCTACTAACGGGTGTTTCATGTGTTTCCAGGCTCTTGCTTTTGCAATCAGTACTGACTGCAGTAAATTACACTGTACATCCAAGATTTCAGAGTAAAGGATACATTCCTAGAGGTGGAATTGCTGGGTTAAAGAGAGTATGTACGTTTGAAATCTGTATAGCTACTGCTAAAAACGCACCCCATAGAGGCTTTCCCCATGCCCACAAGCAGGGGATGAAAGTGAGTTGGGATGAATTAGAAAGGTTTAAGGTAGAAAGAAACTTGTGAGATTTTCTATGTATCTATGTATCTATCTATGTATCTATCTACGTATCTATCTGTGTATCTATGTATGTATGTATGTATGTATGTATCTATCTATCTATCATCTATCATCTATCTATCATCTATCTATCTATCATCTATCTATCTATCATCTATCTATCTATCTACCTATCTATCTATCCATCTATCTATCTATCTATCTATCTATCTATCTATCTATCTATCATCTATCTATCATCTATCTATCTATCTCAGAACAAAGCTTCCCCCATGGGCTCATGGGGGCTCCCCCAGAGACCTACAAAGCTCCACCAGCTGAACTTTTGAAGTCCTACAGGATTCATGTCATTCCACTGACACGTGACAGGGCAAACAACCTGCTTTCTCGACCAGCATCTTCCACTAATTAACCATGTGATCTAATGTATTAGTTCGTTTTCATGCTGCTGATAAAGACATACCTGAGACTGGGAAGAAAAAGAGGTTTAATGAGACTTACAGTTCCACATGGCTGGGAAGGCCTCACAATCATGGCAGAAGGCAAGGGGGAGCATGTCATGTCTTACATGGATGGCAGCAGGCAAAGAGAGAGCTTGTGTAGGGGAGCTCCTCTTTTATAAAACCATCAGATCTCCTGAGACTAATTCACTGTCACGAGAACAGCACGGGTAATCCCAGCACTTTGGGAGGCCGAGACGGGTGGATCACGAGGTCAGGAGATCGAGACCATCCTGGCTAACACGGTGAAACCCCATCTCTACTAAAAAATATAAAAAATTAGCCGGGCGAGGTGGCGGGCGCCTGTAGTCCCAGCTACTCGGGAGGCTGAGGCAGGAGAATGGCGTGAACCCGGGAGGCGGAGCTTGCAGTGAGCTGAGATCCGGCCACAGCACTCCAGCCTGGGCGACAGAACGAGACTCCGTCTCAAAAAAAAAAAAAAAAAGAATCTCTTGAACACGGGAGGTGTGGGTCACAGTGAGCTGAGATCATGCCACTGCACTCCAGCCTGGGTGACAGAACAAGACTCTGCCTCAAAAAAAAAAAGAAAAAGAAAAAGAAAATAGAAATAATAATAGTATCTCTCTGCTATGGTTTGGATGTGGTTTGTCACGTTGAAATGTGACCCCAGTGTTGGAGGTGGGGCCTGGTGGGAGGCATCTGGATCCTGGGGGAAGAACTCTTCTGGTGGGTGAGTTCTCACTCTGTTCTGTAAGAACTGCTTGTTAGGAAGAGCCTGGCACCCCTTCCTCTCTCTCCTACCATGTGGAGCCTGCTCCCTTTTGCCTTCCCCATGAGTGGAGGCAGCCCGAGGCCTCACCGATGCAGATGCTGGCGCCATGCAAACATGCAGAACCATGAGCCACACAAACCTCTTTTCTTTCTGAACTACCCAGCCTCGGGTGTTCCTTTATGGCAATGTAAAACACACGAGGACACTTCCTCATCCGGTTGTTAGGTTCATTTTTATTAACACTTACATGGTAAATAGTATTATTTTATTAATAATAAATCGCCGTTTATCAAGTGTTTACTTGGTGTCAGCCATTATGCCAAGTAAAAGGCTGTACAGCATAGAGGTCAATGGCACAAACTCAGGTAGACACAGGTCTGAATCCGGTTCTATCACCGACAAGCTGTGTGACCTCGAGCGGGTCACTTAACCGCTCCAACCCCCAGTTTCCTTATCTGTAAAATGGGTACAGTCCTCAGGGCTCGGCTGTGGGGGAAGTTAATCTGTGTAAAGCACTTAGACCAGTACTCTAGCCCGTAACTACCATGTAAGTGTTGGCTGCTATTGTTTACTCAGAGCCTGGCAGGTCCTTGACCCTCAGTAGCTAGGCTGTGATGGGAGGGGTGCCCCTAGCGCTGAGGGAGGCACCTGCCAGCCCGGCTGGACAGTGGGGCTTGGGGCTCCCTCTTGCCCTCTGACGGACACAGAAGGAAGCAGCTGGGTGGAAGCCCAAGGATGCGCTTGTGGGCTTCAGTGGGAGAGAATGAAGGTGGAACACACTCTTCTTTCATGCAATCTGTTCCCCAACAAGAATCCCCTCAAGACTGAGCTACTGGACGGGTTAAAGTGAATACAACTTTTACACTCTTCTCCTTTGGAAGTTCCATGATGTAGAACTTTCCAGCAAAGCTTTGGCCAGATGCTGCAGGAACTCCCGTGTCTCCCCAAGGGTTCCCCGCACACCCTACATCCTCCCTCCCTTTGGAAGGACAGTTTAATGGCTGAAGCGGGCTCTTAGCTACAAAGGCATGCTCTGAATCTCTCTGAACTTCGCTTAGGTCACACACAAGGTTCTGCGCACCCAGGATACAAGGAACAACAACAGCAAAAAGCAAAACCTCTCTCTCAGGCCCAGACTCTCTCCGAGCACCAGTGTGTCTGGGCAGCCTGGCAGGGGCCCTCACCACCGGACCATGTATTCAAAACACACCTTTACTGAGAGCCCAGGACTGCAAGATTACAGGCACCAGGAGTCAGTGAGACAGGAGATACAGTTTACATCTCAGCAGGACACAGACAAACCAAAGCAAAAGATTGTGGTAAGTGCTTTGTAGAGAATTTCAATAGGTAATAAAATAGAGTAGTAGGACAGAGGGGTCCTACTTCAGACTGGATGGTTGGGGAAGAGCTTTGGAGAAGAAGACATTTACACTGAAGCTGGAAAGACAAGAAAGAGGCAGCCGTGTGAAGAATCGGGAGGGAGAGCATTCTGGGCAGAGGAATGGAGAGAAACTCTGTGCAGGAGACAGGAGTGAACAGGAGGCAAGAGATGGGGTCTTGCTATGTGGTCCAGGCTGGTCTCGAACTCCTGGCCTCAAGTGATACTCCTATCTCACGTTCCCAAAGTATTAGGATTACAGGTGTGGGCCACCAAGAGCCCTGGCCCAGAGGAGTGTTTTAAACACAGCAGGAACAAGATGTAATTTACATTTGTGAATGATCTTTCTGGGGCTCGTCAGAGATGGGCAGGGCAGGACCACAGAAGAAGTGGAGAGGATGATAGCCAGGAGGCCACTGGACTCAAGACCTAGTTCAAATAAGAAAGCATTTATAGGACTCTCAAAAGGAATAGATGGGCATGGGAGTGTGGCCAGGGAAAGAGAGGAATTCTGGGCTTGAACCACTGCATAGACTGTGTCATTTACTAAGATGAGGAAGATGGGGAGAGGAGCCGGTCTGGGCATTGGACGAGGTAAGTGTGAGACGCCATATGGTGACAGCTGAATGGGCAGCTGGGCAGCTGAGATGGGAACTGAGGGGAGGGGAAAGGACGGAGACACGAACCGGGTGGGGGTTAGCAAGAACTGCTGTGCAGAGTGAGGGGACTGTGGGACTGCAGGGCCCACGAGGAGCAGGGAGCCTGCCTGGGACAGGGCGTTGGACTCCCTCTTTACAGTCAAGTTTACCCGGAGGAGCCAGCAGAGGCCAAGGGGAAAGAAGAGCCTGTGAGGGTGGCAGGAGACACAAAAGAGCGGGGGCCACAGATGCCAGGAGCAGCTGGTGGCCGGATGCGTGGAATCTCAGAATGGAATGATGGTGGATTTAGCAGCTTGGAAGTCATCGGTGACCTCGACAAGACAGTCTTGGGGGGAAAGTGGGACATGGGGGGAACTTCTCGTCACCTCTTTACCAATCTTCCTCCTCCTGAGGACCCCCCGTGTAGGCCAGAACTCAGGGAGTCATCCGGAGCCCTCCCTCCCTCACCTGCACCTCCTCACCCCTCCAACGCTCCACTTCCCAACTCGCTCAACTCCATCTCTGCTTCTCCATCTGCTCCAACCTCCATTTAGGTCACACTTCCTCTTCCTCGGGCTTCCGACTGGCTCTGACCCACTGCTCGGCTGCTGCTCTCCTTCCCCCCAGGCCACCTGCAACTTCCCGGGATGGCTCTAAAATGCACACCTGACCCTGAGTCTCCAGTACTCAAGCCTCCTGACTCCCATCACCCTCAAGATGATAGACACGGCTGGGCACGGTGGCTGACACTTGTAGTCCCGGCACTTTGGGAGGCCGAGGCCAGCAGATCATGAGGTCAAGAGATCCAGACCAGCCTGGCCAACACGGTGAAACCCCGTTTCTACTAAAAATACAAAAATTAGCCAGACGTGGTGGCGCACGCCTGTAATCCCAGTTTCTCGGGAGGCTGAGGTAGGAGAATCACTTGAACCTGGCGGGGCGGAGGTTGCAGTGAGCCAAGATTGTGCCACTGTACTCCAACCTGGCAACAGAGTGAGACTCTGACTCAAAAAAAAAAGATAAGACTCCATGTCTAAATGACCCGACCCCTGCCTCCTCCAGCCCTTTCATCTCCCCTCACTCCTGAAGGGCACCAGCATACACCACCCCGAAATATGCCTCTTTAGCAGATGGATTCCTTAGACCTAAAGGGATTTGAAAACCAGCAGAAGCAGAAGCTATTAACCTCCCCTAACTGCCTGAAAATAGAGGATACATTTTCCCTTCATAAAGGAAATTTATATTTATAAAGGAAATTTCCATTTGTAAAGATATTTCTGCACCAGGAAGAGAGCTACTTCCAGAGACAAATCTTGACACCTGACAGACTCTCACTTGCATAGCAAGACAACCCTTATTTCCCACACAGGTCCTCCCTCACCTTACCTCCCACCCCAGAACCCCAAACCTCTTTTTCTTGAGTTAGCCTAATATGGTATGTATATATGGTAGCCTAATATGGTATGATGGGGGTGCCTCCATCATCTGGCCATCTCCTTGAGCCACATTTTCTTTGTAAATTTCCATGTACGAGTAATTAAAGTTGTTTTTGTTTGTTTTTCTCTCTTGTTACTCTGTGTTTCATCAGTTATGAGGGTACAGGGAAAATATTTTTCTCTCTAACACTCTCCTACATCTGCCCCTCCATTGCAACCTTGGAGAGCTCCTTCTTTTTTACCTGCTTGTCTGTTTTCTCCTGCCCATCCCTCAGCTAAAGCATCACCTCCTCCAGGAAGCCTTCCATGACTGCTTCCCACCCTCTCAGACACCTGGCCGTGACTGATGGCCACTCACCTGCTGCACAGGCTCAATGGTCAGCTCCATGTAGCGACTGATTGCTGTCATTGTCCTCAGTGACTTGCAGTGTGACAGTGTGGTGATAGGCACCCAATCCGAATTCTTGCAAGCAAAGGCAGGGAGACAGAAAGGAGAATTCTCAGTCAGGAGGCATTTTCTAAAAACAAGGTCACATTTTATTCAAAAGGGTCCCCGTGGTATTTTCTCTCTCTCTCTTTTGTTTTGTTTTACAGCACATCTCACTTTCGGCTTCCTATGTGTCTTATCTTTCTCTTTCAGGTCACAGTAATTCAGTATTTCCCAAATTTTGCAGCACAGTAGAATCAATTAGGAATCTATTATTATTTTTTTTTTTTGTAGAGACCAGTTTCACTGTGTTGCCAGGTTGGTCTTGAAGTCCTGCACTCAAGGGATCCAGGAGTGATCCTCCCGAAGTGCTGGGCTCCCGAAGTGCTGGGATGACAGGCGTGAGCCGCCACTCCCGGCCTCTTCTGCTTTTGAAGCTCCCCAGCTGAGCAGCGATCTGGAGTAAGCTGTGATGGAGGCACTGCGTTCCAGCCTAGGTGACAGAGTGAGACCCTATCGTACAAACAAAACCACGAGTGTTTACTTCCCACTTCCAGACATTCTGATTTCATTGGTACGAGATGTAACTGGGAAGTGGATAGTTTAAACGCTCCCCAGGTCATTCTGACACGTGGCAAAGTTTGGGAACCACTGCAATAGGTGCCAAATAAGTGCTTTTGCAAAGCTGTGGTCCTCTAACCTTGGTGCACATCAGAAGCACCCTGTGGGCTTGCTACAATACAGATTGCGCCGGGCACGGTGGCTAAAGCCTGTAATCCCAGCACTCTGGGAGGCCGAGGCAGGCCGATCACCTGAGGTTAGGAGATAGAGAACAGCCTGGTCAACATGGTGACCTGTCTCTACTAAAAATACAGGTGCCCGCCACCACACCCAGCTAATTTTTGTATTTTTAGTAGAGACGGGGTTTCACCACGTTGGTCAGGCTGATCTCAAACTCCTGACCTTGTGATCTGCCCGCCTCGGCCTCCCAAAGTGCTGGGATTACAGGCGTGAGCCACTGCACCTGACCCCCAAAACAACACTTTTAAAGATCAGCTTTCTAGCATTATCAACTAAAAAAACAAAACAAAACAAAACAAAACAAAAACAAGGAACAGAATAAGTAGTTACACTGCAATGACCACAGATAGCAAATGGGTCCTTCTGGCTTGAGAGGAGTTTTTAGAGGCAGCATCACAAGCCGATCCCCAAAGGCGGGATCACGTAGCTGGGTGTGCTGACAGGCTCTGGAGCCCTGTGTTAGGTGGTGGGAACGACACGGATGTTAAAGATGCTTGTGAAAGTGGGAATACAGGTTTTGAAGAAATAGGAGTGAAAATCACATAATGTATGTTTTTGAGATAGGGTCTCACTCTGTAGCTCAGGTTGGAGTGCAGTGGCACCATCTTGGCTCACTGCAACCTCTGCCTCCAGGATCAAGAGATCCTCCTGCCGCACCTCCTAAGTAGCTGGGACTACAGGTGCGCACCACCACACCCGGCCAACTTTTTTTTGTATTTTTGGTAGAGACGGGGTTTCACCCTGTTGTCCAGGCTGGTCTTGTGCTCCTGAGCTCAAGCAATCCACCTGCCTTGGCCACCCAAAGTGCTGGGATTACAGGAGTGAGCCACTGCACCCGGATGAAAATCACATTATTGAAAAATGATGCAGGTATGTAGCATGTGAACTTATATACCAGTAAGTAAATTCTTCAAAAGCATCAAGTGGCATTTGACTATTTCATCTACATTGTTATATTTATTAAGTCTTTAAGTGATCAAAAACACTTCAAAACATTTGTGTAATTGGGAAACTGGAGGATCCTGTGGCATCCGAGGTTCCCTTAGCTTTGAACATAAACAGCAGGTTTTTAAAGTGACCAGCTGGGCCAGGCACCATGGCTCACGCCTGTAATCCCAGCACTTTGGGAGGCGAAGGTGGGCGGATCACCTGAGGTCAGGAGTTCGAGACCAGCCTGGCCAACATGGTGAAACCCCATTCGTCTCTACTAAAAATACAAAAAATTAGCTAGGCGTGGTGGCACGTGCCTGTAATCCCAGCAACTTGGGAGGCTAAGGCGGGAGAATCACTTGAACCTGGGAGGCAGAGGTTGCAGTGAGCTGAGATTGTGCTACTGCACTCCAGCCTGGGCAACAGAGCAAGACTCCATCTCAATCAATCAATCAATCAATCAATCGATTTAAAAAAAATAAAAATAAAGTGACCAACTGGGCAAGCAGGGAAGGACTTCCGGAATTCCCAAGCCCCGGCCCTCATGGAGGCTCACTGCCCCGTCCACTCCATGCCAGTAAACAGGATGGGCCCGTTACATGTCATGTGTTAGGTTTGGCCACTGTTCCGTCAGCGAGACAGGACAGCTGTCTGAGTCGCCTGCAGAGAACACTCGGCAGGCAGCTTTCACACGTCCGCAGTATCCTGCTGTTTCTCAAGATACTGTTGCGGGACCGGAGTTTTCCAGCCAGAGAGACCTTGTCCTCGTTTCTCGCCTCCGGGTTTTCCTCCTCTTTCTCTGCACAGGTCAAAAGCGCTTGGGTGTCAGGGCTCTCTCTGGATTCAGTGGCAAATCCTAAGGCCTGTCTCATCTTGCTCTTCATCACACACGAAAGGAAAATAATCTGAGATGGTGGAAGTTAAGGTAGGAATATTCTAGCAGCCTAGCGCAGCCCTTCACCCCTTCACACCATGCTGCCACCTCCCTCCCCACTCACCTACTCTCCTCCCTCCCTGGTATTATCTTGCCTGGGACAGAGAGGAGCTCATCTGAAGACAGGGCTAGGGTGGATATTCCTGTCCCCATGTCCCCACGAGGGCCCAGCATCCAATGTGACCCTGTCCCTAACAAGGACTTGGTAAATATTTGCGAAACAAAAGCATTTTGTAAAACATCTTTCTTGACAGGCCTGGCTTACAGTGACAATACATGCGGTCGGTTGGATAGCATCCCTGAAAATTCAGATCCACCTCTGAATGTGACCCCCTTTTTTTTTTTTGAGACAGAGTCTTGCTCTGTCACCCAGGCAGGAGTGCGGTGGTATGATCTTGGCTCACTGCAACCCCTGCCTCCTCAGTTCAAGTGATTCTCTTGCCACAGCGTCCCAAGTAGCTGGGATTACAGGCACCTGCCATTATGCCCGGGTAATTTTTATATTTTTAGTAGAGGTGGGGTTTCACCATGTTGGCCAGGCTAGTCTCCAACTCCTGACCTCAGGTGATCCTCCCGTCTCGGCCTCCCACAGTGCTGGGATTACACGTGTGAGCTGCTGCACCTGGCCCAGACTGTGACCTTATTCGGAAGTAGGGTCCTTGCTGATATCATTAGACAATGAAGTCATAGTGGATTGGACTGCGCCCTAACTCCAACAGCTGGGGTCCCTATAAGAAGAGGAGACACACGAAGATACACCAAGGGAAGAAGGCCATGTGAAGGCCGAGGCAGAAATGAAAACGATGCTGCCATGTGCCAAGGGACACCAGGAGCCACTAGCAGCTCCTGCAACTCCACTAGCAGCTGGAAAAGGCAAGCAAAGATCCCTCTAGCGCCTGCAGAGAGGGTGTGGCCCTGCCTTGCCTTCATACACCCCACCACCAACACGCCATAGCCATTATCCACAGTCAGCATCTAAAAATACAAAAATTTTCAGTCTCCACTAAAAATACAAAAATTAGCCAGATGTGGTGGCATGCACCTGCAGTCCCAGCTACTCGGGAGGCTGAGGCAGGAGAATTGCTTGAACTTGGAAGGTGAAGGTTGCAGTGAGGCAAGATCACGTCACTGCACTCCAGCCTGGGCAACACAGTGAGACTCCATCTCAAAAAAAAAAAAGAAAGAAAGAAACATAAAACTACAAATAATTGCATTTGCATTTGCCGGCCCCAAGCTTCAAACCACTCCCTGACTGCTGGGAGAGTTCCATCTAGCAAGAGAAAAGGAGCGTGGGAGCGGGGCAGTGAGGGGAGGAGACACAGGCCTCCTCCGGCTGCAAGCAGGGAACTCCCCAGGCCTAGGGTGGATACAGCGAGGTCCAGCGCCGCGCGGCCGAGGGAGGTCAGGAACCAGGGTGTGGCCCGCAGCAGGTACTCAGGCTGCCGGTCGTGGGCCACAATGGCCGAGGCATAGAGGAGGCCAGCCAGGGCCGAGAGGAGCCGAGTCCACAGGTGGATGGAAGGAAATGTCTTCCCCCGGCACTGGGCAGAGAGAGGGAGGGGCTAGGCAGGGAGCAGCAGCAGATCACAAGACCCAGGGCCCTCAGTGGCACAGCAGGTTGCCGGGCCAGCCCTCTGCCTGCAGCCAGTCCCCCAGGGCAATGCTTCTGTTAGACTTCCAGCTTTTGCTCGAGTTACTTTTTCTGCCTATCAGACTCCTACTCATCCCTCAGAACCTGACTTAAACTTAACTCTGGGAAACCTCCCCTTACCAATTCAACCCTAAGGGGAGCAAGCAACTCCCTTTTCTGAGCCCTAACACATCCCTCCAGCAGAGTACCTTTGATTGATCATGACTCAGCCCTTTATACAGTCAGAGGGCTCCTGAGGGCTGGGTGGGGGTCCTCGCCATCCCAGGGCCCCAGCACCTGACACTGGGCAGCGGCTCCCCAATGTCCGCTGGGAGAACGTGAGGGAGACTGGGATGGTTTGGACATTCGTCCCCCCAGATCTCACGTTGAGTTGTAATCCCCAGTGTTGGAGGTGGGGCCTGGTGGGAGGAGGTTGGATCATGAGGTGGATTTCTCATGAATGGTTTGGCACCATCCCCTGGGTGCTGGCCTCGCGAGAGTGAGTTCTCCTGAGATCTGGCTGTTTAAAAACGTGTGTGTGGCACCTTCCCTTCCACCCTCTTGCGCTCTCTCTGCCTGTTCACACTTTGCCTTCAGCCATGAGTAAAAGCTCCCTGAGGCCTCCCCAGAAGCCCAGCAGATGCAGGCGTCAGGGATTGGGTGCCTGCAAAACCGTGAGCCAATTATATCTTTACAAGTGACCCAGCCTGAGGCAACGCAAGAACAGCCTGACACAGAGACCGAATCAGAAGAGCTGAGACCTGGCCCTTCTCTCCCTGGGATCGCTGATTCTGACCCAGGTCACATGGGGAAGATCCAAAAAATGAGAGATGATATTCTGGAAATTTTAAAGCCAAGAGGACATTTCTGAAAAATACGTAATAAAAATACTGGTTCAACAAAAGGAAATATGCACTATTTATATTCATATGTAAGTAGCCTTTATATGCAGAAAGTCACTCTATATATATGAATATGTATATACACAAACACCATATATTTCTGATTATATACTTATATATTTAAATATATGAATTAAAATTGTAAACAGTTTATATATTAAATTCATTAGAGTTTTAATTCACATATTATAATTATAATTCACATATTATAATTATAATTCATTATAATTTTAATTCACATATTATAAATTATAATTCATTAGATGAGCTCATATATAAATTATAGTTTTTACATAATTTAGTTTTATATAAATTAGACTATATATAAAGTTTATATATAATTTAGTTTATATATATATAACTCAGTTTATATATAATACATATAAAATTTAGTTTGTATGTAATACATATGTAAACTCATTAGATGCTCATTACCTATGTTCATTTGATGACCGTATTTACAGATATATAGACCTTGGCTAGGGAATGAGAAAATTCCAGAGAAAAGCACATTTTGGCCAATTTTGCCCCACTTTAAATTTAACTCTTAAAAATAATCTGCGTCCCCTCGTTTGTCCCCAGGCCCCCCTGTGTCTGGCCCGCCCCCAAAAGACTGCGTAGGGGAGAGAGCACAGTGCATGCTTCGCCAGGGAGCAGCAGCTGGGAGGGTGAGCCCTGGCCCACTGCGCCCAGAGGCTGAGGGTGGAGACGACACCCTTTCCCTTCGGCCCTTTCTACCTCACACAGGAAGCAGCACTGCTATGGCTAGAGGTGCTTGGCGCCCCCACCCCCGACCTAAGCACCCACCACCATGTTAGAGAGGACAGTGACGGCCAGGGGGAGGTGGCGGGCAGAGTGGGGCTGGGCCTTGCTCTCGCTGCTGCTCAGGATGAACCGCGCTGGGGAGCCCTCTGCCCTCATTCCTGTGCTAAGCCAGTGACAGTGACCACTGTCCTCCAAAGCAGTCTTTTCCCAGGGTCAGTCCTGGGGTCGACCCTGAGAAAAATGGAGAGCTCTATTTACCTGCAGTGCCAGACATACAGTAGGTGCTTAACCACTGCTTGAAGAACGGAACTGGATTGTGACTGGACGAGACGTGGCAGTCCCTCTCCAGCCTAGGCAGGCCTTGCCTACAGACAGGACAGAGGCCGGAGGCACGCCCCAGCCTGGGCTGCCTGGCACATCCACGTAAGGGCTGGAGGCAGGACAGGCCTCAGATGGTCTCTGCAGCTGCCAGGACTCCTGGTGTCAGCACAACGCTTCACTCATCTGTGGGTATTTCATACCCCTTGGCCCACTCAAGGACTCACTCCTGGAGCAATGGGAACGTTGCCACCAAAGTGACCTAGCCATTTTCTCCTTGGCAACCTCACCATGGCCAAATTAGGAGCAGCTTCTGGGAGAGCCAGGGTCTGAAGCCATGCTGACCTGGCTTCCCAGAACACCCCAAACCCTGCTGGGTTTCTCCCTACGAAGGGTACCCTAGCTCTGGGCTCTTCTTCCTGGAACCAGAGTCACTGAGAGGCGGCAGCAGCTCCTTACCTAGAAATACAGCATGTTTCCTTTCCGGAGTCCCTAGTGCAATTTCACTCTCTTGTCCTGCCTGGGGCCCTCAGGCTTCAATACCTTGTAGTGATGGGGAGCTGACACCTCCTAAGGCAGGGGTAATGCTGGCGGCTCTCCAGATGCCAGGCACTGTGCAGTGTCTTACCCTGAAGTTCTTCCTTTTACTCAACAGGAAGGGGCCGGGCGTGGTGGCTCCCACCTGTAATCCCAGCACTTGGGAGGCCGAGGCAGGTGGACCACCTGAGGTCGGGAGTTTGAGACCAGCCTGGCCAACATGGAGAAACCCAGTCTCTACTAAAAATACAAAAATTAGCTGGGCGTGGTGGTGCACTCCTGTAGTCCCAGCTACGCGGGAAGCTGAGGCAGAAGAATCACTTGAACCCAAGGAGCTACCCAAACCTGGGAGAGGATTGAGGCCTGGAACAGATCCTTCCCTAGCGCCTGCAGAAGGAGCATGGCCCTGCCGGCACCTTGATCTCAGACTTCTGACCTCTGGCACTGAGACAATAAATTTCTGTTTTTGAAAGTTAGTGGCACTTTGTTATGACAGCCCTAAGGAGCTACTACCAGCGGTCAGGGCACAGTGCCAGCTTCTTCAAAGGCCTTCATGCAACCTGGTCTCTCAGCTCTGGCACTACCCTGGAGAGCCACCCCGGTGGGCTGTTGAGCTGAGCCCAGTGCTCGCCACTCTCCCCTCCATTAATCTAAAGACAGGACACCCGCTGATGAGGCCCAGGCCCCGCGAGGCTTCTGGCAGTCACAGCACAGAAAGCAGCTTCACTGACTTCACCAACCACCACGAACTACCCTCCAGTGCTGAATGCTGTATCCCTGGAGCTGCTATTCAACCAAGACACTCTTGGGCAAGTAATTTTTTTTTTTTTTTTGAGATGGAGTATTGCTCAGTCACCTAGGCTAGAGTGCAATGGCGCGATCTCGGCTCACTGCAACCTCCACCTCCTGGGTTCAAGTGATTCTCCCTGCCTCAGCCTCCAGAGTAGCTGGGATTACACGCACCCGCCACCACGCCTGGCTAATTTTTGTACTTTTAATAGAGACGGGGTTTCACCATGCTGGTCAGGCTGGTCTTGAATTCCTGACCTCAAGTGATCCACCCACCTCGGCCTCTCAAAGTGCTGGGATTACAGGCATGAGCCACTGCACTCAGCCGATTCTTTTTAGACTAAATGGGCCTATGACATGTCATGGTGCTGGGTTTACCCACTGTTCCGTCAGTGAGACAGGAACAGCTGTCTCAGAGTCGTCTGCAGAGAAAACTTGGCAGAGCAGCCGTCACACGTCCACAGTGTCTCGCAGTTTCTCAGGCGCTTTCACGCATGGGGGCTTTTCCTGTGTGCTCTCCTCTGCCGATGGCCTTTCCCTAGCCTGTGTCCTCAAATTCACGTTCCCTCCTGAGGCAACATGACGTCTCCCCCCACCCCACAGGCTGGCAGTGTAAACAGTTTTCGCCCTTGCTCATTGGAAGAACGTAGGAGCCCTCTCTCTCTCTCTGACACCCCAAACATTTGTTTCTATCTTTCTCGAAGCGTTAGGAGATGCTGTTTCAAGTTCCTGTGTCTTCCATGAGACTGTGAGCTCCTGGAGGGCAAGCGCTCGCCCCTGGGCACACCTTATCCCCCACAGGACTGGCTGACACAGGGCCTCCCTCAATGTGGATGCCTGGAGAATGCCTGCCAATAAGACACTCTTTTTTTTTGAGATGGAGTTTTGCTCTTGTTGCCCAGGCTGGAGTGCAATGGCATGATCTCGGCTCACTGCAACCTCTGCCTCCTGGGTTCAAGTGATTCTCCTGCCTCAGCCTCCAGAGTAGCTGGGATTACAAGCATGCACCACCATGCCTGGCTAATTTTTGTATTTTAGTCGAGACAGGGTTTTACCGTGTTGGTCAGGCTGGTCTCAAACTCCTGACCTCAAGTGATCCACCCGCCTCGGCCTCCCAAAGTGCTGGGATTACAGGCGTGAGCCACTGCGCCTGGCCTAAGACACTCTTGATCTACACAGAACCTCCTACCTGACTGCCTGGAGTCTCTCAAATCTCATTCTCTCGTGGGTTTAGCCAGCCTCGGGGGCTGTTTCCTCACAGCCTGCTTTTCATTTGCTACAGGAAATGGGAAAGAACACAAGGACTTTCCCCGAGAGGCTCCCGCCGTCCTCAGGACGCCCTGGGCTGACTGCCCCTCTCCACACACATCCCCTCCTTGCTGCCATACACACTAACGCTCTTCAGAAAAAGCTGAGTCCGCGTGCATGCACCCACGGTGACACCACACTCCCGTCCCGTGACCCTCTCAGGACGCTCCCAGGTGCCCTGAGACCTGCCATGTGACCCACAGTCCCAGCCCCACCCCAGCCTCACAATTCTGGAGAGAGGGGGGATCCGAGAAGCCCAGGAGCCAAAGGCGGCCATGCTACCCAGCAGGTAGCCGAGGATCTCAGTGTTTTCCTGCAAGAACAGGTGATCCACCATTAGCACTCTGCAGAGACTGGCCATGTGCCCCAAGAAGCAGACAAAGCTCAGGATTCCTTTTCTGCTTTCAGAGGTTTCTTCCAACAAAGGAAGGCTTAACCCCAGTCCCCTAGCCCCCGCCTCATCCCACCCCAGGCATTTGGCAGGACATGCAGTACCCGGAGTCCTCCCCAGGGCGGCCCAGCCTCACCTGCAGCAGGCTCGCCAGCAGCCTCCGCTGTGGCCCCCGGATGGTGGCTGAAGCCTTTGGGACAGCAACCCAGAGAGCCCAGCATGGGCCCAGGCTCAGCGGCAGGGCCAGGGCAAACACACTGGCCCTGAGCTGCCGCCTCCTCTTCCTCTCTCGGGCTTCCCAATCTGCAATAGACACCAAAATCCCACAGGGCTCCTGGAACCTAGACCTTGTCAGATAGCTGCGTGGGAAGAACTGGTGTCAGCTCCCCACACGATGCCAAAACGAGTTCCCAAGTTATTCTGCAGGCCAGCTCCTCCCCACCCTCCAGGGCTCTGTAGTTGTGCCACCTCTTCAAGGAGCCCTTCCTCTCCACCACCAATTGATTGCACACCCCGCCCCCATAACGTGCTGTTCTCCTTCCTTAGGCAGAGATGACATTATCTTCTCTCATATGCATCTGCATGTAGACAGCAGTGCCTCTTCTGGACTAGAGCTCCTAAGCATAAGGCACCATCCCCTGGTGGTTTCTCCAGTCTCCACAGATCAGAACTGGTATAAGCGTGGTAAAAGCATCGACCAGTGAATCAGTGACGGCACCAGTGGGAACTGTGCGCAGGGCAAACAGCAATGAGCGGTGTCTTTGTCCTTGAAGCGTAAGATAGGCACTCCTCTGAGCAATTCTGTTTATTTTTTCTTTTAGAGATGAGGTCTTTGCCCAGGCTGGACTTGAACTCCTGGGCTCAAGCGATCTCCCACGTTGGCCTCATGAGTGGCTGGGATTCCAGGTGGAAGCCACTGCCCAGCTCTCTCCTGAGAAACTCTAAAAAGAGCGTTTCTCTTCTGGGGAGCACTGAGCCGCTGAGGGCGCGCTACACTACACACTGACGCAGCCCCCTTGGATTTACTGATTTATTTTCGAGACAGGGTCTCGCTCTGTCACCCAGGCCGGAGTGCAGTGGCGCAATCACCACGCACTGCAGCCTCCACCTCCTGGACTCAAGTGATCCTCCCACCTCAGCTTCCCAAGGAGCTGGGACCACAGGCAATGTACCATCACACCCAGCTGCTTTTTAAAATGTTTGTAGAGATAGCATCTTGCTATGTCGCCCAGGCTGGCCTCAAACTTTTGGCCTCAAGCAGTCTTCCCAACTCAGCCTCCCAAAGTGCTGGGATTACAGGTGTGAGCCACGGCACCACATGGTTCATCCCCTCTTTTTTTTTTTGAGACGGAGTTTTGCTCTTGTTGCCCACGTTGGAGTGCAGTGGTGCAATCTGCAACCTCCAGTTCCCGGGTTTACACGATTCTCCTGCCTCAGCCTCCCAAGTAGCTGGGATCACAGGTGCATGCCACCACGTCCAGCTAATTTTTGTATTTTTTTAGTCGGGACAGGGTTTCATCATGTTGGCCGGGCTGGTCTTGAACTCCTGACCTCAAAATGATCTGCCTGTCTTGGCTTCTCAAAGCACTGGGATTACAGGGGTGAGCCACCACACCCAGTCCCTCATCCCCTTTTTGAACAAGGGCCCAAGGTCATGGCTGACCCTTCTCAAGAAGCCCCAGCCACAGATACCTGGGGCCACTCACCCTGGCCCAGCCATTTCCAACCCCTGCCGTGCCTGTGGTGGCCCGTGCCCATTCCTGCCACCCACTTCCAGTAGCTGTGAAGCTTCGCCTGACCACCCCAAACCTGCAGGCTAAGCTATCCCTATTCATGCCCAAGCCCTGCTCCACGCCTCCTCCTAGCCTTTGCTCATGCCGCTGTGTGCCTGGAGTGCCCTGCCTGTGGCCCCAGCTCTAGTGCCACGTGCTTGACACTGGCAGCCCTTCCCTCCCTCTGGCTGCCCACAGTGTGCACATACCCCCAAGCTGGCAGCCCTAACGCAGGGCGACAAGAGCAAAACTCCATCTCAAAAAAAAAAAAAAAAAAAAAAAGAGGGATGAACCACGTGGTGCCGTGGCTCATGCCTGTAATCCCAGCACTTTGGGAGGCTGAGTTGGGAAGATTGCTTGAGGCCAAAAGTTTGAGGCCAGCCTGGGCGACATAGCAAGACCCTATCTCTACAAACATTTTAAAAAGTAGCTGGCAGCCTAAAAGAAGGACCCTCTCCTTCTTTTTTTGGGGGAGTGTTATTTTTGCTTTTCTTTTGAGACGGAGTCTCGCTCTGTCACCCCGGCTGGAGTGCAGTGGTGCGATCTCAGCTCACTGCAACCTCTGCCTCCCGGGTTCAAGCGATTCTCTTGCCTCAGGTTCCCAAGTAGCTGGGACTACAGGCGCCTGCCATCACGCCTGGCTAATTTTTCTATTTTTAGTAGAGACGGGGTTTTACCATGTTGGCCAGGATGGTCTCGATCTCCTGACCTCGCGATCTGCCCGCCTCAGCCTCCCACAGTGCTGGGATTACAGGCATGAGCCACCACATCTGGCCCTTCTCCTTTGTTTGTGCCTGGCTGGGACCCACTCAGGGAGTGATAAGGGATAGGCATTCGGCATGCTGATGCATGAATGGGTGAATAAAGACAGGAAAAGACAGCCACACACTCACCTGAATTAGACTTGAATTTGGATCCACAGACTGGGAAGAGAATGAACATAAAGTTCACTAAGTCAACAGCTGCTAGGTAGGCACCAGTGAAAACCTGGGAGCAAACGGGAACAGTCTTGGCATTCAAGCATCTTTTCTCAGCCCTTACAGCGTCTGTCATCCGGGACCCTGTATCACATGGGTTACACTGATGCGGTGTCTCCACGTGTGTTCCTCCAGGGACACCTCCCGCCAACCCCAGAAAAGTCCACTATCATCTCCACTTGGCTGATGAGGAGATGAGGTGTTTATATGACTGAACCCAAGGTAGGCAGATGCCCACCAGCAGGGTTGGGATAAGAGCCCAGCCCCCCAGCTCTATTCCACACACGTCCCACTGCATGAGGCAGTCTCTGCTGTGTACCTTTGGCCCACTGAGCTTCTCTGGCCCTCAGTTTCCTCATCTGCAAAACAAGCACACTAACAGTGCCTCCGTCAAAGACTGTCAGGACTTGAGACAGTACATGGGCAGTGTTTAGACCAGTGTCTGGGGAAAGCAAACGACTTCTAAAGGCACCAGCTACTCTGACAGTAGAGTCGGCGGTGAAGAACTTGCATTGTGGTGTTTGAGTCTCGGAATCTTGGCACTGCTACTTACTAGATGGGTGACCCTTAACCTCTCTATGCTTCAGTCTCCACGTCTGTAGAACAGAAATAATGAGGACACTCACGTCATAGGATGCTGGTATTCCAGGAGTCAATACCAAAAGGTCTGTACTGCCAAGTATGTAGTTAAGTTTTTAATGAATATTATTATTGGACTTGAGCTGGGACTTATCGTATTCTTTTTTTTTTTTTTTTTCTGAGATGAAGTCTTGCTGTTGTCCAGGCTGGAGTGCAGTGGCATGATCTCGGCTTACTGCAACCTCTGCCTCCCGGGTTCAAACGATTCTCCTGCCTCAGCCTACTGAGTAGATGGGATTACAGGCGTGCGCCACCATGCCCAGCTAGGTTTCTCCATGTTGGTCAGGCTGGTCTCCTGACCTCAGGCGATCTGCCCGCCTCACCCTCCCAAAGCGCTGGGATTGCAGGTGTGAGCCACTGCGCCCAGCTGGCCCTATTGTATTCTATTAGCTAATGAGAATGGGCATCGAAAATGAAAGGTGATTTGCTTTTGAGACAACACTGCTCGAAGCAGGGTCTAGAATGCTCCAAATCTGTGCTCTGCCCACTGAGCTGCTTTCCTTCATTTCTACCTGGATGGGCATAAGGCCAAGACCAATCCCATGAGGTGCCTCCACAGGGGGGCACAACAGGTTTTCTGGGGGAAAGGTGTTTTGGGATAGGAGCCTTCTGCACAGGCTTGTTGAGGGCCTGGGCTTTTAGGGAACTTGAAACTACTTCTCACTTGCCCCAAAGCCTACACCACTACCTAGGAAAGGACTCAGCCACCCCTACATAAGCTGGGGCTGGGTTAAAGCTATAAATTACTATTTATTGGGCACCTACTAGGTGCCAGGTGCTGTTTTAAGTGATGGGGATACAGCAGTGAACAAATCCTCGCCCTTGTAGAGCTGACATTCTAATGGGAGTTCATATACAAGAAGTAATTAACAGGTCAGGCGTGGTGGCTCAGGCCTGTAATCCTAGCACGTTGGGAGTCCAAGGCAGGCAGATTCCTGAGCCCAGGAGTTTGAGACCAACCTGGGCAACATGGTGAAACCCCGTCTCTATTAAAAATACAAAAAATTAGCTGGTGTGGTGGTGGGCGCCTGTAATCCCAGTTACTCGGGAGGCTGAGGCAGGAGAATTGCTTGAACCCAGGAGATGGAGGCTACAGTGAGCCAAGACCACACCACTGCATTCCAGCCTGGGTGACAGAGCAAGACTCTGTCTCAAAAAAAAAAGGAATACACACAGGTAAAGTATATGGTGTATTAGGGATTAAGCTATAGAAAAAAAAACAGATTAGAATAAGGGAATCCAGAACACTGGTGAAAGAGGTGGGTCACCATTATAAGCAGGGGAGGTCTTATTGAGAAGGTGACATTTTTTTTGCTTGTTTGTTTTTCAAGACAGAGTCTCGCTCTGTCGCCCAGGCCATAGTGCAGTGGGGTGATCTCGGCTCACTGCAACCTCCGCCTCCCAGGTTCAAGTGATTCTCCCTGCCTCAGCCTCCCAAGTAGCTGGGATTATAGGTGTGCACCACATCTGGCTAATTTTTGTATTTTTAGTAGAGATAGGGTTTCACCATGTTGGCCAGGCTGGTCTCAAACTCCTGACCTCAAGTGATTCGCCCACCTCAGTCTCCCAAAGTGCTGGGATTACAGTGTGAGCCACCGCTCCCGGCTATGCGAAGTGACTTTCGAGCAAAGACTTGAAGGACTAAGCAGGGAGCCAAGTGGATATCGGGAACAAGAGCCTCTGAGGGGGCAGGAAGAACAGCAAGGTTCTGAGGTGACACTATGCTATACATGTTGAAGCAACAAGACAGAAGCCACCTTCTGCAGCAGAGAGAAAGGCCAGGCCTCTCTTAGTGCTGGCCCAAGCCACTGTCAGCTGTCGGCCCCACATACCTGGATTGTGAGCTGTCTGGCGAGAACAGCCCCGACAGTGTCACACAGACTGGTCAGGAGGCAGCACGCAGCACACAGCGCCGACTGGTCCTGTCTGGATTTCTTTGCACATCTCAGATAGAGAAGCCTGGGGTGACAGGGGTGTGAACAGAACACAGGAACCGTGAGTTTGGACCCACACTCGTGTATCTGCAAAGGGAACTGTGACCCTGCACCCTCAGGCAGTGCTTTCTCCCCGGGGTAGTTAGGAGGTGTTTTTGAACCCAGTTAACAGATGGGAAACATTCAGAAGACTCCAGAACCGCCTGTCCAGACACCCACGGCAGGAGCTAGACCTCATGAGATGTGAAGACACCGCCTCTTTGAATGAAAAGGAATTACTTTCCAACTCCAAATCAGGGCGGCGCCATTTGATGGCCCCCACTTAGCACTGAAACAGTAGCCACCGTGTTTTATTTTTTGAAAAGGAAACAGGAGGGTTATAAAAGTAACTCAGGCTGGGTACGGTGGCTCACGCCTGCACTCTGGGAGGCCGAGGCGGGAGGATCATCTGAGGTCAGGAGTTCTAGACCATCCTGGCCAACATGGTGAAACCCTGTCTCTACTAAAAATACAAAAATTAGCCAGGCGTGGTGGTGAGAGCCTATAATCCCAGCTACTTGGGAGGCTGAGGCAGGAGAATTGCTTGAACCCAGGAGGCAGAGCTTGCAGTGAGCCGAGATGGTGCCACTGTACTCCAGCCTGGGCGACAAAGCGAGGCTCCGTCTCAAAAAAAAAAAAAAAAAGTAACCCAACCACTGCAGACAACTGCAGAGCAGAGTTAATTGCCTAATTAAAAAGACAACTTGTTTCTCTGAAATAAATTAAAGTGAAATTCTTCTAAACCATCTGTGAAGTGGGGCAGGCTGGCTTCTGCTGGCCTGTGTCCATGTTCTTTACACAGAGAGTCCTTTTGGCACTTTGGGCTGTCCCTCCCTCAGTGCCCCCACTGTCGCTTCTCCCCTTACAGTCCCTCCCCAGTCCATATCCACGGAGAAGATGCACAGAAGGGCAGGAAGGGGCTGGCCGTTTCTATCAGCGTCACTGGTAGGGCCTCTGAAACATGTTGTCGTACATGCCTCCTTGCTACATTTCGCTGGAGACACTGAGGCAGGGCAGCAGCTCCGGCTTCACTGCGGTTCACCGGAGGATGGTACTCGTTCCACATCCTTAGAACTATTTGGTGGATTCTGAGCGCCTGTCCTTGGGAATGGTGGATGAGGACAGAAGCCTGCTTTCTAAACATTTCCTGACCTGCTGGCCCAAGCCTGAAGCTCACAGTGGCAACACCAACTTTAATCTGGGCCCTGGGCTCCTAAAACCAATTCATGACCAAGGAGTGAAGATTCTTAAGTTGGAGACTCCCAGAGGCGGACCCAAATTAGAAATAATTTATATCAACCCTTCCATCTGAGAGGACAAAACTGAGGTGTCTGGTGAGAAGGTGAGTTAATGGTGGTTTTCTGGCTTCACACGCAGGGCCTTTGCTCCGCACCCTGTTCTCAGCCACTTCCCAGGCTCTTGGGGCTAGGGTTCCAGCTGACCTTAACCCAGCCCACACACCACTCCGAACACACATTCTCCAAAGAGAAACTGGAGGGGGGAGATTCAGGGATGGCAAGGCCCTGAAAACAAATGGGTATGTCCAGATCCCAGGCAGGGTGAGAAGCAGAGGCTCGCTCTTAAGCCCCACAAGGTTGGCAAAGTGCCTAACAGTGCTGGTCTGAGGACAGCTGTGAGGAACAAATGGATAATGCGTGTCCAGTGCCTTGTTAGTTTCCAGCCTCTGATCTGGCCAGTTTAATCTCTTTTACCAGCCTGCCCCTTTCCAGTGGGATCTGGGGTTTTGGTTCTTTCTTTTCGCTCAGACAAGTTATTTAACCTCTCAGAACCTCAGGGTTCCCTACTGAAAGTGGGGGTAACAGTACCTACCTCCTGGTGCTGATATTCTGAGGCAGGCATTGAAAGTTAATGAATGCACCACTGGATCCATAGTCAATGTTCTAGACGTCTTTGTATTTGTATTCTAGTCACTGGGTAGTGGGGCTGCAGAGTCTCTGCAATACGACCAAATGCCTTACGAGAATATCCACTGAGCGCCTACGGGGAGACAGTTCTAACCTCTCCCAGGGGTGCTGGTCCTTTCTCCCCTGCCAGGGAATGCTTGGGCGGCACCATCCTGGGCACTGCTAGTGGATTTCCATGCCTAGGACAGAGCGGCTGAGGACCTGGAGATTCACTCTTAGAACTTAGGCTAACGTGGGCATCTGGACAAACCAGTCCAGGTGCTGGACAGGCCAGGGCAAAGACAGGCCAGCTGGATCATCATCACGCCCGTTCCCGCCTAAGAGGACTTTGGGTAAACTGAGGCCAGAAACATCAAGGGACTTGCCAAGGTCCCTTAAGAGTTGGTGGCCTAGCTGGAGCAATACAAATGATGTTTAATGAGCATTTACTAAGTGCTTTAACGGTACTGATTCATTGAATCCTCCCATCATCCTATTATCACCAGTCATAGGAGGCCCAGAGAGGTTCTGGAGCTTGCCCAGGTCACACCGCGAGTCAATGGGGAAGGGCTGACAACGGCACTCATGCTCGCGGTATCCTTGGGGCCCCATCCGCTGCACTACCCAGCCTCCTCCCTTTGGCTTTCAGCCCAGCTTCCCTGCGCGTGGGATCTGGAAAGAAGGATCCCACTTCAGTCTACACAGCAATGTTCCATTGGATCCTATGACTCCGCCATCTCCTTCATCCCCTTTCCGCGGCCCCTCTAGGTTTCCGAGAGGGAGCAGCAGGGGCGTGGCGCCAGTTTCCCCTCCCGACAGCCCCCCGACCCCCGGCTCATTACAGCGAGTGGGCGGCGATCCAGCAGGAGGAGGCGCAGATCCACAGGCCGAAGGAGATGCAGACGCGGTGGCGGGCGAAGCAGCGGTCCAGGTAGTCCCAGTCCCAGAGCGCGGGCGCGGGGCTGGGCGCCTCCCCCATGGCGCGGCTGGGCGCTCTCCGCGGGGCCGGTGACTGGGCGCAGCCTCCCTCGCCGCGGGCAGCCCCGAGCGCCGCCTTCTCTGGGTTCCGTTCCGCCACGGCGGCTCGGCCGAGCGCACCGACCCGCGGCCAGGAAAGGCGCCGCTCCCGGGCGCGGGCGGGCCGGCGGCGGCGAAAGGCGCCGGAGAAAAGTTTCCGGGACCCGCGCGCTCCCCACCCCTGCGCTATTGTCGGGGGTCGGCGGGGCGGAGGCCGCCCCCCAGCGGCGGGAGCCGGGAGCTGCCTGGGCACAAAGACTGCGGCCCCGCCCCGGGCCCCCGGCGGCGCCCGCTCGCCGCCGACTCTTCGCGGTCACCCACCTCCAACATCCTGGCCGGAGCGGGGCGGGCGGCTGGGCTCGGGGAGGGCCGAGTCTCTGCCGGTCGCGGTAAGGCACGGCGTCCCTTCCTGCATATTCCGCACATTTCCTGAGCCATCAGCAATTAGGTGCGCTGCTGAAGCCCATGGGTGCTGGGATCCCAAGGTGAAGGGGGCCTGGTCCTGATCCCGGACAGGGCGCAGTAAAAAGGGGAGGCGGGGTGCAAGTCCAGGAAGGAGGAAACAAACGTGCGGGAGAACCAATACCCCCACATCTGCGTCTCACTCTCCTTTCTGAAGCTGTCAGTACCACCCTCCGCCCCCAGGCAGTCGCCCAGGCCCGGCTTCTGGATGGCATCCTAACCCACAGCCCTGGCAGCCAAGGAGCTTGTTATCTCTGGAACGGGCCGCCTCCTGTCCAGCCACACGCCTCACAGTTCAAGCACACAAGGCTGTTTTTCTTGAGAGCAAACGATCATTGTAATTTTAAAATCTCCTTATTGATCTTAGTAACTTTGTTTAAAGCAAAACATGACTTGAAAAAAATATTTCTGCAGAAGGTGCAGATTTGAGAAAAAATCATCTTTTTATAATTTAAAAAAACTACAAAACTGCAGCTTTATTGAGATATTATTTATATGCCATAAACATAATCTTTTTTTTTTTTTTTGAGACAGAGTCTCACTCTGTTGCCCAGGCTGGAGTGCAATGGCCGGTCTTGGCTCATTGCAACCTCCACCTCCCAGGTTCAAGCAATTCTCCTGCCTCAACCTCCCAGGTAGCTGGGACTACAGGCACGTGCCACCACACCTGACTACTTTTTGTGTTTTTAGTAGAGACGGGGTTTCATCATGTTGGCCAAGCCGGTCTTGAACTCCTGACCTCATGATCCACCCGCCTCAGCCTCTTAAAGTGATTACAGGCATGAGTCACCATGTCCAGCCAACATAGTCCTTTTAAAATGTACAATTCTGGCCAGGCACGGTGGCTCACACCTGTAGTCCCTGCACTTTGGGAGGCTGAGGTGGGCGGATCACTTGAGGTCAGGAGTTTAAGACTGGCCTGGCCAACATGTGAAACCTCATCTCTACTAAAAATACAAAAGTTAGCCGGGCGTGGTGGCGTGTGCCTGTAATCCCAGCTACTCGGAGACTGAGGCAGGAGAATCACTTGAACCCGGGAGGTGGAGATTGCTCTGAGCTGAGATGGCGCCACTGCACTCCAGCCTGGACGACAGAGCAAGACTCCATCTCAAAACAAAACAAAAAATAAAACGTACAATTCAGCAGTTTTTACTGTATGCATAGCGTTGTGCAACCAACATCATTGTCTACTTTTAGAACATTTTCATCACCCCCACCCAAAAATAAACCCTGCCCACCGGCAGTTACTCTCCACTCCCCTCAACACTACCAGCCCAGGAATCGCAAATCTACCTTCTTTCTCTAAGGATTTGCCCGTTTTGGATATTCCACATCAGTGTAATCATCCACCATGTGACCTTTCTGTGACTTTCACTTAGCATGCTTTCAAGGTTCCTTCATGTTGCTGCATGTATCAGTACTTCATTCCTGCTTATGGCTCATAATACATTGTATGAGTATTTTTATACCACATTTCGTTGATCCATTCATCAGCTGGACATCTGGGTTGCTTTCGCCTTTGGGCTATTATGAATAATGCTGCTCTGAACATTTGTATACAGTTTTTGTGTGGACACAGGTTTCACGTTCTTTTGGGTATGTACCTAGGAGTGTCCTTGCTGGGGTCTATGGTAACTGTGTTTAATGTTTTGAGGAATTGCCAGACTATTTTCCAAAGTGGCTGCACTATTTTAGTGGTACATTGTGTTTTCAAAGTTAAGATCTGGCCTGGTAAGGAGGCTCATGCCTGTAATGCTAGTACTCTGGGAGGCCAAGGTGGGAGGATCAGTGGAGCCCAGGAGTTGGAGACCAGCCTAGACAACATAGGGACCCCTATATTTTTGAGACCCTAGTCTCTCAGAACAAAACAAAGTTGTAACCACTCAGGAGAAATTAAACCTAATCACTAATTTGATGATATTATATTGGTGCAAAGGTAATTGTGGTTTTGTGTACTACCAAAAGTACTTTGGTGCAGGCTGGAAGCAGTGGCTGACGCCTGTAATCCCAGCACTTTGGGAGGCTGAGGCGGGTGGATCACTTGAGGTCAGGAGTTCCAGACCATCCTGGGCAACACGATGAAACCCTGTCTCTACTAAAAATACAAAAATTAGCCAGGTGTGGTGGCAGGCACCTATAATCCCAGCTACTTGGGAGGCGGAGGCAGGAGAATCTCTCGCACCTAGGAGGCGGAGGTTGCAGTGAGCCGAGATCACGTCACTGCACTCCAGCCTGGGCAAGAGAGCAAGACTCTGTCTCAAAAAAACAAAAAATAAAAGTACTTTGGTGCAAAAGTAATTGCGGTTTTGGCCATTAAAAGTAAGCTACTTTTTTTGGCCATTAAAAAGTAGAGACGGGGTTTCATCATGTTGGCCAGGCTGGTCTTGAACTCCTGACCTCAAGTGATCCACCCACCTCGGCCTCCCAAAGTGCTAGGATTACAGGTGTAAGCCACCATGCCTGGCCGGATATGCTGATTTTTAAACAAGCCATAAAAATATGACATGCACTACAGCAGGGGCATGTTTAAAGTACATTGATGACACCCCGCATTGTGGGTGGGCATGTGTGGGGGAAGGTTTTCAATAAATAACGCTGGAGAATGTTTGCTTTTGGCAACAAGGCCATGGCCGCAGCTCTGCAGAGGCCCTTGGAAGCGGCAAGAGATGGTATAGGGAGAAAGGCAAATAGCAGAGGCAGGGCAGCGGCCACAGCAGGGAGGTGAGATGGTTAGCGTTCAGTCGCGAGGGAGTTGGGACTTCATCCTGCAGCGAACACTTTGGACGGTATCTTCTAACCACCTCCCTCCGGGTCATCAGAACCCTGCCCAGGTTCACCCTGTACTTTCCACAGGGCTCTGCACGTGGTCGGCCTTCAGGAAATGAATCAGTTCCTTAACCAGGCTCCTCAGAGGTCCAGCAGCTGCCCAGGAGCTAAAGAGAATGTTTTTGGCCATGGTTCAGAGTTAGCCAAAAAGAAAAACTAACAAGAGGACCGGAGCACTTGTCCTCCTGGACGCTACGCAGTGATGTGACTGCTCAAAGGCATTTCCTGTTGGCAGATGTGGCAGGACCTCAGGCACCGTCCTTCTGAAGGAAGGGCTGCAGCGGCCTGGGCGGTGCTACGGGAGTGGGCAGCCAATGGTGACCGTAAATCCCAGCCACCTGGGGGAGACAGGCCAGCAGCTCAACAGCTTTCTCTTTTGGGAGGGCACGTTGCTTGAATCCGGGAGAGGGAGGTTCTGGTGAGCCGAGATCACACGACTGCACTCCAGCCTGGGCAACAGAGTGAGACTCCGTCTCAGAAAAAAAGAAAAACAGAAATACCAGAGACGGTAATTTATAAAGAAAAGATGTTAAATTGGCTCACTGTCCTATAGATTACATAGGAAGCACAGCAGCTTTTGCTTCCTAGGGAGACCTCAGGAAACTTACAATCATGTTAGACGGCAAAGGAGAAGCAGGCACATCTTCTATGGCCAGAGCAGGAGGGAGACGGAGGGGAGGTGCCACACACTTCGAAGCAATCAGATGTGCCGAAGACTCCATATCACGGAGAACAGCACCGAGGGGGTGGTGCTCAACCATTGGTGAGGACTCTGCCCCAAAATCCAATCACCTCCTACCAGGCCCCACCTCCCACCAGGGGGCTTACATTTCCACATGAGACTTGGGGAGGACACAGATCCAAACCATATCAAGAGTGCTTTCATGCTTTTGATTATATTTTGTAACTATGTTATTTAATTTACATACCATACAATTCACCAATGTAAAGTGTGTAATTCAATGGTCTTAAGCATATTCACAGAGTTGTGTGACCATTGCTACAATCAATTTTAGGACATTTTTATCACTGCAAAAGGAAGGCCTCAACCTTCCCATTCCTCCCATCCCTAAGCAACCATGAGTCTACTTTCTCTATAAGGAGATTTGCCTATTCTGGACATTTTAAATAAATGGAATAACAGAGAAGATGAGGGCGAGGTAGTAAATACCGCAGCTTCCCTGTCAGCCGGTGAGTACATTCTACACGTTCCTCAGTGGAAGTGAGCCCCCGCTGCGCACTAACTGAACCCAAGTCCCTTGTTTAGAGTCGGAGGAACCCAACTAGGACACTCAGAATGGGGAGTTTCTGTTTCACCTTTGTCCCAAATGTGTCTCATGAACCATCCCTTGCAATTCTTTTTCTTGTGATATAGTCTCACTCTGTCGCCCAAGCTGGAGTGCAGTGGCGCAATCTCCGTTCACTGCAAACTCTGCCTCCTGGGTTCAAGCGATTCTCCTGCCTCAGCCTCCCGAGTAGATGGGACCACAGGTGCCCACCACCGCGCCCGGCTAATTGTTTTGTATTTGTAGTACAGATGGGGTTTCACCGTGTTGGTGCATGAGCCACTGCGCCTGGCCAGGAGGAGGTTTCTAGGGCTCCCAGATGACTCCTTGTCGTCAGAGTTGGTGTTTCCAGGAGGCCCTCAGTCTTGACACGGAGACTGCTGGGTGCAGCTGTGCTCCGCAAGAGCAGGGCCCGTTCTACAGTGCCAGTGTCTTGCGACAGTTCCACAGGCAACAGGCAGCTTCTGCTCTTTTCCATCTGCACAATGCAGCCCAGCCTCACATATCCAGGTGCTTGTAGAGTCTGCGACTTTTTTCTTTTTTATTTCTGTTGCCATGTTTTTTCCAGGGCTTCCCCGCCCCGTTCTCAGAGCTCACAGTGGCTGCAGTCACTACACCACTCCCGGGCTTGTAACCCATCACAGCCTGGACTCCTTTGGTCAAAGCCCTCACATTCTCCTAGGAAGTAAGAGAAAACATTATCTGAGATGTCAGCAGGCTATCCTTTAAGGGATATGCACGGTACTGTCAGTGGATCACTTCAAGATAAAAAGGAGTCAGTCACTCAGTAAATTTCCCCCCCTCCCTTTCACTGGTCCTCTTTCTCCCACCAGCATTCTGTCTTCATTTCATCTCTTCTCCCTCCTTATTCCCTCATCAGCTTTATTTAGTCCCATACTTTCAAATGCCATCTACAACTAGACTCAATACTAGCTGTTTTCTGGAAATTTGTCTTAATAGAAAAACTAAACCTGCTTCAACCATATTAGAAATGGACTCTAAACAAGTTTTAAGTTTACTTAGTAAAAAAAAAAATTAGCACACTATGATTTGCAAGTTACTTGTAGTAGTAAAGTATTACTCTAGAGGCTACGGTTGAGATGTATGAATTATAGCCTGTAGAAACCCATAAACATTTAAAATTTCAAATTAAATGTTCTGTATGACAGCTGTAGGCCCAAGAAGAAACTTGTCATCTTTTTGCATATTGGTAAATTTTCTTCCAAATACTGGTACGTACCAACTAGGAAATAATTCAAACTAGGAGCTACAAACATCTAAGTTTTGCCCCAGCTTTGCAATTTAAAGCAAGCGCCCTTGGGTAACTCAGTCTCTTCCAGTGCCAGTGTCCTCAGGGAACAATATTTGCTTGGCCTGCATCACAGGCTCATTGTGTGAGGCACGCAGATAAAGCATGGGATGAATACAAAAACATTCTCTGGGTACAGCTGATCACCCCCTCCTAACCCCTGTCCTGTTTTGCTATAGTAGTCACTTAAAACATTTTAAACTACATTGGGTACAACTATATGATTTACCTCTTTTGCATGTAGATTTGACCTTTAAAATACTGCCTATAAATTGTAGCTGTGACACAAGCAACTAAAGTTATCAATATTTTAAAGTGCAGAACACATTTTTGAAGTCTGTTTCTTTAGCACTTTCTATCACCAAGTGTGTTGGCTCAGAGAAAAGACAACTGACTAAATGGGTGCAAATATTTGTAAATCATAAATCTGATAAGGGACTGGTATCCAGAATATATAAAGAACTCTTACAACCTAATAAAAGACATTTCTCTACAGAAAATATACATGTGCCAATGAGCACAGAAAAAGATGCTCAGCACCACCAGTCATTAGGGAAATACCAATCAAAACTACAATGCAATACACTTCCCAGGTATTAGGATGGCTAAAATAGAAAAAGACTGGAAATAATAAACGTTGACAAGGATGAGGAGAAAATGAGAAACCTCACACATCATGGGTGTAATGTGAAACAGCACAGCCACTTTCGGAGAGTTAAACCTCCAATGTTAAACACGGAGTTACAGTCTGACCCAGCAAGCCCATGCCTAGGTATATACTCAAGAGAAATGAAATCCACGTCTCCACAAAAACTTGTGCACAAGTGTTCATTACACCATTATTCACAGTAGCCAAAAAGCGGAAACAACCCAGACGTCCATCAGATGATAAACAGATACAACGTGGCGCAGCTACACACTAAAAGGCCATTCGGTAATAAAAAGGAATGGAATACTGACCCGTGCTACAACATGGATGGATAGATACAACGTGGCACAGCTAGACACTAAAACGCCATTCGGTAATAAAAAGGAATGGAACACTGACACATGCTACAACATGGATGAATCTCTAAGATACCATGCTAAGTGGAAGAAGCCTGTCGCAAAGAGCACACAGTATGATTCCAGTCACAAGAAACATCTAGAACGGGCAAATCTATAATAAAGATTGATTATTGGTTGGCAGGGGCTGGGGGGAAAAGGGGAACAGGGAGTAACTGCTAATAAATAAGGTTTCTTTTGGGGGTTATTAAACCCTTTTTGGGGTTATTAAAATGTGTTTCTGGCATGTGATACTCAATAAAGCTGTTATAAAGAGTGTTGGATCAGAAGTTTAAGAAAAGTTTTAAAACTTACTTGATGGAAAAAAGTTTTGTCAACGATATTTTCAATCTGCTTTACTTTTTTATTTCTGCCTGGCTGCATTTTTATTTCATCACCATTCATTTTGTTCTCTAGGAGTCGCTGGTGTTGATGCTGAAAAGTTACAGGATCTCTTCCAGGAGGAGGATGGCAGTACAGCAGCTTACCCTACAAAGACAGCATGAATGACGACAGTGCATCCTAAGAGCCATCTGTGGCCTCAGAGGAGACATCCCCACCCAGTCACACTCTGATGGAGCTCTCCGCCTTCTGGTTAAGTTAGCTGAGTGGAGCTTTGGTCTACTGCAGCTGAAGAGTCCTTTTTCTAACACATCAATGGTCAAAGTGTTCTAAAGACCTAACTCTTCCCATGGTGCCCCAGACTAGGATGAAATTTCTTTCTTCTTTTCTCGTTTGCATTCCCACTTAAGTATTCTTCAGTATACTGACGTGGTTATACTTATGGTGAATATTTTCCAAAACAAAACTCAAGACACAACTGGGCAGTTACGACTCACGGTAATGTCAGGGTAGACTATTATATATAGTCAGGAGAGTTCGCGGTAATGCCGGGTAGACTATTACAGTCAGGAGAGTTCGCGGTAATGCCGGGTAGACTATTACAGTCAGGAGAGTTCCTCGACTCCTGTAGGTGGGGTTGCTCCCTGGGGGCAAGTCTGCCTCTTTCCATCATAAATGATCTGAAGCCTGTGACAATTTTTACCTCATCTTTACATCCTCCACAGTAAATGGTAAATGAATACATGACTTATCCATACCAATAGTATGAACTGCTTTCCTCCTGAACTGAAGGCAGAGCCCATAGACGGTTGCCACTATGCTCCAAAAGCTCCACTGATGTGGTCTTGAGAAGAGGAGGAAATAAAGCCAAATCCTCACAACTGGTTATTAACAGGGCCCTGTAATGCTTATTTGTGGAAAGAAACTTGATAACTATTACCGGGGGCTCATTATGTGCCAGGCATTGAGCTTAGTGCCACACACACACACACACACATAGTTTTCATTTATTTCCCATAATAATCTCATGAGATAGGCCCTGTTCATATCCATTTTACTATGGGGAAACCCCCAAATAGCATGTTCTCATTTGAAAAGGAGAAATAATAATCTCACAGACTTGTTACGTATTTTCACTGAGAAGACGCACGTAAAACAGAACTATTTCTAGCAGGGTTACCTTTGAAAAAATGTTAGCTGTTATTATCATTACTAGACAAATATAGAGATAGGCATATAAACAGCTATACTATGAAGAAGACTGTGACAATAGTTGCAATCATAACAAGCAAAGGGCTGTAGGAGACAAAAAAACCAGATGCATAAATTGGTGATTTTCACTCATAATAGGTGTTCAGAGATCTCCATCTTTTGTAATCTCTATAATCCATATAATGTTAACTACCCTACCTCAAGATCACAACTCCAGTTTCAGTGAAAAAGTATTTCCTTTATGATTGAACAGGTTGCCATTCTCTAAGAACACAGACTGGGGAAAAGACGTGGGTATCGGACAGCATGAGAGGCAGGGTGCACTTACGTTGACATAGTCCTTCAGGATGTAGCGCGCAGACCGAGGCTGATCTGGCTGGCCATGCGCTGTCATGAATCCCCGCATATCTGTAAAGAGAAAAGAATTCTGCAAAATCTTAGATGACAGAATATCACAACAAAGGCAACTGAGGTGATGTAGCTTCTATTACTAACTATGCATTCTTACTCCTAGCTTTAAACAAATTAGGTATCATTGTAGAATATGTATTGTTTAGCATTAAAAACACCAGATCATCCAGGAGAATATTTACTTGTATCTGATATCTTAGCAACCACCTAGCACCATGCTATGAAAGACAAATTTGATTTCTCTCTGCTCCAGTTATTTCTTCTACCTCTTTATTTTATTTTTTTGTTGAGACAGAGTCTCGTTCTGTTGCCCAGGCTGGAGTGCAGTGTCACAGTCTTGGCTCTCTGCAACCTCCACCTCCCGGGTTCAAGCGATTCTGGTGCCTCAGACTCCCAAGGAGCTGGGATTACAGATGCCCGCCACCATGCCCAGCTAATTTTTGTATTTTTAGTAGAGACGGGGTTTCACCATGTTGGTCAGGCTAGTCTTGATCTCCTGACCTCAGGTGATCTGCCTGCCTTGGCCTCCCAAAGTGCTGGGATTGCAGGCGTGAGCCACCACGCCCAGCCTCTTTATTTTAAACATTTATTCATGGAGGCTACCTGTAGGAGAATGCTACACTGTCAATACTACTTGCAAAACAGAAAGCAACAGATGAAGTTTTCTTACTGAATGATGTACCCCCACTTTTTCCCCAGTAAGATCCCTTTAATACTAACTCAGTCAGAAGGCAGCAAAACACAGTGTTAAGAATATGGCTTCAGCAGACAGGCTGCGTTCCAAACTCAGCCCCTCACATACTAGCTGTCGACTGGCTTTTCCAGTTTAGAAGAAAACAGTTAGAATCCTGATTCACATGATACACAAAATAAATTTAGGCAGATTAAAATCTAAATGTTAAAAAAGTAAATATTACAGGAAGATAGTTTTATCTTTTGGGATGCAGAGACCTTCCCAAGTAAAACACCAAACCCAGTCAAACCAAAAAGGAAAAATATAGTCTATTAAAATTGTCAACTTCTTTGGGGGCCAAAGAAACCATAATTAATGTTGGAAAAAAATGTGTAGCACATACAACAACGAACTTCTACAAATCATTAAGACAGAACCATATATAGGAAAATGTGATTCCCAGAAGAAATATAAATAGTCACAAAACATTTGGAAAGATGCTCAACTTCACTAGTATTTAAAGAAATACAAAGTAAAATGAGAGTAATCTGGCAATATCTTTGAACATTTACTGTCGAGATTTTCTTCTATATGGACTTGCAGATAGTGAACTTAGCAACTGTACGTGTGGTCATTTGTTTTTACAGACTGGCTTTTTCCTTACTCTGATTTTATCAGGCAGCATTAGATGAAACATCTTAAAAGACTCACATTATTTTCAGTTTTATCGGAAGTACAATCAGACTGAAAGTTTGGTGGAAGTCCACCTTTCTGCATTTTCCAGGCTAACATCCTAGAGGGAGATCTCACCCAGGCTATTCCACTGACCAGCCACCTCACCTTGGGTCAGCTTGGGCTCTGGGTTCAGATTCTTCTTCTTAAAAGCAGGGGCTAGGAGGTGAGGTAATCTCTAAGGTCTTTTCTTGTTCTATGACTCTAATTAGAATAGTCTTACCACAAGTGTTTAGTATTTATCCTCTTTAGAGTCTCTAAGTTCAAGGTTTAAGTGTGATTCCTATCAAATCACCTTCCACCTTTCTCTGCCAGTAAATATTCGAATAAGCTGAACTCCTTCCCAGCCAGTGGCAATCCCCTTCAAGGCAAGCCACACACGCACAGAAATGTTTCTCACGCTGCTTTTTTTTTTTTTTTTTTAGGTAGACACAAGGTTCTCCAGGCCACCTTTAAAGTTTACATTTAAGGCAAGAAATCATAGGTCCTCATGTGGAACTGGGACAAAACATGGAGGTGGGAGAGCTGTGGTCTCATTTTAATGTCAAATAAGTTTACAGGGGCTGATGGGAGAGGAAGGAGGATGCTTTGTGCCCCTGTCCTAACCAAGCTCCACTCTGTCCCCGTCTCTGAGGGGTCTCCCTTCTGGTGCTCCCCTCCTAACTCTCCTGTCTCGCTGTGGTGCGCGTATTCATTTTCTTCCACACATCCCCTTTCTTCTTGTTTGGGAGAAGACTCCAGAAAGAGCCAACACAGCCTCCGATGAGAACCCCTGTGCCTGCACGTGGGTACCATCAAAGCAGTAAATGTCCTAAAAGCTTTTTGCACTGTAGGTTACTTCGTAGGCAAGGCCCGCAGAGACAAAAACATTAACCCTGGAAGATGACTTGAAAAATGCTAAAAAAATATGATAAATTTATGTATTTGCAGAATAACATTTCTAGTACCATTAATATTCTTATTTCTATTCATTAGCTATACTGTTCTTTTTGTTCACGTTTTCTAATGAATCACAACTTACATCCATAAGCTGTTAACAGTTCTTCTGATGTTGGAGGTCGGTGGGGATCTTCATCTTCTCTAGGCTTTATGATGTTAATGCCATAGGTAGCTTCTAAAACATGTCTTGGAATATTCTGGCAAACGTAGCTTGTCAGGGAATCCACTCTCTTGAACTGACTCCCTCCTCCCCAAGGCACATGAAACATGCCTCTAAGAGCATGGCACTTCATCACTTGTATGATGAACACTCTTTCTCCTCTCCAAAGGAAGAGTATAGTTATCGATTAATTTTAAAAGACTCAGTTGTTTTTTTTTTTCCTTTTAAACAAGGCCTTAAGCTCCCACGACTCTTCCATATGAATTCTTTTAAAATAATAATTTAAAATATCTCTGAAACTGATTTTAAAGATGACACATTTTTAAACTGAAAAGGAGATTACGCATTTGTGATTCTAATGTAGAGATAAAGCAAGGGGAGTCTGTTTCTAATGTCTACAATTATGCAGGATTACTTTTCCTCCTTTGTCTAATCTCTCATAGTTTGTCTGAATTTTCCTTAAGCCACTAACAATATTCTACTTGTACTACAGTTACAGTTATTCACATACATACCTCACGTGTCCCTAACAAATTGATGCTTTGTATAGGGCAGTAGCCATCTCTATTTATGCCCTATCTTCCACAGTACCTAACCTAAGGCTACCTGCAATAAACAATTCATGTCTCACTATTAATTTACTGAGAAACTTAAAAGGCCGGGCTCACGCCTGTAATCCCAGCACTTTGGGAGGTCAAGGCAGGCGATTATTTGAGGTCAAGAGTTTGAGAGCAGCCTGGTCAGCATGGTGAAACCCCATCTCCACTGAACAACAACAGAAAATTACCTGGGTGTGGTGGTGCACACCTGCAATCCCAGCTACTCAGGAGGCTGAGACAGGAGAATTGCTGGAACCCAGGAGGTGGAGGTTGCAGAGAGCCGAGATCGCACCACTACACTCTAGCCTGGGTAACAGAGTGAGACTCCATCTCAAAAATAAAAAAAGCTATATATACTTTTTCATACATATGTATCTATGAATAAGCTGTGGCCTTAAGTGTAGTTATGAAGGAAATTTTACCCTACTTACAAGCCAGCGGATTAGTGTGCCAATTTCATGAAGTCTCCTGTTTTCTGCTAGTATCTACAGAACAGTAACAGGCTAACTTGCTAGCTTGTAAGTACAGTAAAATCTCAGACCTTGAGCAGTTTTTTTTTCTTTCGTTTTCTTTTTTCTTCAAGAGTCTCACTTTGGCGCCGAGGCTGGAGGGTAGAGTGGCACCACCTCAGCTCACTGCAACCTCCGCCTCCCAGGTTCAAGAAATTCTCATGCTTCAGCCTCCTGAGTAGCTGGGACTACAGGTGTGCACCACCACGCCCAGCTAATTTTTGTATTTTTAGTAGAGACAGGGTTTTGCCATGTTGGCCAGGCTGGTCTCAAATACCTGGCCTCAAGTGATCCGCCCACCACGACCTCCCCAAGTGTTGGGGTTACAGGCATGAACCACCACACCTGGCCCCTGCATAGTTCTTAACAAATCCATCTTTGAGTCCTTTTTTCATGCCGGGCATTGTCTTAGATGCTTTACGTAAGTTAATTCATTATGCTGCTGAGGTAGCAGAGTTCCTAATTTACTGCTTACTAGCTGTAAGAGCTTAGATAAATTATTTAACTTCTCTGTGCCTCAGTCTCCTCAAGTTTGAGGAAACGGGAATAACAGCAGTATCTGCCTTAAGGGTTGCTTTTTGAGGATTAAAAGATATTTGGTTAGGGTTTAGAAAAGCACATAGCAAGTATTCAATATATGTTAGCTATATTGATTAAATATAATCAACCGTGAGATAGATGCTTTTCCCCACTTAGAGAAAAGGAAGTATTTGGGAAGGTTAAGCAAGTTTTCCAAGGTCACTCACATGGTTACATGGCATGTTAAATAGGTTTGCAACTTGGAACCGAGTATCTGAAACCTGGATTCTCCCATTTCTTCAAGGCTACACTGCGGAAATCAGGAAATCAGGTTCTGATTTGGAAGTTCTCATGCTCTCTCACAGTTTAAACTTGTGCAGATCACTAGTATTTTCAATTCTTCATCAAATCAGAATCCCTCGAATGCCCACATTAAACCTGAAGCCCTAATATGCACGTAATAACTAAAGTGTTTCCAAAGCAGAAAGGATATTAATGATACAGGTGGAACATGATCTCTCATCTGATCAATTGGGAGGATTCCGCTGCAAGTCATTTCGGCCTTGGTAGACACGAAAGACGGCATCACCAAGCCAGGACAGTCACACAGGCAGAGACCAGGCTCCACGTAGAGAGTCTGGAAGACAAGAGTTTTGAGCTGGGTACACAACAGATGAAAGGAAGAAACAGCTGCACACGAGTGGCAAGGAACCACAAAAATACCTGAAAGTGCTTCGTGTGACCAGGTGTGGCAGACACAGATACTTTCTTGTTGCCCATGATGGTATTGATTGTTGAACTCTTACCAACATTAGGGTAGCCCACCTAGAAGAGACTCAGAAGTTACCAAATAGTAAAACAGTACATCAGAAGACTCAAAGATATGACATAGATGATGGCAAGACTAGCATTAAGCGTCTGGTTACTTTGAAAATTATTTGAAATCCATGCTCTCTGTATTTGCTGAGACATCTTTTTTCTCCTGTGGTGTGGGTATATTTATTCAGACATGTCTCCAGTGACAAATGGTCAGGCTATGTACATTTTAATTTTATAGGTTTTGCTGTTAACAGCAGATGCTACAGAAAATTTCATCCCCTTGTCCCCAGCCTTCCCTCACTGCCCCATCTACAGACAGCGGTTTCCATCACATCTTCCACACTGGGTGAGGCTGATCGGATGGACATTTGAATAATCACAACACACAATTATTTTTAATTTTCAGTCATTTTTACTTAAAGCCAAGCAGAATGTCTGGCATGTGGCAGGTGATCAATAAGTGTTTGCAGAATTTCTAGAGTAAGAAATTCAGAAAATGAGGGAGGATGCTCAGTTTTTCCATAAATGTGAGAACACATGTAGAGAAGCTGAACTTTCTGATACGAATTTTTAGCAACAATATAAAGAATGAAGCTTTAAAGCTTAGAGGCATTATAAGCAATTTCCCCAGTGTTCCTAACAAGTTAGTTCTAGTGCTGAATTGGGAATTTCACCTAGGTCTGTCTGATTCCACAGACAGCTCTTTTAACTACACTATAAAATGGTAATCTACTTTAGTCATTTTAAACAGGCATTTTGGGGCAGGGGGTTGGGGCAGGAGAGAAGGGGGCTCAAAACTAATTAGGATTAGCTATACTGAGCATGTAACTGAACAGCTAGAAGATGTTAAACGTGCCATGATCTCCTTTCCCTCACTGTTATATTCTGGATAGATCTGTATAATAAATACCTTCTCTAACATCTCACATCTCCTTAGCTAAGGATGGGGCCATCTAGAGCCATGCTGTAGCCCCTCAGAGTTTGCGCACTTCCACAGCCAGCCACGTCTGGAATTAGCGTATATAAAGCTGGGGATGTGACCTAATTTCCCCTATCTACTATGCGGTGTTTATGCAACCAATGCATTTGTCATATTTTGTCCAGCCCCAAGATGCTGGGATTCTCCCTATTAAGCATCTGAACATTTACAGCGTAAGCTGGCAAGGATCACAGGGTGCCCAAAGAACACTGGGCTGAAGTCTGAAGACAACCTTAACATCTCTCTCATTCTGCTCTCTCGGTACTTCACACGGCAGAAAAAGCTGAACTGAAAGGAGACTGGAGAATACATTTAATGTGAATAGGTATGTTACAATATAAGCCTTGAGGAAGTTGATTCCTTTGAGTTGGGCCCTGTCTATCCTACTGCCTAATCCCGTGATGCCAGTGGGCAACAAGAGGGCAATGTTCCCTATGATGCCGGAAGCCTGGTTAGTCTCTGGGGTCGTGTAGCTACTGAAAAAATGGGGATTAAAGACAATCATGCGGCAACAATGTTATGACATATGTCATCTTACCAGTCCGATCGTAAGTTGCCCATCTTTCACCTTTCTCCCAGTATGTAGTTCCTTGAAGAGCTCTAGTAACTCCTGCTTGGATACTAGATGGCTAAAATTGTGTATCTGCCTCTTCTGTGGGGTTTTCCTGCTCTGAGCCTCAGAATCTGCAGCAGAGCTTTCCTTCCAGTCCTGGCCACAGTCCTCTTCCTCGGGACCGTCTTCTGAGCATGTCTGCCAGTCATCTTCCTCCTCCTCTGGACAGTCCTCATACTCACTGTCATCTTCATCAGTTGTGGGATTTTCACTAAGTGAAGGAGAATGCCTGGCTGGGAGATGTTCGGTCTCACTGTGAGAAATTTCAGCCTCGTCAAAACTGGAGTGTTCAAACTCAGTTGTGTTGCTTTGTCTATCATCTTTGCTTGCCTCTTCCTGATAAAATAATAGAAACGCTCAGAAATACATAACTGCAGTTTCTACTCTAGTCAAAATACTTAATAAGTTGATTATGTAAGATGGACAGAGGACGGCTGGGCATGGTGGCTCACACCTATAATCCCAGCACTTTGGGAGGCTGAGGTGCACAGATAATTTGAGGTCAGGAGTTTGAGACCAGCCTGGCCAACATGGTAAAACCCTGGCTCCACTAAAAATGCAAAAATTAGCCAGGTGTGGTAGTGCACACCTGTAATCCCAGCTACTCGGGAGGCTGAGGCAGGACAACTGCTTGAATCTGAGAGGAAGAGGTTGCAATGAGCCGAGATGGTGCCATTGCACTCCAGCCTGGGCGACAGACAAGGCTCTGTCTCAAAAAAAAAAAAAAGATGAACAGAGGACAAGCAAAGTTCGACGGAGATGGAAAGGTGAATACAGGCAGGAGACAAGCGAATTCCGACGGAGGTGGAAAGGTGAATACAGGCAGGAGACAAGCGAATTCCGACGGAGGTGGAAAGGTGAATACAGGCAGGAGACAAGCGAATTCCGACGGAGGTGGAAAGGTGAATACAGGCAGGAGACAAGCGAATTCCGACGGAGGTGGAAAGGTGAATACAGGCAGGAGACAAGCGAATTCCGACGGAGGTGGAAAGGTGAATACAGGCAGGAGACAAGCGAATTCCGACGGAGGTGGAAAGGTGAATACAGGCAGGAGACAAGCGAATTCCGACGGAGGTGGAAAGGTGAATACAGGCAGGAGACAAGCGAATTCCGACGGAGGTGGAAAGGTGAATACAGGCAGGAGACAAGCGAATTCCGACGGAGGTGGAAAGGTGAATACAGGCAGGAGACAAGCGAATTCCGACGGAGGTGGAAAGGTGAATACAGGCAGGAGACAAGCGAATTCCGACGGAGGTGGAAAGGTGAATACAGGCAGGAGACAAGCGAATTCCGACGGAGGTGGAAAGGTGAATACAGGCAGGAGACAAGCGAATTCCGACGGAGGTGGAAAGGTGAATACAGGCAGGAGACAAGCGAATTCCGACGGAGGTGGAAAGGTGAATACAGGCAGGAGACAAGCGAATTCCGACGGAGGTGGAAAGGTGAATACAGGCAGGAGACAAGCGAATTCCGACGGAGGTGGAAAGGTGAATACAGGCAGGAGACAAGCGAATTCCGACGGAGGTGGAAAGGTGAATACAGGCAGGAGACAAGCGAAGTTCGACGGAGGTGGAAAGGTGAATATAGGCAGGAGACAAGCGAAGTTCGACGGAGGTGGAAAGGTGAATATAGGCAGGAGACAAGCGAAGTTTGACGGAGATGGAAAGGTGAATATAGGGAGGAGACAATGAAAGCCTTTCAGTGCCATGACAGACAACCATCGAGGGTGGCTCCCTCTTGGAGGGGAGGAGAATTGGACCTTCCCTTCACTTTTTACTTTATATGTTTCTATACTATTTGAACTCTGTATAAAGAACATGTATTACTTTTATAATTTAAAATAATTCTTTAGGCCGGGTGCGATGGCTCACACCTGTAATCTCAGCACTTGGGTAGCTGAGGTAGCTGATGGCTCAAGGCCAGGAATTCAAAACCAGTCTGGGCAACACAGCAAGACTGGGTCTCTACAAAAACAAAAGAAAACAAGAACAACAACAACAAAACTCTTCAAAGACAGCAAGGGGAAAAGCTTATGTTAAACTGAACTCTTTGGCAGTACATTATTTTGCAATGGGCTGCACAATAAAACGAAGCACGTCTCAGGAACAAGAACACATTTAACATACTCTTCTCTGCACAAAGCAAGGGCAGACTTTGCCATTTGCAGTTCATTTTACATTTGTATTTTTAAAGACGGTGGTTGGCATGTTTAAAAAAATCTGCTATTCTCTCAGAATTGCTTTTAGAAGTCAAAGCACCGTGGAGCACACACAGATCACCGTGTGTGAAATGCGGCAGCAAAACTCAACTCCACGTGTGGAAATTATTTAGTGATGACAGATTCCCTTTGGAAAGCAAAAGGTAAAAATCATTTACTACTCATGGGTGTGTTAATTCTTCTGAATCCCTCTTGACAACAAAGCAGAAATAAGGGTGAATTTGTTGGGACTTCAAAGTAATGGAAATCTTGTATCATTTCCAAGTAATTTGGTTAGAATAATTAACAGTCACAGAAGGGGACACAATGAACCCAGCCAAACATGTATCTTAAATCTCAAGAAAGCAGAAAGAAAACAAAATGTCAAGAAAAATAGGTATGATTTCACTATCAAGCCTGGCAAATCAAAAAGAAACAGGGCTTATGACAGAAATACAGAAGCGGAAGCAATTTCTATGGTAAATGAGCAGTGAACATAAAGAAGTCAGCGTCCTCACTGTGGGCTCTTTTGGGTCATTTTCAAACATGAAAGTAGCATGAAAATGAGAATGTGAACTGAACATGAATGTGCAGTAGAAAAACTACAGCGGGGAGCAGTTCAGCTTCAGGAAAAGGACTAAAGACAATCAAAGGACTTTGCCATAATTATGTTAAAAATTAAAAGCAAGAAGGAAAAAGTCAATCTTTTGGGGAGCACAGTGCAATTCCAAGGTGACCGAAGGAAACCAGAGATACTCAACTCAGAATTGGGCTGTGCCTTTTGAAAAACGTCACATTTTTTCAGAACATTCACATTTTTCAAACAACTGAAATTGAACAACTGTAGAAGATGAACCAACCTTTCAGGCAAGAAAACAGTGAAAACAGTGAATATCAAGCTACTTCTAGTATTTCTGTAATTTGATACCCAAATTACAGATATTAGTAACGAGTTACAAGTAAGACTTCACAACCTGAGAAATCATAGACAACAGCAGAAAGAGTCCAGAAAACTTGGGAGAAGCAAATGGTGCCTAAGTCTTAAAAAGGAGGAAAGAATATCTTCCATAAACTATACACTGTTAAGCCAGACACTGACATTAAAACAATTCCACAAGTGACCTGGTGAGCCCTAAAAATAAGACAGTCATCAACAGGAGGTAGTAAGAGTTCCCTGAAAACTGATTACGCAAAAAATTTCATTTCCCTTTGTTATCTACTGCTTGGTTAGTAAATCAAGAAGGCCACAGATGCAGAAACTCATCTCTCCCATTTTTGGTAGTGTTACTGCATTAGGGCAGAGCAGTATGATGGTAATTATCTATTTTAAAACTTCAGCAAGACACTGACTTCCAGGAAAGATTGGAAACAACAGAAATAATGGTTTAACAGGGCAAACTATTCTTCTATCTAACAATGGTGAGTATCTACACTTACTGCCGAGAAGATTAACAATGGTGAGTATCTATACTTACTGCCAAGAAGATTAAATGAGTAAAATACATAAAGTGTTTAGAATGGTGGTGTCTGGTAAAGACTATGTTTTTATTAACTTATTAATTTTATGGGTTAGTTTTAATTAATTATAGTAATAATTATTATCGGTATATTCTTGTGACTACATCTATATTCACATAAAAACGCTTGGCACAGAGTGCTGCTAGTAAGTCCACAAAAGGTCACAGAGTTGTATCCCTTGTCCTAGCCTGTTCAACGATGTTATCAATGACATGACAATTCACAGCTAGAAGGCGACGAAATGCTAACTGTACACTCTAAAATGAACTCTACCTTGGTACTAAGCCATCAACATATTTAAAAGGAACAGTACTCTTCTAAGTTGAAGTAAAACAGAACAAATATTTCTTTCTCTCCATGTAAAGATGGGATGAGGTTTGCTTAGTAAGTCTTTTTTTAATTTTTTGATATTTGAGGGATTCGGTTGCTCACAGGTTCAATGAGCCAAGAGCAAACAGCTTCTGAAAGGAGATGAACTAACAGAAACTGAATTAATGTGAATATCCTGATCACAAGAAATATGAATGCTTGGTATACGCCCTAGGCAAACACCACCTGGAATAATGTATTCAATTAGGTGTGGCCAGTTTTGCCTGCAGTCCTGACGCAAGAAGACAGGCACCCAGGATGGGCGTCCTGGAGCTGGTGTCTGAGAGCTGAAAATGCACAGCTGCAGGAGAGAACCGAAGGGACAAAGAGTCCTCAGATCAAAGGGTAGGGTGGCTGACTTCGTTCCACTGAATGGAAGAACTTTCTACATTCAGAGGTAAAAAGAAATGAGTTACCTGGTCTCGAGCATCCTGTTGCTTAAAGTAGTCAAAGAGAAATATGCAACTGTTTGATACGGAGGTGGAGGAAGAAACTCCTTTACACAGTTAGAGGTGAGAGTTTATACAATGAGCTCATGGAGGGGAGGGTGCTGTATTCATAACCCAGCTCAACACACACTCCACAGTCAATAGATGCCTGATAAACAGAGAGAGGAGAAAAGGACAGGGAAAAAGACAGTACTTCTTAAGTCTCTCCATCTCTACGATCCTAATTACTAATTTCTTTTCATAGTTGGTATTATGATGATGATTTTTTTTTTGAGACAGAGTTTCGCTCTTGTTGCCCAGACTGAAGTGTAATGGCGCGATCTCGGTTCACTACAAGCTCCACCTCCCAGGTTCAAGCAATTCTCCTGCCTCAGCCTCCCGAGTAGTTGGGATTACAGGCACCCGCCACCACGCCCGGCTAATGTTGTATTTTTAGTAGAGATGGGGTTTCTCCATGTCAGTAAGGCTGGTTTCAAACTCCCAACCTCAGGTGATCCACACCCCTCGGCTTCCCAAAGTGCTGGGATTACAGGAGTGAGCCATGGCGCCTGGCCCTCTTATAGATATTATTTTATTCAAAAGTAAAAATAAAGCCCAAACTACTTTTGCAAAATATGGGCTAAAAGATAATGTGGTATATCTTAATTTAGGGTTAGTTTCTGTTTTCAGAACAAAGTCAAAAGAGACTCTAATCAAGTCCTGAGAACTGACTACATCCTTCAGTCGTACCCTTGTGTTCTGACTTCTCTTAAAAGCAGTTACAGGGTCATTGTGGAACTTCCTATACAACTTCCTGTCTACAACCTTTAAAAAAATTATACAATTATACAAAAATAATACAGCTAATATCAGTGTGTAACAACACTGGCGATGTCAGACTGTCCGACAACCAGAGAGAAAGTAACTGTGATTCACTTTCTGTAGGTCATCCGAATCCAGCACACCGGGGAAAAACTCTAATTCCCACAAATTTCCAGTAAGAGTAAACAAAATACAAATGAAGCACATTATGAGAAATCAAAATCCTCCTTGGAAACCCAACCTGTAAAAGTCCCTCAGGTTACCTCAGAGTCAGCATTCAGGTGAATGGCTCCGGCCAAAGCTGACCAGAAAATAACCTTCACATCTTCTTTGTCAAAGTACGTGGCCCAGGCCCTCCGCTGCACAGCAGTCAGCAAGTCTGCCTTGTTGATCAGAATCACGTTCTCCTTACTGGCATCGATTTCTTTCACATAACATTCCTAAGCAAGATAAAGAGATTTAGAAAGACCTCTTCAAACAACTAAAAAATGAGGCTAATCATATTGAAGATCCCAACACAAGTTTTACTGCCCCAGTTTTAAATCATTTCCTAATTTAAACAGTTTTAATCACGACGCATTATACTAATCCTTTCAGTAAGCTTTGAAAAGAAGTTCCGCCATTAATATTTTTGTTATGCGCCAGCAGATTTAAAAATAATCTGGGCCAGGCATGGGGGCTCATGCCTGTAATTCCAGCACTTTGGGAGACGGAGGAGGGAGGATTGCTTGAGCCCAGGAGTTCGAGACCAGCCTGGGCAACATGGCAAGTCTCTACAAAAAATTAGATATATAAGATAGTAATAAATAAATAAATAAATAAACAAACAAACAAATAATATGTATTACGGTTCTCAAAAAGAAATATGAATACCTCACATATTATACAATATTTTGTTAACTAACCCAAAGCTATATTACGTCATTTCATGGGATTCTCACACGTTAGTTATTAGCACCTGTGGTGTTTCATAAACTTAGTTCACTTGTAAAATACCACAGGGAGTCATAACTAAAGTGTGAGGAGAGAGAACTTTATGGGATGAATTAAAAAGTGAAGTGACCGGCAATATGCTAAAATAAATAAAATACTGTTTCCACTGGTCTTTCCTGAAAAATGGGAAACCAGCAAATGCCTTAAGTGGCTTCTAAACTAAAAGCTAGAAAGCTCATTTACGTGTCTGTGCCTTCCTGCAGATGGAAATCATTGTTTGAGAAAACATCTGTCTCAACAGTGGCATCATGCAAGCTCCCGACCTTGGAAGGAGGGAAGGCCTCATTAACAAAGCCAGAGCGGGCAGAATGTGTGCCTACAGTCACTGCTGAGTGATGTGGTCCTCTCACAGCTACTCAAAGGACTGATGTTTGAATTTTGTCAAACTTGACTTACCAAATCCTCACATCTAAACAGGAGTGGGTTTCGAGCATCTACTATCTGGACCACGATATCACTGAAACACAAACACGAGATAGACGAATCAGTGTGAGGTGAAAGGGATTTTCCTAACCACACATTAATGGCCAGAGTAGCAAACACCTGCAGTATATTAAGCACTGGACATCTATTAATTTTTAAGGTATAATTACTCCCGGTTTATACACGAGTGACTTAAGGCTCAGGGCAGTTAAGTCACTTGCCCAAGGCCACCAGCTAATAAGTAACACAGCCAGAATGGGAACCCAGGCAGCCTGGACCAGAGGTGATGCTCTTAATCATAACGTGCTATTGCTCTCATACAGCCTAGAGAGGTTCGGATGATGTTTCATTGCTAAGACATCCACCGTACTTCTATTCAACTCTCCTGGTGAGATAAAAGAGTATTCCAAACACTTCACTCCAAGGTGAAGTCTACTAAATATTCAATCCCTAATCTGCACTCATGTTAAAGCCTCAAAAGAAAAGTAGTAAATCAGTTGCTGACAGCTGCCACTATTGAAGCTAGTATCTTATTTAAACCCAGGAATAACAAGGAAGAAAGCATATTTTGGCAAACTTATCCAAAATTTTTGGCAAAATTATCCACCAATTCCAACAATGTATTTAAATGGCAAAAAGACAAAATAGGAACGTATTAACTTAGGTTGCCCAGCTGAAGCAGGAATGGCAAGTCCAACTTCTTCTATCACATATAAGAAGGTACAGCAATAAGACAACTTACTGCAGCTGGTGCAAGCCCCTCAAATCCCTCACAAATATAGTGGGGACTACAGGTGTCCAGCACGGCAAGGAGAAAAAAAAATTCCCTTCTCTGGGAGGCTCCTCCCTTCCTTCAGCCTCTGAGCTAGATGTTATAAAGGCCCACCGTGACTGCTGCTGGAAGGAAATAAGCTACAGATGCATGACTACCTCATGGCAGAGTCTCCCCAAAACCCTTATTCTGTTAATCAGCCTTTTCTGAGGCAACTTTGCAAATATGCTAAATTCCAAGGAATTAAGGTTACCAATTAGGACACTCTTTTGACAATTAAAAGTGCATTTTCTTTTAGAATAGTTAAAATGTCAGCATAATCCTGTGACACAAAGGAACTCACAGACTTGCTAATTTTGGACAAATTGTTTTTTAAGTTCTCTAGTTAAGCTGGTTCTAGTATTTCCTTCTTTAAGGTAATAATGCACTTTCAAACTGGGTATTTAATAGTAAATGAAAAAATGATTACAAAAAAATGGACAAAGCCTAATCAACTAAAACCACAATGTCTACAAACATTGTGTCTACATACCGAACATGTAGGAAGAACAATCAGTTTAGAAACACCAGTAAGAAAAGACATTTCAAGACAGCTGCTTCATGTGCTGAGTGAGGATCAGAGCAAAGCACCAGCCATGGAGCAGGAAGGGTCTACGCAGCACAGTGGAAATGCCTTATCTTACTGGAAGACAGTGTTCCGCCCTCAGTGCCTCTGCAGTTTCCTGCATTTCAATGACATGTTATACATCTAATCTTTTCTGATAACTACTATTAGAAGTAAAGAGGCAGATGGCTTAGCCAGCCTGTTACCAAACAGGAGACATCTGCTGTGGAGAAGACATCAATAAATATTTCCCATTCAAAGATGGAGCGGCAGTCATTTTTAAGGAAATATTTCTATGTAACTCAGATCCACTTTCATATACCTATATTCCTTGAGTTAGAAAACATGTTCTCTTATTTAAAAAAAGGAGAAAATCACATAACAAAAATAAGACAGCAAATAATACTGAAATCCAAACTGAAGTTAGAAGTTTCAACATGTACAGGCTCACTTGGGAAATTACTAGGACAGAAACAGTGTAAGAGAGGCTTCCTGCTAACCTGAACACAGATGGTTACCTCTGCTCCCTCTCAAAACCCACAAAAACAAAGGCTGAAACCCATTAGGATAAAAAGAACAGCGGCAACCAAATGTCAAACCAACAAGAAGCAAACCTGTTCGTGCCCCAGACTTCCAAGAAAGCCCAGGATTAGAAGCATCAGCTCTCTCTCTCAAGGCCGAGACTGCGGCCCGTGCCTGTAATCCGTCTCAACGGTGCGCTCGGAGGTGGGCTTCTCTGTTCCGTTCAGTGAGGCAACTGCAACCCACCACACAGCCCCCATTCCCCACCCCAATAGCAGAAGGCGAGTGTTTATTATGGAGAAAATGAACTTGAGAAGTTCCAGGACTGGGACCTCAGGCACAGGGAAAATGGGAAAGAGCTGCCAAAGTGCAAAAAGGGGAATTCAGCGTAAGCCTATGAAGATACTGAACTGTGAAGATGGCCAGCACCCTTGTATTATCCAACCTCCTGCCCCTTCCTGGCAGGAGATCATTCTTCTTTTTAAAAACTGACTGGAACCAGGCACAGTGGCTCACGCCTGTAATCCCAGCACTTTGGGAGGCCAAGGCGGGTGGATCACCTGAGGTCAGTTTGAGACCAGCCTAACCAACGTGGAGAAACCCCATCTCTACTAAAAATACAAAATTAGCTGGGCATGGTGGCACATGCCCGTAATCCCAGTTATTCGGGAGGCTGAGGCAGGAGAATCACTTGAACCCGGGAGGCGGAGGTTGTGGTGAGCCGACATCACGCCATTGCACTCCAGCCTGGGCAACAAGAGCAAAACTCTGTCTCAAAAAACAAAACAAAACAAAACAAAACCACACACAAAACTGACTGGCTCTGGGGAAAAGACCTATAGATCTTAACATCTTGGAGTATTCCGACAAAATAAAACTGACCCCTGCTCACGCACCTTACGGTGAAGCTCACCAGTTGGCAAATTCCACTAAACAGGTAGGCCTGTCAACCAGCCTTGTAATGCTTTGTTCTTAAAGACAGATAAACATCACTAGACACCTGAGGAAGGCCTCTTCTGTAAAAGTCAGAAACCAGAAGAAAAAGAAAAGGAACAGAGAAGAAAGACAGATCACATAGGAAGTAGGACAATATGTGAAAACCAAACAAAAACTGTAATTAAGTGTGAAGATGGAGGGTGCTGCCCTCAAGGTCCGGGCTGCAGTACTTCCACGCTTGTTACCGTTTCTCTTTGGAAATGAGAAAACGGGCATTCTCAGGAGTACACAGCCTCAACTACCAAGGAGGCATCAAAGAGAAGGCTACTCTGCTCCACAGCAGTTCCCCAGGAGAATGACTGTGGGTCTTCCGAAGCCCTCCTCAAGCCTGAGTAAAAGGAGCCTGCATGGACCATAATCTGCAGAAAGCCTTTCCTTTCTTCCGCCTTAGAGATTTGCCTTGCTTCTGTGACCTCCCCACATCCCAGCCCACGAGCCCTTTCTACACTCCTAGAGGCAGAGGATGGGGGCATTCAAGTGACTTTAATTGTCATCACCCTAATAAGAAATGTAAATGACTTTTACAAGTTTAGTCCAAGTATTGCTTTCTTTTTTGTTGAGAAGGAGTCTTGCTGTCACCCAGGCTGGAGTGCAGTGGTGCGATCTCAGCTCACTGCAACCTCCACCTCCTGGGTTCAAGCGATTCTCCTGCCTCAGCTTCCCAAGTAGTAACCAAGCTTGGCTAATGTTTGTATTTTTAGTAGGGACGGGGTTTCACCATGTTGCTCAGGCTGGTATCGAACTCTTGACCTCAAGTGATCAACCCGCCTCGACCTCCCAAAGTGCTGGGATTACAGGCGTGAGCCACCGGGCTGGGCCTGTTTTCTTAATAACAATATGCTAAATGTGATAAGGTTCTTTTCTGAGAATCCCAATTAAGGCATTCTGTTTCCTAGTCTTCTTACTAGGTTCACTTGATAGATTTCAAAGAAAACAAAAACCAGCCTGAAGGGTCCTTGTTGAAAAACATCATTTCAAATATAAGGTTCATTTATGGCATCCTTGAAAGTAATTCAGAAACTCTTTGAGGAAAACAAAAACCTCTTAACTACACCAAAGAAGTGAGATTAGAGACAGGTGATTCATCAACTTCCAACAATCAGGAATTCTCCTTAGTGTTACACGAAAAAGAATAAAAATCTCTCATTCTCAATTTGTCAAAATCATTCTCTTCTTTTCAGAGCCCAATTAAAAAAAATAAAAACCACCCCATGATTTCCTCAATACTTATCAACCTCTCCTTCCTCTGCTATGACTCAGCCCACTGCCTTTCTATCTGCCGCAGAGCAGGAACTCTACTGCCCTCTGTATTTTCCCACGTATGAAGTTCTCCGAGTGCAAGAACTGCATTTCATTCATGTGTGTGCCCCTGGTTCCTGGTGCTGTGCTTAGCATTTAGCTGAACATGGTGACAGTCGACTGACATGAGCTTTGACATCCGCCTCTCCCCATAACATAGATGCTCTTTGCAGGCAGGAACTTAACTCTTTTTCGTACAGATTTTCCACATTACCAGTAGAAACTAAATATACATTTGCTAAAATATCTATGTAGGTTCTTCAGAATTCATCTTACAGAAAATGTTCATTATTCTCACACACTTATCAACATATTCATCTAATAACAAAAAAATCTATACAAAATATACGGTAGTATCATACTGTGTTTTTATAGTAATTCTCAGTAACCCTCTGCATAGCTTAATTCCTCATACCCTGAGCCTATAAGCCTATATCAACATCCAAATCGAATATAACTTCACCACAATGTCTTTATTACACAAAAGAAAATGATGAATTCACCTTCTCTCAATGACTCTCCAGAGCTGGCGCCAAAAGTCCAAATTTCGTTCAAATGGAGTCAATATCAGCTTTTGTTCCTCTTCTAGCCTAGTTTTAGAATGAGAAGTTTATATCTTTGCCAGATTATAATAGACAATTTTTAGCAGTATAAATGCTCAAATTCATTACATTAAAAATAAGTACGGTGTGCAAATATCCAGAGTCAAATTATTTTATATATTTCCTGCTGAGACACCATGAAAATACTATTTATTTAGACAATACTCCACCAGATTCAAAATTTATCCTGAAGCTATTTATGCCCTGGAAGTTTCCCTATCACACAAAGTCACTTCTTTCCCACACTCTTCCTGGAAAAATGTGCAGGCGAGCAGCGATCAACTCCAGGGTGCCCAATGGCCAAAGAAGGGAATGAAAGGAAAAGGCCTGGAGCTGCGCAGAGTAACCGACTCGCTGTCTGTGCAAGGACGCATATGCACCTAGCAATCTTGTTTCTGCACACATCCATTTGCACTTGTTAGCAGAATGCTACCATTTCCTTTTTAAAAGAATCAAAACTTCAAAATGCAAACGGTGGTGTAACCACACCAAATGTCTGAACTCGGGATTTCAAGGTAACTTGCCACAGAGTCTATGATACTCACCGGACAAGCTGACGTCTCCATTCTAGAAAGTTATCTTTCTCTGCTTGTTTGAGTTCTTCTGGGGTAGTATTTTTGTTCCAGTTTGGTCTGAAACAATCACAGAAGGAAAAAAATTCCTCATATAAGTAACCAAAATAAGATAGGGAATTTGGATCTAATAATGGTAGCTGAGAAAAAGAAGCAATTTAAAAAATGAATACTCAGCGGCCTTGTATGTTTTGTGGCATTCTAAATTCTTCAGCTCACCTCCTCGGTATACACAAGAACTGTTTGTTTTCTTCATGGAGCTTCTTAATTCTCTGGCTCTCCTCAAAAGACAGTAGTCCAGTTCTAGCCTCAGCAGGCACAAACTTAATATTAAGTTTCTCTGTTCAAATAAAGAAAAGTACTATTACTTAAGAGGCAATGTAGATACAGAGTGTTTGGTCATATTGATAAACTTAGAAAACTAAAAATGAGAGCCTAAGACAACTTAAGCTTTCTTGATTAGATTCTTCTAGCCTTGGATGAATTATTATTCTCAAATGAAGTTTTATACCAAATAACTATCCAGAGTTACTACATTCTTTTTGACTGCCGCACAGTATTTCATACGGTGGCTATATCACATTTTCTCTACTACTGAACATTCAGTTTCCAAGTTTTCATTATTAAAATACAGCATCATCTGGGAGCTTGTTAAAAATGTAAATGCAGCAGCTCTAACCCCCACTCACTGAATCAGACGCTCTAGAGTCTAGAGGATAGGGCCAGGAATCTGTCTTCAAGAGTTCTCCGGGCAATTCTGCTGCTCTGGGGTAGGTGCTGAGAAGCAGAGGTGCTGGCTCATAGGATATGCAACTGTAAACTTGCTTTCTGTTTTTTTTTTTTTTTTGAGACAGGGTCTCACTCTGTCACCTAGGCTGGAGTGAAGTGGTGCAGTCTCGGTTCACTGCAACCTCAAGCAATTCTCCCAACTCAGCCTCCTGAGTAGCTGGGACTAAAGGCCCACACCACCATGCCCGGCTGATTTTTTTGTTTTTAGTAGAGACAGGGTTTTGCCATGTTGGCCAGGATGGTCTCAAACTACTGACCTCAGGTGATACACCCGTCTTGGCCTCCCAAAGTGCTGGGGTTACAGGCATGAGCCACTGTACCCGGCCTGCAACTGTCAACTTCTAACAGATACTGCCAAAACAAATCTTTCCAACTTCCCTCTCTACTGTCTCACCCCATAACCTAAGAACATACTACCATTAACCCAGATCCTTCTCACACACACCCTTACACTTCTCTTTCCCTGCCACAGTCAAGTATCTCAGAAGAATACAACTTGCTCATGCCTTGACTTCCTCACCTCCCACTTCCTGTTTCTCTAGATTCCAGCTGTGGCTCTATCACTCCACTAAAACTGTTCTCGCAGAGATTACTAATGACTTTAAGAAGAAAATAGCACCGGGACGGTGGCTCACGGATCCCAGCACTTTGGGAGGGCGAGGCAGGCGGATCACAAGGTCAGGAGTTTGAGACCAGCCTGGCCTACGTGGTGAAACCCCGTCTCTACTAAAAATACAAAAATTAGCCGGGTATGGTGGCACATGCCTGTAATCCCAGCTACTCAGGAGGCTAAGGCAGGAGAATCGGTTGAACCCGGGAGGCGGAGGTTACAGTGAGCCGAGACCACACCAGTGCACTCCAGCCTGGGTGACAAGAGAGAGACTCCATCTCAAAAAAAAAAAAAAAAAAAAAAAGAAAAAAAGAAAATAGCTTTACTAAGATATGATTCACATACTAAACAATCCACCCACTAAAGCATACAATTCAATGATTTTCAGTATATTCACAGAGTTGTGCAGCCATCGCCACAATCCATTTTAGAATATTTTCATCACCCCAAACAGAAACCTTTACCCATTAGCAGTCACTGTCCATCCCCAGGTACCTGGTGGAAATGATCTACTCTCTGTAGACTTGCCTGTTTAGGACTTTTTGGTGTTTCCATTTTTTGGTGATTAGGAATAATGCTGCTATGAACACACACGTCCATGTTTTTGTGTAGACATGCTTTCATTTCTTTCCGGCAGACACCCAGGAGTGGGACTGCTGGATCAGATGGTAATTCCATGTTTTACCCTTTGAGGAACTGCCAAAATTTTTTATAAAACAGCAACACCATTTTATACTCCCACAGCAATGTATGAGGTTCTAATTTCTCCACATCCTCACCAACACCTGTTATAGGCCTCCTTTATTTTAGCTAGCCGAGTGGGTGGAGTGGTATTTCACCGTGAAACCCAGCAGTTTATCTTCGTCCCTTCGCTCGTTTTCGCTTATGCTACCCTCTCCATTAGTCTGGTTTACTCTAGCTCCGTAAGTTTTCTTGTTCCTCTTATCCTCTCCATTCTTCTACTACCTCTATTTCAGTTCTGGCCTGTTCATCTTGCTAGACTAAAGTGATACGGTCTCCTAACTCATCTTGCTTCCTTAAAATTCATCAGTGACCTTTTAAAAAATGAAATCTCATGTGCCTATTAGACATCTGCACTCCCATGTTCCCTGCAGCGCTATTCACAATAGCCAAGATATGGAACCAACCTCAAAGCCCATCAATGTATGAATGAAGAAAGAAAATGTGGTATATGTATATATACAACGGAATACTACTTAGCATTACAAAAGAAGGAAATCTTGACACTTGTGACAATATGAATGAACCACTATGCTATGCGAAATAACCCAGGCACACAGAAAGACAAATACTGTATGATCTCACTTATATGTGGAATAAAGTCAAGCTCGTAGAAGCAGAGAGAAAATGGTGGTTACCAGAGATTAGGGAGTGGGGGAAATAGGAGGATATTGGTCTAACAGTAAAGTTTTACTGAGGCTGGATGAATAAGTTCTGGAGATCTAATGTACAGCCTGGTGCCCATAGTTGATAATAATGTATTTACTAGTTAATACGAAATTTGCTAAGAGAGTATATATCTTGTTCTCACCACATACACACACAAAAACAATGTGAGGTGATGGATATGTTAATTACTTGATTTTAGTAATCATTTCACTACATATATAATACAAAACCAAACATCACGTTATATACTGTAACTATATACAATTTTTAGTTGCCAATTATATAGCTCATTAAAGCTGGAACCCACACATCCCCCCAAAAAACACTGAAAAATGAAATATGAAATCATGTTGCACGCTTGTTTAAAGCTTCCCTTAAACCTTTGTTCTCTCCAGAATCTGGCCCTTGTCCACCTGCTCAGCACCTGTGCTCATCACATCCCGCCCCCTGCACCAGTAAAGTCAAACTTCTAGCCATTTTCTGAACAAAGTCGGCTGCTGCTTCACATCTTGGCTCAAGTCCTCTGCCTGTTTGTGTAAAAGGTCTTATCTCATGTGTCCTTCTAACATCTATTCATTGTTCAAAACTCAGGCTGGGCGCGGTGGCTCACACCTGTAATTCCAGCACTTTGGGAGGCTGAGGTGGGTGGATCACGAGGTCAGGAGATCAAGACCATTCTGGCCAACACAGTGAAACTCCGTCTCTACGAAAAATACAAAAATTAGCCGGGCGTGGCGGCGTCTACCTGTAGTCCCAGCTACTCGGGGTGCTGAGGCAGGTGAATTGCTTGAGCCCAGGAGGCGGAGCTGCAGTGAGCCAAGATCGCGCCATTGCACTTCAGCCTGGGCAACAGAGCGAGACTCTGTCTCAAAAACAAAAACAAAAAACAAAACCTCAGCCCCAGATGGAAATGTGACAGTGTCACATGCACTCAGCAATAAACAACTTACCAGCTACAAACTCTGTTCCTGCAAGTTCTGCAGTAGCAAGGAAGTCATCAAGGGAGCTCTCTTCAGTCACTGACTGAAGATTAAGACGACCCCAATCGTAGCCATCAGTGAGGTCACTTGTGTGCAACTATGAAAAAACACAGGGTGATAAACACAGCTGCTCTCTTCTGCTCTTGGCATCCAATAAGCTCTAAACTTGCTTGCAACTAGTCCATGGTCTTGAGGATGGTTGTAGTCCCTTTAGAATCAATACTACTCATAGTTAATGTTTAAGGGAGCACGCTCTTACCTCATAATAGGCAGTTCCCTTTCACCATTTCATTAATTTTCAAAAACTTTTGAGGTGAATTTTATTGTATTTTCATTTCACTGATGATGAAACTAAGGCTTCAACAGATAAAATAACTTGCCTATAGTCGAAAACTAAATGGCAGAGGTAGAACTTGAACCCAGATTGACTCTGCTAGTCAAAATTAGTTAAAACTTTATCTGATATAGTCCCACAATAAGAAATACATTTTACATAGTGACCCAAAGCTGTATGTATATATAACGATACAAGCATTCAAGTACCATTCCGTACAGTAATGGAAACAAAAGAATACTGAAGCCACACCCTATTACATGTAACACATTCTGATATTTCTCTATCTTGCTGGGGAAAAAATAAAAACAAAAAAGCTAGTTGCAAACCACTAAATTGATTTCCAGACACAACCCAGAGTTTGATAACCATCACCCTAAGCTATATACTTAGTATAGGTACAAATAAAAAAAAAGTGCCAGGTGTGGTGGCTTGTGCCTGTAACCCCAGCTCCTCAAGAGGCTAAGCAGGAGGACTGCTTGAGGCCAGGAGTTTGAGATCAGCCTGGGCAACACAGCAAGACCCTGTCTCTCCAAAAAACAAACAAACAAACAAACAAACAAACAACCAGGCCTGATGGTGTGCACCTGTAATGCCAGTTACTCAGAGATTAAGGTGGGGGATCATTTGTGCCCAGAAGGTGGAGGCTGTAGTGAGCTGGTGAGTTATGATCACACCGATGCACTCTAGCCTGGGTGACAGAGCATGACCCTGTCTCTGAAAATGAATGACTGAATGATGAAAAAATAAATACTAAAGGCCAAAAGTTTAAGTGGTCATAGAATCAGCAAAAATAAGGAATTCGTATTCAATTGTTTACCATTCATGTTCAATCTTCCTTCTATTTCCTAAAAGGCTTCATTAATAACAAGTTTCTTCGAAACTAATAAAAATTACCAGTAATCTAATCTCCAGCATAACTCTGACCTGATGAATACTGATAAGCACTCTGTGCTGTTTACTCTGTGGACTACATGGATGAAAGTCAGCTGGTATGACGGTGGCACACCGTTAGTTAGCTCCAGGGGCACACTTAACTTTAGTACACGATCCTAGAACTCAAATGTTCTCATTCATTCCTGGGGGAATGAATGGTGAAAATAACGACTAGAATGATTAACACAAGTCAAATCACTTGATTCATTTTTTTAAAGATCCTTCTATAGCCTAGTAAAATATTAGGTCCTGTCACACCTGAAAAATGAATGATTTATCTTTGAGCTAAACCACTAAGGGGTGCTTCGCCAGGATCTGAATTATTCTGTATTTCTGGCAGTAACCAACCGCTTCTGGAGGATCCAGTCTTTGAACAAATCAATACAAAAATACGTTATGTCTATTTCCTGCTCTGGAAGTTCCAAGCACTTCAGTGGCTTCTTGGGCAAAACACAAACGTACTCAAGACCTGGCACTGAAGACTCTTCATTCTCACTCCACGCCTCATCAACACATTAACCCTTCTTTGAAGCTTCTTCTACCTTTGTGTTCTGGGCCCTGCCAGGAGGAGGGCCTGCTACTTGGCTTGGCAGAAACTCCAACTCATCCTTCAAAATCAGGCTGAGGCGTCCCTCCCGCAAAACTTACCTGACTTTTGACCCCGAATTTTGCAGCACTCAGGCTAGACAGAAAAGATAAGAAAGATGACATGGTCTGTCTTACCCAGGAGTCAGTGTGACGACGGTTTCGGCTCCGCTGAGTCTGATGGCGCATAAGGGCCCGTCCCAGCGACCCACCGGCCGGCGCTCTCCTCCGGCCCATGGCAACGCGACCGCCGGACCAAGCTTCCCCGCTCCGCGCGTGCAGTTTCCGGGATTCACAGCTCGATCCCCGGAAGTGACGATAGGCGAGCCCAAGTAGTTCAGGCTCAAACTTGAGAGGGGAAAGCAGAATGACTTGTCCTAAAGTGCTCTTTTTACGTCTCCACCTTGCCAGCATTATAGAATATAAGTGAAAAAATGGTTCTGGGAACTTTTCTGTAGATTTCCTGGCGAACGTCTCGAGTTTGGATAAATGACTGAATTAAAAGAATGGTCCATTCTTGATTTGTGCGTCGGTCTTTAGCGTCCGGCGAGAAACTAGCGTACTTCGAAAACATGGCGGTTCCTATTCGCGGCACTAGCTCCGCCTCCCGCCGCTTCCGTCAGAAGGACGCGGAGACTCGGAGGAAGAATGTTTCGGTGGCGCTGGAACGGGGGAGGTTCCCCGCGCTGGTTTTCAGCTGGTGTCCCAAGGTGTGGTCTCTCCGAGGTCCAGCACAGCGGCTTTTTGTTTACCTAGCCGTCCCCAGCTGCGAAGTGGGGAGAAAAGTCTTCGCCTGGATGTGAATTTGGAATGAGAGGCTGAATAGTATTTCCAGAGCTTGGCAAGGTTGTAAGGAAAGTTAACAGGAATTGACAGGCTTTATTTCAAATTTAAAAATGTTTTAACGGTTCTGGTTACAATTTCATTACCCTTTTTAAAAATAATTAAAATGAAAGTGAAAACAGTGAGCCAGCTCCACTCTTAGAGGCCTGGGCTTCTGTTCGTCACTTGAATGTTTGATTTCCCTATAATGGGAATAATAGAAAGTCAGCTTAGAATTGGCTGTGTGCTGGTGAACTACATTCTCGTTGATCCAGAGAACCATCTCTTTGTTTTGATGTTTAGAGAGAGGAAGCAGCTTGAGCAAGTCATAGACTAAGTGCGTGCAGTGTCAGGAATCAAACCCAAGTCTTGTCACTAGCCTGTACACCCCTGGGGAGGGCGGGGAATGAGGGTTGTTAACATGTATTATTTATTTATTTATTTATATTTTTTGAGACAGAGTCTCGCTGTCCCCTAGGCTGGAGTGCACTGGCATGATCTCAGCTCACTGCAACCTCTGCCTCCCGGGTTCAAGTGATTCTCCTGCCTCAGTCTCCCGAGTAGCAGGAATTACAGACGCGTACCACCGCACCCGGCTAATTTTGGTATTTTTAGTAGAGACAGGGTTTGGCCATGTTGCCATGCTGGTCTTGAACTCCTGACCTCAGGTGAACGCCCACCTTGGCCTCCCAAAGTGCTAGGATTACAGGTATGAGCCACCGTGCCCAACCAAATATGTATTTTTAAATCATAGGATCAAGGTAATGCATATATTACCTAGCATAGCTTGATTTAGCCATTCCACAATGTACACATTTATCAAAACATGCTGTACAACATAAGTAATATACAATTTTTACTTGTCAATTAAAACAACAGCCAAAAAGAAATAAAAGAAATCATAGGATCAAGAATCCATTTAACCCAGGGCTTCTCACACTTTAATGTGCATATAAATCCCCTGGAATCTTGTTAACATGCAGATTCTGATTCATAAGGTCTGGGGTGAGGCCTGTGGCTCTAACAAGCTTCCAGGTGATACCCATGTTACTGGTCCCTGGGTTACACTTTGAGTAGCAAGAGTAGTCCACTCTTGTCTGGTGCAAATGAAGACACAGAAGTGGACTGGCTAAAGGTCATAGCAAGTTAGTATCAGGCGAAACTGGGTCCAGACTCCCACCCATTCTGAATTCCCTGCCAGGCCCTCTGTGTGCTACACCTTACCCCTCTTACTGAATTGAAGTGAGTTTTGGGAAATGCCGAAGGGACTGCTGACAAGCTGTGAAGTAGTTGGCAAGCCTTTGAGAAGGCAGAGCTCACAGATGAGCAAAGGGATGCATCAGAACATGATTTCTCCCATTTCCCAATTTAGAAACAGTGTATCTTTAAAATCCTACACATAATCTCCAGAAGGAAGATTTGAAGAAAACCCATGAAGTAGAATTAGTAGACAGCTCCTGGCGTTCTCTCCAGAGCTAAGTGGTTAAAGATCAAACTAACTGATGAAGTACGATTAGGTAGATTTCACATTTTGATAATAATACTAGGTGAGATAAAGAAACTCGCCATCGCATTCCTAGAGCTCAACCAGGAACTTGGGACTTCATCCTAGTTTCCTTTTTCAGATTTTGTCACCTCTGGAGAAAATGAACACTTTGGTTTTCCATTGTTACTTTTCTAAGGGCTTAAAAAATCTTGACCAAATAAGACCAGGTGTGGTGGCTCACGCCTGAAATCCCAGCACTTTGGGAGGCTGAGGCGGGTGGGTCACCTGAGGTCAGGAGTTTGAGACCAGCCTGGCCAACATGGTGAAACCCCGTCTCTACTAAAAATACAAAAATTAGCCTGGTGTGGTGGCACATGCCTGTAATCCCAGCTACTTGGGAGGCTGAGGCAGGATAATTGTTTGAACCTGGGAGGTGGAGGTTGCAGTGAACCCAGATCGCGCCACTGCACTCCAGCCTGGGCAACAAGAGTGAAACTTCATCTCAAATAAAATAAAATAAAATAAATCTTGACCAAATAAACCAAAGTGATAATCAGGAGTGGTGAGGAGTCAAAAGGTCATAAAGATTTAATTAGCAGCAACTACTCCTAGCTGACAAGAAAAGCATAGATAATTCTTGTATTTCTCCAGGACGTTATGAAAATCTACCAGTGACAGACGATTGAGTCTCTGTCTTCTTATCTCGTTAATGAGGTTAATAACAATTCCTGTCCTGAAGAGGTAACAAATGAGATAATGCTGCAAGGTCACTGCCTAGTAATTTGTGGGAGTACCGTTGGGCACAGCTGAACACATTTTCTTTCCCCAGAAACGAAGCAATGAAGGTGAAAGCCCAGCTGGATAATTGTTCAGTGAGAAGGACAAGGAGGAAGGGAATTGAGGGTGTTGATGAGACAAGATCATGGGACCCAGATGAAAAGGAACGAGGTAAGATTGTGGGGGAGTGATGATGGTGGTGATGAAGGGTGGAGCAAGGTGCTGGCTGCTGCCCAAGTGAGGGGGTTGCCACGATGAATCAGGCCAGGTCCCTGCCCTCCAACTGCAGAAGCCATTTCACCCACACACTTCAGGAACAACACTACCTAGCTGGACCCCTCTCCCTGCTTTCTCACGCCAGCGGAAACTCTCACCCACCAGGCTGGTGACTGGAAGCTGGGTCAGATCCTCCCGATTCCCCACATAGCTGAACACTTCCATTAAAGCCAGGATCCTCTGACAAGCTGGCTCCTGGAGGAGGCTGCATTGATTTGGGGATTGGAAGCCTGGCACCCAGCTTCTAAATAGTGACACAGGGAGTGTTCCCTATTCATGGGGTTGCATAATGCTTGATTTCTACCGCGTCTGAGCAAATGTAGTTACAAGCTCTGAAATCCACACCCAGCAACAAACTTTGGAGTTGCTTTCAGCTCTCCAAGTCCACACTGTTGTGCCTCTGGGCTCCACATCTGTCTGAGGAAGGAGAGGAAAGAGTGGGTTGGTTTCTGTTTTGTTTTTCCTTTCATACTTTGGCCAAAAATGAGTTGGTGGCAGAAAAGTTGTTCCAAGGCGAGCTTGCAGCCTGGTCTCTCTTTCTTTCCCATATGATACACCACCTCCTTCTACAAGGACATTAAAACAGTTTGCATAAGGCTGAGAGTTGTGAAAATCGATGTCTGGCAGCCTCTGTAGAGTGTAATTGAATCAGTAGGGAAACCCTCTTATGATTATCTGCCATTCTCAGTTTATCCCTATTGAAAATGGGTGGATTCTCGCATGAGTTTCATAATTCAGCAGATTTTAAAATCTTTTAATTGACATATAATAATTGTATGTATGTATGAGGTGGTTTTGATACATGTATACATTATGTAATAATCAAATCCGGGTATTCAGCATATCCATCACCTCATTTATCATTTCTTTGTAGTAAGAACATTCAAAATCCTCTCTTGTAGTTACTTTGAAATATACAACACAATATTGTCAACCATAGGCATGCTGCTGTCAGCAGACATTTATTGGTGGTTATTATATGGATTAATTTGAGTCCCTGTGCTCAAATATTGATTTCTTGTCTGTGAGAGGAAAAGTGACCTCTTGCTTTGGTGACACAGGCCCCAAGATCCTATGTATTTGAACCCATGAACTTTTTCTCAACTCGTGTTATGTATGGAATAGCTAGTGTCTTTTATTCACAGATGACTTCGCAGTTACTTTCTCCCTCTTGACAGTCAAGTGAAAAGGGTATTGTTATTTTACTGCACTTTTAGCTGTAGAAGTTGAGACTCAATACAGTTAAGCAAAGTAAAATAAAGGAGGCTAAAAGTAGAATTAATAATCACCAACTCTAAAATCTGCACGTGGAACGTCCTAGGTTTCTCCCATTCATTCACTCATTCATTCACTCATTCACTCATTCATTCATTCACTCACTCACTCATTCATTCACTCATTCATTCATTCACTCATTCACTCATTCACTCATTCATTCACTCATTCATCATTCATTCATTCATTCATTCATTCATTCATTCATCACAGGACTCTGAGGATTCAGCACTAGACAAACTCCCTGCCCTGAAGAGCTTACACTTTAGTGGCAACCAGCCTAATAGACTCAGCCAGGGTTAAAGAGCTCACTTGAGCCAGGTCATGGTACAGCCATGAAGGTGTACCACCAGGTAGACCGTACTCCATTAAGAGGGCCTCTGACCACCAGGATTTTACATTTTGTCTCTAAAAGTGGTCCGTCTCCTTAAATCACCATAATAAATATACTAATATATGCATGTGAACCTGGATGGTGCTGGAATGCAAAACTATGTTGTATGAGGAAAAGGCGATAGAAATGAGACTAGTCTAAGGAGGGAGACTCTGGGGGTATGTGGGAACCATTTCCATTTATGTGGAGGACTGTCCTAGGGAAAGGAAAGAAGACTGTTCTGGGAAGACACAAGGCAAGAACAACCAGAACAAATGGGTAGAAATCACAGGGATACAATTTTAGGTTCAATTTGTTGGAAACTTCTTACAATCAGAGGGGCTCAAAGATATATTGGACAGGTTAGTAAGGTAGTGAGCTCCCTGCCACCAGAGGTATTCAAGCAAAAGCCAGATAATCAGGTGTCAGATGTTCTAAGTCAGGTTCAAGCCTCAAAGTAGGTGTTGGAATAAAGAACTGCTAAGGTACTTAACAGACTCCTGACCCTGGTAGGTTGTCTTCCTCTTTATGCTATCCCTTGCCTCATTCCAGTATTTGAAATAGTAAGGGAACAGTGATGGTCTCAGACAGGGTGCCTAGGTTGGCAAAAGCAGGGTGGTGGCTTCACCATGTAACATGATTTAAGAGTACGTTTGCCCTCATTGTCACGAGAGAGTTGAGGGGACCATGAGCCACCATTTAGCAAATTCAGCCATCATTAGTCACAGATACTACTAACACAAATGGAAATGTCAAAAATAATCAGTTTGAATGAAAGATCCATGGTTTCTGCTTCAAAGTTAATCATGTAGGGGTAATGATTTCTCCTCCTTCCATCTTCAGAGGGGACAAACCAATATTGACTGGTCCCTGCCTTTGGTGGCACTGAGACGGCTCGCTTGTAAGGCTCATGGTTTCATCACTGTTGGCTTCCTTCTAGTGCCCTTGCATTTCTGCCTGGGCCTTGTCCAACGTTCCAAGCAGGCAGCCCATGAAAGGAGAGGCTCCAAGGCAAGGGGCATGGTGAGAACATTTCTGGGAGCTTTGGTCACAGGGTGACCTCCAGAGGTCATAGACCTCTGACTTGTCTATTGGTCCTCTCTCACTCCTGCAATTTCCTGCCATGGGCTCTGTTTTGATCTTTTGTCTTTTATATTTATTTATTTTCAGAGAGCTTTGTTGGAAACATGGCTTCTGTTTTGAGTTAATGGTGTCCCTTAAAAAGACATGTTCAGGCCTGGTGGCTGATGCCTGTAATCCCAGCATTTTGGGAGGCTGAGGTGGGAGGATCACTTGAGCCCAGGAGTTTGAGACCAGCCTGGGCAACAGAGCGAGACTCCATCTTTACAGAAAAGTAAAAAAAAAAAAAAAAAAAAAAAAAAATTAGCTGGGTGTGGTGATGTGTACCTGTGTTTCCAGCTACTCAGGAGACTGAGGTGGGGGGATCGCTTGAGCCCAGGAGGTTGAGGTTGTGGTGAGCTATGATAGCGCCACTGCACTCCAGCCTGGGCCACAGAGCGAGACCTAACCTCCAGCGCTTGCGGATGTGTCTTTCTTTGGAAAGAGGTCTTTTGAGATGAGGTTCCGCTGTGTTGTGCAGGCTTGGTCTCAAACTCCTGGGCCCAAATGACCCTGCTGCCTGGGCCTCCTGAATACTGGGATTACAGGCATGAGCTGCTCATTGTACCAGGTTTGGAAAAGGGTGTTTGCAGATGTAACCAAGTGAAGATGAGCTCATACTGGATTAGATGGGCCCTAATCCAGTAACTACTGTTTTAGAAAGAGAAACATGTGGCTGCATATGCAGAAGACAAAGAAGGAGAGGCCAGAGGCAGAGATTGGAGCGATATGTCTAAAAAACAAGGAATGCCAAGGATGACAGGCAACCATCAGAAGCCAGTAAGATGCAAGGAAGGATGCTGCCTCCTCCCAACCTCCAAAACGGTGAGAGGATACATAGTTGTTGTTTTCAGCCACCTCATTTATGGTACTCTGTTATGGCAGCTGTAGGAAATACCTGTAGCTTTCCTGTGATCTTAGAAATGAATGAGAATTTGCTCAGCTCCCCAATAGGCAGAGAAGAGCAGCAGTGTGCTCCGGGACCCTTGGTGAGTCAGGGCTGGAGGGTGGGGGTCAAGATTCTTTCTTGGCCAATCTTGTGTACCTGAGCCTTGGCTCTGATCATGGCATGTCCCTGCTGTAGTGCCTCCAGTGACTCACCACAGCTTATGAGACGCCTCCGCCTGCCATTCAGGGCCATCAGAGTCAGGCCCTGGCCTGACCCAAACACAAAGAACGTAGGCTTTGGAGATCTTAGGCAAATTTCTTAACTTCTCCAAGCCGTGGTGCTTTCCCCCGGAAAAATGAAGAGACTAGCACAGACCTGACAACACTCTTAGGAGCATGAAATATTTGGACGGATCTGACTCAGCACAGTGTCTGACATGCGGTGGGAGCTCAGTACTTTTGCATTCCCTCCTCTTGCCCAGTTGTTGGATGTTCAACACTAACTACCTTCTGCATGGGCCCTTTTCTTCCTCTGGACCACTCTCTGCTGCCTCTGTCTTCAGCAGTCTGCCCATCCTTCCATGCTTGAAGTCCACTTCCTTCCTAAAGAGGGCCCTGGTCTGGGCACTGTTTGACTACAAGTTATTTCTCCTGCAATGGGAAATGGGCTGCCAGACTCTCAGAGACCCAAGTGCGATCTCCACCACTACAGAGAGCTGTCTCACTGGTGGAGTCCTGTGACAGTCATGCTTGACTCTAACGTCTTTGGGGGCAGTGAGAGCCATTAGCAAAGTGCACTTTTCATTAAGGGGTCCAGCGAGTGGCCACTCAGTCAAGTCACAGGGGGAAGTATGTTTGGCTTTGTGCTCCTGTTCAGGTCATCAAATGAACCTATGAGCCCCAAAGCAGCTCTTCCTGAGGGGGAGCAAACGAAAGATGTGGGTTCTACATATATGTGTTTAGAAGCTTTTGGCTTTACGTTTAGCCACAGGAAAGGGCCCTGGATTGAGATTCAGGCCACATGGGTCCTCATATTGGTGTGGCCACTAAATTACTGCATGGCCATGCACCTGTGCTGTCAGGGCCTCAGTTTCCTCATTTGTAAAGCCAGGGGAGGTTGACTAGATTATCTCGAAGGGCCTTCCAGACAAGGCTCTTCCAGTTCTGACAGTCTGTGCTCGTGACGGTCCCATGACTTTGAAAATAAACACATGGTTAATGTTCATTCTACAAACACTTGCCACACATTAATTTGGTGACTGGCATTATGCTAGAAGTTGGGGATACAAAGGGTGAATAAAATACAGTCAACAGCCATAAGGAGCCTGTAGTCTAGTGGGGGAGGCAGAGAGTTAAAGACGATACTATAGGCCGGGCGCAGTGGCTCGCGCCTGTGATCCCAGCATGTTGGGAGGCCATCGTGGGCAGATCATAGGGTCAGGAGTTTGAGACCAGCCTGGCCAACATGGTGAAACCTCGTCTCTATTAAAAAAATACAAAAATCAGCCAGATGTGCTGGTGCGTGCCTGTAATCCCAGCTACTCAGGAGGCTGAGGCAGGAGAATCACTTGAACCTAGGAGGCAGAGGTTGCAGTGGGCCGAGATTGTGCCATTACACTCCAGCCTGGACAACAGAGAGAGACTCCATCTCAAAAAAAAAAAAATTAGCCGGTCATGGTGGTGGGTGCCTATAATCCTAGCTACTCAAGAGGCTGAGGCAGGAGAATCGCTTGAACCTGACAGGTAGAGGTTGTAGTGAGCCAAGATCATGCACTGCAGCCTGGGCAGCAGAGCAAGACTTAAAGAAAGACAGTATTATAACAAGGCAAGTGCAGAGGTAAGGGTACACACAAGGGAGTGTGGAGAGGTGATGAGTAGGCCTAGGTGGTTTACCTGGAGAAAATGGTATCCAAGCTGGCTGTCTAAGAATGAGTAAGACTTGGCCGGGAGAAATGGCAGGAGGAGGTCATATCAGTAGATAGAGCTGCATAGGTCATGGCAGGAAGGGAAAAACCAGTCTCACCAGCATGGGGAGAAGCGTAGGCTATTCTCTGTAGCTGGTTCATAAATTAGGAGTCCAGGAGAAAAGAATGAGGCTGGAGACATAGGCAGGTGCCAGACCTGAACATTCTCACGTTATACTGAGGAGTGGGAGTGTACCCTGTGGCTGATGCGAAGCCACTTTGAAGGTTAAAACGGGAAGAGGGAAAAGGTCAGATGTTGGTTTGGTAAGTATTGAAGGTGGTGTTAGAGGGGCAGGTTGAAGGGAGGAGAGACTTCGGAGCCTGGAGGAGGAAGGCGGGCTGCGGTGTGGACGTGCTGTTTGTAGGTTGGCAGGGGCTGGAGGTTGCTCTAACTGCATTTTTGCGGGGGAAGCACCCGGTCAATTCTGCTGAGCTCTGGGGGAGCAGGTGGCTTTGGGAAACTAGTGAGGATTTAGGGTACGTGTTGAAGAGAGTGGGAGAGGGAAGAGAGTCAGGACAAGGGAAAAGAAGGCTGGATGGGAGGTGTACTGCTGCTGGAACAAACTGCCACGAATGTAGTGGCCTCAATCACCACAAATTCGCAGCACTGCAGGTTAGAAGCCCACCACGGGCCTCACTGCACTAAAACCAAGGTGTCTGGTAGCCACCTTAAAGAAGCAAAAAAAAGTTTTTTTTTTTTTTTTTTTTTTTTTTTTTTTTTTTTTTAAAACAGAGTCTTGCTCTGTCACCCAGGCTGGAGTGTAATAGCATGATTTTGGCTCACTGCAACCTCTGCCTCCCGGGTTCAAGCGATTCTCCTGCCTCAGCCTCCTGAATAGCTGGGATTATAGGCATGCACCACTATGCCTAGCTAATGTTTGTGTTTTTAGTAGAGACGGGGTTTTACCATGTT
>NW_016805666.1:8383705-8388344 GCF_001698545.2 Rhinopithecus bieti
ATGTTTGTGTTTTAGTAGAGACGGGGTTTTACCATGTTGACCAGGCTAGAGAAATAGGTAAAATTAATCTTAATAATTTATTTAACTCAACATAGCCAAATACTATCATTCGATATTTAATTAATATAATATTATCAAGATTTTTTGCATTATTTTTGTTTTACTAAGTCCTGAAAATCCAGTGTGTAGTTCATACTTGTAGTGCATCTAAATTTGGGCCAGCTATGGTTCAAGTGTCAGCAGCGACCTGTGGCTGGTGACTGTGTACTGGGCCACACAGGCTGCCGTGCTCTTCCCCATCTCTTTGCAGGTTCATCTCATTCCTGTCTCTGCCCAGAGCCACCTTCCACTCCTAGCGCTGCCTCCTTTTCTCCAGAGACTTTTCACTATCTGCTATTTCATTAGTTTTTTGTTTACTGTCTGCCTGCCTGCCTCCACCAGAGGCTATAAATCCCCTGTAGGCAAAGACCTCTCTATCTGTCCTCTTTAGTGCTATATCCCCAGCAACTATGTGACATCCACGGGAGACTCTCCACAAGTATTTACTAGATGACATTGAAGATTCCAGATTCGTCATGTGTAATCTCTGAAGTCAGTGTCCACTGAGTGGGATGTTGGAAGAGGGGGCGAGAGGAAGGAGCATTATGTAAGACATAAGGTGGGAGGAAGCTGGTCCAAATCCTCTGTGAGATGAAAGGCTGACTCCTGGATGTCAAGTTTAGGGCTGGGACTCCTGATCGCAGCGTTTCCTTCCAGCTGTGACCGGGTTGTGTGTAGTTTCATCCACTAGCTTATCCGGTTTGATGAGAAACCATCCACCAAGCAGCATGTCTGCCTGCTACCAGTAGATGGGGCAGTGTCATTAAAAAAGTATGCTTTGCAGTTTCTCACCTGTTTCCCAGCTCCAGTTTGCTGACGGTCTGTTCTGGAGTTGCCCTGTCTCAGATCTGTGATGTAGACTCCTACGTGGCGCTGCCAGCTCTCCCAGCTGAAGAAATGCAGCCTTATTTGTGATGTGTGTTTCAGGTGGGGTGGCCAGCTTCTTCATAAGGTGAGGCGGGCCCTAGAGGCTGGCACAGGTCCAGGCCACAAGGGGACAGCGGGTTCTCCTCCAGGGCATGACTCACACCGGGATGTTCACATTGGCCTAGAACCTTTCTGTTCTCCCAAGGTTGAAAACAAGCTTATTAGGAAGGCGGTCAAGGCGTGACATAGCCTCGTCAACAGGAGCAGCTCTGTGGGCCTGTGCTGCTGGGACTGGCACTCTGGCTGCTGCTGAAGAGCCCGCCCACCAGTGGACTCCTTCTCCCTGCCTCTGTGGGCCACTGGTGTCCATGCCACTCCATGAAGTGCAAAGTGGTGCCTCTCGCTGAGTCTGAGACCAGCCTTAGCTCCTGCTACTGCTCCCTCTTCCTCTTCCCCAAACCCTCTTGAGCCTTGGAACTTTGAGCCATTTGGAAATGATCACTGCTTGAACATGATGTCTGCTTTTGTGGAGTTCAAGATTATGGTCCAACTAAAGGTCACTTAACACAGCCTCATTTGATATGTTTTTACCAGAATTTGTTGTTCTTTAGAGTGTGTACTATCTCCTTCATTGCCACTACAAAGCAGTCCAGAAATTTAAGGAATTAATAGTGGCTTAAATGGCTTATTATAGTACTAACTACCTCATTCCAACAGCGTGTCTGGTATCCCTCCATTAACCCATCAGTGCAGCTGAGGAGTAAGGCATCATAGCTCTGGTCGAAGGACCCTGTGGGGCCAGTTAGCCATGAAAAGGCCATTCCGTCCCTTGGCGTCTAAGAGAGCCAAAAAACACAATCAGGAAGCTTTCTTCTTTCATTGTTACAAGCTCCATCCTAATTACTACGTGTGTATGCTCCTTCTTTTCCTTTCTCTTCTCTTCTCTTTCTTTTCTTTTCTTTTTTCTTTTCTTTTCTTTCTCACTCTGTTGTCCAGGCTGGAGTGCAGTGGCGCAATCTCAGCTTACTGCAACCTCCGCCTCCCAGGTTCAAGGGATACTCCTGCCTCAACCTCCCAAGTAGCTGGAATTACAGGCATGCACTAACATGCCCGGCTAATTTTTGTATTTTTAGTAGAGAAAGTGTTTTGCCATGTTGACCAGGCTGCTCGTGAACTCCTGACCTCAGGTGATCCACCCACCTTGGCCTCCCAAAATGCTGGGATTACAGGCATGAGCCACCGTGCCTGGCCTTATGCATGCATTTTCATGCTTCTGTAATTTTGCTACCCTTTATACCCAGAAAGTCCTTCAGTCTTTTTGTGTTTGGATAAATTCTGTTCATCTTTCAAAGGTCACTACCTCCATGAAGCCTTTTCTGATTTTCCTAGTCACGATGAATGCTTTCTTCCTCCAGCTTCTCATAGTGCTTTGAGTCTTTCTCATAGCGTTCAGCCCACTCTGTCTTCTTGTCCACATGCATATCTTGCTCGTTAATTCTAGTTATTGAGTGCCTATTTGTACCACACTGGGGATACAGGGTACTTGCAGAGAACCCAAAGTCCAGTGGAAGCCCAGAGTTGGGTAGAGAGTTTACAACCTTCATTGGATTAGGAGGCAGGAATCCCGTCTGCTCCTAGCTCAGCGCCTGGCACCAAAAGGTAGTCAGAAAAGTAACTTAAATGGAAACTCAGCACCAGTGACTCTTGAGAAAACTCAGAGTTCAAAGGAAGGTCAAAAGTTGGCAAAGATAGAGGATGGGCAGGGATCAGTTTTATTTTGTTGGAATATCCCAAGGGAATTTCCAGGAGTGGTTGCAGTGACTCTGGCATGAAGACGTGGTGTGGAAGCCAGAGACATCAAAGATCCCCAGTGGACTGGGATGGGAAGAAGGGATCACTGTCCTCCTCCAGGACCAGGCTGGGAGTTTTGGTGCGGGATCATTCGGACATTTATCCCACTCCAGCTCTAAGTCTTTTTGCTTTGACTGACCATACCATAGAGGCAAGCAGGTTGTTTCAAGGGCCCAGAAACGAGTTACTGGCTTACGGTCAAGCCAGTCAGAGGACAACTACACTGTCTAGTTGGCACATGATAAAAGCAATACTGATGCAATTATCACTCCCATTGGAGGGTGGCCAGGCATTATTTGTCACTCAAATAAAAAATGTCATTTGAATTTTTACTAGGAATTCTCATCCAAAATATGTCCATGATATAATGACACCGCACGACCGGCTTGCCAAAGTAAACTACGTCCTAACTACACACGAGCATTACTTAGAAATTGTGTGTATCTCAGAAAATTGCTCTACCCTGAGGCCCGACAGCAGGAGCGGGTCTTGCTGGGGTTCGGATGGGGAAGCGCCTTATTCATTGATGATATTCTACAGTAGTCACCCCAATCATGTTACCACTCACCTCACTTTACACTGTCTGCTGCTTACCTGTGAATACGAGCTCAAGATAGTGAGAGATAAGCCTTGGTGTTTTCTGTGCATCTCTCTTTTCTTTAATGGAAAACAATTCTGAAAATAATACTGAACAGCACCCAGTCATTCTCAGAAAGCCGTCACACAAGGAAGAAACCACTATTTTCCCAAACTTTTTGCACAGGAAATTGTAATCTGTAGTCTCATCTTCTGCCACCTCCCTCAGAAGTTTCGATCTAGACATACATGTATTCAGCGAGTTGCAATTCAGCCTGGGGGTGGAGTGTCAGGATTCAAGTCTTTTTGCTGCGGGGTAACCCCAGGTCCCAGTGATTTCCGTAGACAAAAGAGGTGCTGGTAAATTTGGGATGTAATTGTCGGATTGGACCGGTCTCCCCGCTCCCTTGACCAATGGCTGTCACCCGGTCCCTTTAAGAGTCCAGGAATCCGTCCGGCGTCTGAGCCCCAAACAGATCCTCTTCTCTGCTCCTCCCCTGTCCCCGCGCGGCGAATGGTTCGCGCCGGCCTATATTTACCCGAGATCTTCCTCCCGGACGGCAAGGATGTGAGGCAGGCGAGCCGGCCACCGCTCGCAGCACCGGAGAGGGCGCGCTGCAAAGGCGGGCAGCAGACCGTGGAGAGCCCGGGAGCGGAGTTGGACACCGCCTTGAAGGAAGAAATGAGGTAGCGGCGGTCCCCGGACCCGGCCATGCGCTCCCCCTGCCCTCGGAGCCCAGCGCTGTCTCGGCCAAACTAGCCCGGACAGTGAGCGGGCCGAGCGCGAGTCCCCGGTGGAGCGAAGATGCAGTGAGCCCCTGCGGGACTGCTGCGCGGGGCCAGCCGCGGCCAGCCGGACCCCGCATCCGACAGCACTTTGGGCGAGCTGCTGACTCTGAGACCAGCCCAGCTGAGGGGCTCTCCGTCTCCAGCACCCCTCGGAGGTGGGGAGCACCGGCCCCTGGGCACGGTCACTGTAGAGTTTCTGCGGGTTTTGGCCCCAGTCCTGGGGGTTGTGTGTGTTAGGGGATCCTCTTCACGTTCGCCGAGGTGTTCCCGCATTATTCTCGCACCATCCCGGGTGCTGTTGCCGGGGCTCTCTTTATTTATTTGCACGCGCGCTTCTAGCTTTTTTCCTGACATTTTCCACTCCACGCTCGTTCTCTCTCCCTCGCATTTTGTTGCTTGCCTGAGACTCTTTGCCCTCGCCCTTGCCCAGGCTGGGGTAATTCTGTGTGCGCGCGTG
>NW_016805666.1:8388640-8394842 GCF_001698545.2 Rhinopithecus bieti
AAGCTGAATATTTCCTTTTTTAGAAAATTTACCCCCACCCCCTCCGGGGTTCCTAAGCACTCTGTCTCCTCCCCTCCCCCCCCAACTCCCTACCACTGGGCCGCTCCCAGTTTTATTCTTCGATCTTGCCCGGGCCGAGCCCGGCCGGGGCCGGTGGCTCAGTGGGCCTCGCACCCGGCGCTCCGCCGCCGCCGCCCAGCTGCGCCGGGGCGCCCTCCGGAGATGCTACCGTGGAAGAAGCACAAGTTCGAGCTGCTGGCCGAGGCGCCGCCGCGGCAGGCATCCAAGCCCAAGGGCTACGCTGTGAGCCTGCACTACTCGGCGCTCAGCTCTTTGGCACGGGCGTGCCCCGAAGGCGCGCTTAGCCGGGTGGGCAGCATGTTCCGCTCCAAGCGCAAGAAGCTGCACATCACCAGCGAGGACCCAACGTACACCGTGCTCTACCTGGGTAATGCCACAACCATCCAGGCGCGCGGCGACGGCTGCACCGACCTTGCTGTGGGCAAGATCTGGAGCAAGAGCGAGGCGGGCCGTCAGGGCACCAAGATGAAGCTGACAGTGAGTGCGCAGGGTATCCGCATGGTGCACGCCGAGGAGCGCGCACTGCGCCGCCCGGGCCACCTCTACCTGCTGCACCGCGTCACCTACTGCGTGGCGGACGCGCGGCTGCCCAAGGTCTTCGCCTGGGTGTACCGGCACGAGCTGAAGCACAAGGCCGTGATGCTGCGCTGCCACGCCGTGCTGGTGTCCAAGCCCGAAAAGGCGCAGGCTATGGCCCTGCTGCTCTACCAGACGTCGGCCAACGCGCTGGCGGAATTTAAACGCCTCAAGCGGCGGGACGACGCGCGTCACCAGCAGCAGGAGCTGGTGGGCGCACACACCATCCCGCTAGTACCGCTGCGCAAGCTGCTCCTGCACGGACCCTGCTGTTATAAACCGCCAGTGGAGCGCAGCCGCAGTGCGCCTAAGCTCGGCTCCATCACCGAGGACCTGCTTGGTGAACAACAGGAGCAGGAGCTGCAGGAGGAAGAAGAGGAAGAGGAGCACCCTGAGGGCTGCCCGGAGGAAGAGGAGAACCATGCGGCAGAGGGAGATCCAGCAGAGGAGGCCGAGGCGCAGCGGGCGCTGGTGGTCGCCATGCACTTTGAGTGCGGGGACTTGTTGGACACTCTGGAGAATGGCCGTGGGGAGGCGCTAGCGGGCGGCGGGGGCTCCCTGGGCCCAGGGGCCAGGCCGCCGCCTCTGCTGCTGGGCAGCGCCTCCGACATGAAGGCTGAGCTGTCGCAACTTATTAGCGACCTGGGCGAGCTCAGCTTCGGCAACGACGTGCGCACCCTGCAGGCCGACTTGCGGGTGACGCGCCTGCTGTCGGGCGACAGCACGGGCAGCGAGAGCTCCATCGAGGGCGGGGGCCCTGACGCCACCTCCGCCACCGCCGGGGACTCGTCCGGCCAGGCCGACGGCGGCGCCAGTGCAGACGAGCCCCACTCGGGCTGAGCTCCGCGCGTCGCCGGCGCTCCAACGTGGCTACCCATCCGTGGTCCCGACAACCTCCCTGTCCCTTGCCCGCCCCCAGGAAAGGGAAATGGGGCATTTGGGGCCCATACCTACACTTGGAGCCCAGGCCCAGCGTTCCCCTGACCGTTTCCCCACCTCCCCGCCCCTGCTCCCGCCCCAGCACTTCTGGCTTTATTGCGCGTGGGGATGCGGGGAGATGTGAGAGGGGAAAACCCCGCCAGGAGGGAGAGAGAGGCAGCCCTCTGGGGTACGGGTGAGGGAATGCTGGCTGAAGTTGCTAGTCTCAGGCCGTAGGTGCCTGGCCAGTTTCCTGTTTGTGGGGCACTGGGGCCTGAGGAGGAGGGGTTCACTTCCTCCTCCTATCCCCCGGGAGAGGCCCTGCGCTGTCACTGACATCTCATTAAAAAAAAAAAAAAAAAAAAAAGAATTTGCTCTCAAGGTGTTTGAGGCTTTATGCAACCCTTTAGCCCTCGGTTCTTTCTGGTGTAAGAACTCCGGGTGTTTACCTCAGACTCACACCCCTGAAATTTTGCCAAATTCCTCACATAACTGTTTGGGGGGTGGGGGGAGATGAAGGAGAGTTGCATTTTGTTTACAGTTAAAGACATCTAATATCTTAAAAAGGAGTTTTCCTTTAGAAACACACACACGCCCTTCCTCTTGCTGAAAAGGTCTCACTCCATGATGCTGTGTAAAATATTTTTGCACTGTTGTGAAGTATTTTGACTTTTTTCTGTACATAACTGTGTTCTCAGAGCTGAATGTTTATATCTTTTGCTGTGCAAAAGAAACATGTAAAATGTTGTTCAGTTGTATATACAGAAATGTGTATAAAACGTTTTGTTATTTTTTAAAAGTAGCACTGTTCTGGTTCTGTTTGCACGTCAGTGGGGAGAGAATAAAGAGGAAAATTTAACAGAGCAGGTGAGTGTCTGAACTGCTGCGTTGGGGTGGGAGAGGCTGTGTCTAACCCTGGGATGGTGTCATAGGACGATCTTTGGCCTTTCTTGTGCTTGGAGAGAATTAGGAAAGGAAGGTCAACTTTATGCGCCATCTGGGGCCTTCCTGGACCTCCATAACTGCGGGTGCTGGGTCTGGGACCAGCCTTTTCATGTATTATCCTGTATTTTTCACTAATTAAGTTGTGGGAGTGTGGTCTTTTTCTGGTCTTTTGGAGAGGCCAGAGTGAGTTCCATATCACACTCTCAGACCTGTGAGGTTATTTTTGGAGGAGTGACTTCCAGGTCTGCCGAGATTTTACCACCTCCTTCTGTGGGCCATGCTAGTAATCAAGCGTAAGGAGACTACCTTATCTTTTCCATTACAAACAGCTCAGGGAGCTTTAAAGATGAACTAGAAACCCAAAGAGGAATTCTCTGAGGAGTGGGGCCATCTCTGTTTTTCCTGGGAGGAAAACCAAGTAGAGAGAAAAGTTGACAAGTTCCGATCCTGGTGTGAGTGAGTCATGGTGCAGGTGGGCGGGTGGCTGGGCAGGCTGCAGAGCCCATTTCCTTCCCTTCTACAACCCAGCGTGACCCAGTGGGGGATAGCGCGAAGGTCAAGGTGGAGAGGAGCTGTTAGAGCGCGGTCTGGGTGTGCATGTTTCAGCGCTTTCGTGCTTTCTGTGTGTTTTGTTTCTGTTGTAAACTCCAAACAGATGTCTCTAGTTTGGCTACACCCGATCAGCTGGAAGTTGTAATAAGATGCTGCCAAAACTGTGCCTTCTGCAAATTATATTTTCCTTTTGCCCTTTCGGGCCTCTCTTCCTGTGTTGCAGAAATGGATCTCACTCCTGGCCTTCCCTGGTGTCCTGAGGCCACTTTGCTTTGTTTTCATCATAAATATGTTCCAAGCAGCTAGACCTAGAAATCCTAAGGAGTCTGGAATTCACTGAACCATAGAGGAAAGCGGGGTGAAAGATTTTCTTCCTAATTAACGGGAATGGTTCAGGCATAGAACTATCTTTAAGAAAGAAAAGCAAAGGGGGCGAGTAGAAAAAAAAAGATATATATATATGTATATGGAGTTTCGCTCTTGTCACCCAGGCTAGAGTGCGGTGGCGCGACCTCAGCTCACCGCAACCTCCACCTCCTGGGTTCAAGCGATTCTCCTGCCTCAGCCTCCCAAGTAGCTAGGATTACAGGCATGCACCACCACGCCTGGCCAATCTTGTATTTTTAGTAGAGACTGGGTTTCTCCATGTTGGTCAGGCTGGTCTTGAACTCCCGACCTCAGATGATCTGCCCACCTCAGCCTCCCGAAGTGCTGGGATTACAGGCATCAGCCACTGCACCCGGCTGAGTGGAAAACGTTACAAACATTACAAAAAAAAAAAAAAAAAAAAAATTCAGTCTCTTCTTAAGGGCATTAGGACAAGGTCCAGGCCTTTGAATCTATTATATTTTGGCTTGGTTGTGAGCCCTGATCCCTCTCCCTGATACCTCAGATACACATCATTGAATGACATTAAAAACCCCAGCTAGGGAGAGGTCAGGAAAGTCCAGTCTCAGCCCACCCGCCCGTCCCAGCCCTTCCGCACCAGTGCGCTCACCTGATAAGCAGAGGGCTGTGTGGGCCATCACTAGCCTGTGTGACTATATTTCACATTTGAAATTATTCCCATGCATAGCCAAGTTCCTCTGCTGTTTGAAACCAATGAAGAGGTGAGACAGAGTGAAGCTAATATGGCTAATACTTGGGAGGCAGGGCAGGGTCTGTGCGTCTTCATTCTTATCTAGTGTAAGTGTCTTGTGAGAATACCAGTGTTGGGTTTCATCTGTGACTGATAGGCATGTGGTGATTGGTCCAAAAGTTCAGGCAAATGGCATTGAAACCAACACCATCAATAAATATAAAGCAGCCATCTCTTTAAAGTCTGACGTTTCCTCTTATGTGATTTATAAATAGGAAGGGGGGCTTGAAGGCTGAGGAGGAGGAAGAAGAAAATAAGCAGGCTGGAAAGAGCCAGCTCCCTTCCTCCTCCCTCTGTGCCCTCCCCATCTCTCCTTCCTCCCCTCTGCTTTTTGGCATCGATCCCCACTGCACCCCAGAGCTCTGACTGATGTAATTCTAGAAGAGATGCAAAGGTGACACGTGATTCACCTCTTCTTACTTCTCAGTCTTCCAGGGATGATATCACTAGAGTAAGAAGAGATGTTTTGAATGAAAATAAAAGACCCTAAAACTACTTTGCTCCTGGAGCTCAGAGGGAAAAGAATGGAGCAACAAAAGCAAAGCTAAGTCATTAGATAAAATACACCTTCCAGAAAACACCTGAAGTCTGGTTTACTCATCAAATTTAGCTTTTCCTTCTTGCAAAGTGAGGCTCTTGTTTCTCCATGACTTAACCTGATGGTACTTTAAATGCAGTGAGACACTTTCTACATTCTTTCCCAGCCTAGGTCATGCTCCGTGTTCAACAATGCAGTGTTGACTGCATGAGAAACAGAGTGGCTTCCGGCGGTGCAGTCGCCCGGGGGAGGCAGTGTGAGTCCGGGAGGAGGCATTCATCCACTTCTCACAGCACAAACATCCCATGTTCACTTCTACCATTTGTTGCATATGTGAGCAGGAAGGTGGGAGGAATAAAATGGCATAAAATAAACAGTAGTATTTCATACCCTCGCAACTATTACAGCTTCAGAGAACCCCCTCCACACACACGTGTGTGTGCACATACATGGTTTCCCTAAAGAAACACCTCTCACTGCCCCACAGTCAGCAGAACAGCTTTTAAACAAATTAAAAAGACTCTGTTATACTAAGAAAGCACAATGCCCTCCCAGGGGACAGAACTGTTTTTGAGGGTTCTGCCTGTGAATAGAGAGACCACTGGTTGGTAGAATCTACCCCTGGTGCCATGTTGGAGAATCTCATTGGAGTTGCCAAGGATTATGAGAAACATGCAAATTCTATTAGGAGCAAGTTGCCGTCTTTTCTAACAGGATTTAGTAATTTAATAAGCAGAACTCTTTCCTCTGTGTGGTATGCATCAGTAGTCCCAGCATCTGCTGGTGAGTGATGCATGACAGAGCTAGAAATGTGCAAGGACTGCTGGGGTAGGAGCCATGGCTGACACATGGGAAGCTACTCAGGGCTCCAGGCAGCCAGGAGGGTGCTCGGCCCAGGGCGCTCTGCACTCTCTGCTCCAGGCTTGTTGCACATAGCCACTGTCTTAGTCCATTTAGTGTTGCTATAAAGGAATACCTGAGGCTGGGTTATTTATATATTTATTTTTTTTTATGTATTTTTTTTTAACCATTATTATCCAAACATTATTATTATTATTTTTATTATATTTTAAGTTCTAGGGTACATGTGCACAACGTGCAGGTTTGTTACATATGAATACATGTGCCATGTTGGTGTGCTGCACCCATTAACTCATCATTTACATTAAGTATATTTCCTAATGCTATCCCTCCTTCCTCCCCCTCCCCACAATAGGCCCCGGTGTGTGATGTTCCCCTTCCTGTGTCCAAGTGATCTCATTGTTCAATTCCCACCTATGAGTGAGAACATGCGGTGTTTGGTTTTCTGTTCTTGCGATAGTTTGCTGAGAATGATGGTTTCCAGCTGCATCCATGTCCCTACAAAGGACACAAACTCATCCTTTTTTATGGCTGCATAGTATTCCATGGTGTATATGTGCCACATTTTCTTAATCCAGTCTGTCACTGATGGA
>NW_016805666.1:8394931-8433173 GCF_001698545.2 Rhinopithecus bieti
TTTCTTTGCGCTGGGTACGTAGTTCCTCCTTTAGCTCTGGGAAGTTTGATCGATTGAAGCCTTCTTCTCTCAACTCGTCAAAGTCATTCTCCGTCCAGCTTTGTTCCGTTGCTGGCGATGAGCTGCGTTCCTTTGGAGGGTGAGATGCGCTCTGATTTTTTGAATTTCCAGCTTTTCTGCACTGCTTTTTCCCCATCTTTGTGGTTTTATCTGCCTTTGGTCTTTGACGATGGTGACATACTGATGGGGTTTTGGTGTGGGTGTCCTTTCTGTTTGTTAGTTTTCCTTCTAACAGTCAGGACCCTCAGCTGCAGGTCTGTTGGAGTTTGCTTGAGGTCCACTCCAGACCCTGTTTGCCTGGGTATCAGCAGCGGAGGCTGCAGAAGATAGCATATTGCTGAACAGTGTGTTGCTGTCTGATTCTTGCTCTGGAAGCTTCGTCTCAGAGGTGTACCCAGCCGTGTGAGGTGTGAGGTGTGAGGTGTTGGTCTGCACCTAGTGGGGGATGTCTCCCAGTTAGGCTACTCAGGGGTCAGAGACCCACTTGAGCAGGCACTCTGTCCGTTCTCAGATATCAACCTCCGTGCTGGGAGAACCACTGCTGTCTTCAAAGCTGTCAGACAGGGACATTTGCATCTGCAGAGGTTTCTGCTGCTTTTTGTTTAGCTATGCCCTATCCCCAGAGGTGGAGTCTACAGAGGCAGGCAGGCCTCCTTGAGCCGCGGTGGGCTCCACCCAATTTGAGCTTCCTGGTGGCTTTGTTTACCTACTTAAGCCTCAGCAATGGCGGGTGCCCCTCCCCCAGCCTGGCTGCCACCTTGCAGTTAGATCTCAGACTGCTGTGCTAGCAATGAGGGAGGCTCTGTGGGCATGGGACCCTCCCGGCCAGGTGTGGGACATAATCTCCTGGTATGCCGTTTGCTAAGACCCTTGGTTAAAGCACAGTATTAGGGTGGGAGTTACCCAATTTTCCAGGTGTTGTGTGTCTCAGTTTCTCTTGGCTAGGAAAAGGAATTCCCTTCCCCCTTGTGCTTCACAGGTGAGGCGATGCCTCGCCCTGCTTCAGCTCTCGCTGGTTGGGCTGCACCCGCTGACCAGCACCGACTGTCCAACACACCCCAGTGAGATGAACCTGGTACCTCAGTTGAAAATGCAGAAATCACCCATCTTCTGTGTCACTCAGGCTGGGAGCTGGAGGCTGGAGCTGTTTCTATTTGGCCATCTTGGGTGCTCCTAATTTATTTATATTTATTTATTTATTTATTCAGAGACAAAGTTTCACTCTTGTTGCCCAGGCTAGAGTGCAATAGCATGATCTTGGCTCACCGCAACTTCCACCTCCCAGGTTCAAGTGATTTTCCTGCCTCAGCCTCCTGAGTAGCTAGGAATACAGGCATCCTCCACCTCGCCCGGCTAATTTTGTATTTTTTTTTTCGTAGAGACGGGGTTTCACCATGTTGGTCAGGCTGGTCTTGAACTCCTGACCTCAAGTGATCCACCCACCTTGGCCTCCCAAAGTGCTAGGATTACAGGCATGAGCCACCATGCCCAGCGAGGCTGGGTAATTTATAAAGAAAAGAGGTTTATTTGGCTTAAGGTTCTTCAGGCTGTACAAGAAGCATGGTGCCAGCTTCTGCTCTGGTGAGGAGCAGGACAAACCAGAAGAAGCCTCTGACTATGGGCTAGAAACTGTCTCGGGCTCTGAGGACAGAGCTAGTCTTCAGGACCTACGTTCCTGGACCTTCACCAACGTCTGGTTTGGAAGTGACATTCCCCTGGCCAAGCCAGGAACCACCTGGTAGATATCCCTTCCATTACCTCAAAACGTAGAGGCCATGGTGGGTCCTGAAACGGGAACTGGCACTGAATCCAAGGGCCAAGTTAGGGCTCAGAGACGTGCAATTGCTTGTGTAAGATTACTCAGCAAGTTGGGACCAGAACTCAAAGTCCTCTCACTCCAAGTCCTACACTCTTTTCCCTGAATCCTTTAAGGTGAGGATAAGTTAATATGGAGGCAACCCAGGTACTGTCCAAGGAAACTTGGCAGAGCCTAAGCATCTGATCAAAGGCCACGAAGGCATCTGGCCCCCGGGTGTTTGGGGCTTCTGGCAAGGGAGACCAAGACCCACTTGAGGAAGTCTGGGAAGAAGAGTGAGTTGTTGGCCTGGGGAATGCTTCCCTGTCTGTCCTGCAGCAGGCGCCTCCTACTCCAGGACTCATCCCCATCCTGGATTCCTTCTCTAAAACAGTTGGGTCTTGGCTGGTGATTGGGGAGTCTCCCTACCCTCTGCTCCAGGATTAGCCCATCATGACTCACCAGCTCACTTCAAAATCTTGTACCCTCTTTCATCCTGAGAGCCAGACACAACCTCATCACCCCTTGGTTCCAATCCTTTCATTTTAGATAGGGAAACTGAGGCCCAGAGAGGGGAAAGGACTTATGCATGTGCCACAGGAAGCTTACAACAGAGCCAGGATTAGAACCCAGGTTTTGTTTTCTCCAGTCTCTTTCTAAGATGCCGCACTGCCCTCTTTCAGATACTCAGCAACAATGCAGGGAGCCCCACTGCCCTGGGGACACCAGGCAGTTGTATGTGTGTGAAGCTCAGGTCTCTCCCCGTTCTCACACTGGTCAAGTCTCCACTTTTGCCGCCTCAAGCTATTGTTCCTCAGTCTACAGTGAATATCCCAGTCACTCGCCTAAATGACCTTTCCATGGACCAGACAGTTTAGTAGGGGACTCCTGAATATTAAAAGTCTTTGAGAGCTAAAAGGCCAAATATTAAGGCTATTTTTAGGCACCATGATGGGAGGAGGCCAGAGTGGGCAGTAGCAAATATTTCAGTGCAGGGAGTACTTTTCATCACTTCGTAGATGTTCTCCTAACAACATAAGCCACATTCCTAAGGGTTCCAATCTTGCAGCTGAACTCCTGCCCAGAGAAAGAGAAAATGAAGTTTCCAAGGTCACATGAGTTCAAGGAGGAAGGGTGGGTAGGGACACTGGGTCCTACATCAGCACTCTCTCAGTTCTGTGTTCCAGTTCAGGGCTTGCCAATGATTCCCAGGTACCATTTACAGATCTACAAAACCATCAGCAATTCCTTACCCACAGCTTCTGTCTGTCCTCCCCCAAGGCTTCCCCTGTGGAGAAACCTGCCTTCATCTTTGTATGTCGACTTGCCCCCAGTGGCTCTGATTCCTAGGGGAACCCTCACTGGTGCTCACCACCTGATTTCCAGTAGAGGAGCTCATCTCTTCGAAAGACCAGCATGTGATTTGGTGCTACTGTTTGTGTCTGCACCAAACCACGCTGCTTGTCTGAAAGAGATGCACAGACACACCCAGGTATATGAGGCTTTCCCTCTCTTGTGTCTGCAGCAGTGGTTGCAGATGAAGGAAATTTACAGAGTCCATGGCTGGTCAGATCCTTTTGGCGGTGTCCACACTGATGAGATCAAAACAGATTCCAGTCATATACGATAAATCTGCCACTCCATTCCTCTGCCCCAGGTGTTAGCAAGTGTCCAACGTTACCTGACAAATGTGGAATTAGGGGCTGGATGGTGGAGGAGCGGGGGAGGAATATTCCTGTGGGTGAGACTGTAAGGTACAGCTAAGGAGAAAGGCACTTAAGACCCAGGTCTTACACTGGTTTTCCCACATATTAACTCCTTGACCTTGGGCAGGCTTCCTTTTGGCACCAATTCTTTCTGTGAAATAGAGATGGTAGTACCTAATCAAACTCTCTCTCAGGTGCTGTTTAGGCTCAAAATCTAAATGTTGGACCAGTAGGTGCCTCGTAAAGTGCGGTACAGGAAAGGAGTGGTTGCTGCTGGAGTATCACACGGAAAGAATACAGTCTGGCTGAGTGAGCTTCAGTGAGAGTCGCCCACGGAGCCAGTGTGCCCACGGGTAGGAAGGTTTTCAGAAACATATCTCATGGCCCAAGGTGGGAAAACCCGAAAAAAATGAAGTAATCTGTTAAGAGTAGGAAGCACTAGGTGGGTATTTGAATGGCAGGCTTCATGTGGAAAGATTGTGGGCTAACTTTCCATCCGAAATGCTCAATATCCACATGGGCTGCATGGCCATCTCCAGCCCAGTCTCCTCCCTCAGCTGTGGCAGGAGAGCATGGCAGCTGCCCTGTGCTCTCTGGCTGCATTTTTATTTGTTCCATATAATGGGATTCCTTTAGTCAGCATTTGATTATCAGCCTGTATCAGTATTACTGGTGTGATTAGTGTTCTATACTCAAGCACACACACACGCACAACCGCCCAAAACGTTCCACAGATATTTGCAATTGTGATTTCATTTACCTCTCAAATAGATGGCTAGATGCCCCTGAAATGGACACACATCCTCTTAAAGTAATTCTTCAGACTGATTATTTTCTAGAAATGTGGAGGTTCTGAGGTTTTTCTTGGAGACATATGCAGAGAGAGTATACACAAGAACAAGTGGAATCCTCTTATCCTGCTAGAACGGTGGTGTGTGTGTGTCTGTGTTTCTGTGGGTATGCCTGGGACTGTGCTCTAGGGTGGATATGAGCTGTATTGTCAACTCAACCTGTTGTGCTTGGCGTTGGTATGAAATGATCTGTGAAAACATATAGCACAATGAGAGGGCTATGCTGATCCTCCCAGATCTCTGCCAAAACACCCTTCAGATCAGTCATCCTTTCCTTTCCATTGTGCTCTGAGTTTTCTTCTTTGTTTGTTTTTAATATTAAATGTGATTATACAAATCGAAACCACTGATTCCCTTTGGGAATGCTCTGTATTGCTGGAGACCGTAGTTCAAAGATGCCTACTGCTGTGATGACTGTGGATTCGTTTGCTCAGCACAGTCCTGGGTTATGCCTGATGTTCTCACATAATTACAGGAGAGTTGCCTTTCACTCTCAGGGTGTCCCAGTTTGATGATAAATGATAAATGATAAATGATATAGCCACCTCCCTGTAACCTAGGCAATTTTGTCAACCTGCGCGTGTCTTCATTCATTCATTTCTGTTCTCTCCTTCACTGAAGGGACATTTCCAAGGTATCCACTGTGTGCCAAGCACTGTGCTGGTTCTGGAGGGAGGTGGGAGAGTGTGGGGAAGGGGTAAGATTAAGGGATAAGGTAGGGGACTGGAGGATGAACCCAGGGAGACGAGATGCAGTCCTTGCTTTTATGGAGCTTGTAATTCAGCAGAAAAGGACAAAGCGTGTAAGACTAATCCAACATAAAGAAAGGCGTGGTCAGTTTATGTGTAAAGTATTGAGGGAAGCTAGTGGAGGGGCAGCCAACCCACCCAAGGGAGGGAGGGAGGGGTGATTACAAAGGGCTTCACAGAGGAGATGCTCATTCTCTTTAACCATCAAAGTGGGTCTCCTCAAAGGCTCTGCCTGGAGTCACAAAGCTGCCTGACTAAGGTTCTAGAGGAAGCATCATTCTCCGGAACATTTTTTTTGGTGGTGGGGAGGTGTTTTTGGAAATCTCCTACCTGCAACCTCTCTCCAGCCCTGTACTTTTAAAGGCCATTTCAGAAAAACATGAAAGTTTTCTTCCTCATTGGTCCATTTCTTGACCTGCGCACTTGGCCATCAGAAAAAAAATAGAATATGGTGAGTATAATTAACTAGGGTAGAGATTACCAGCTGCTTTAATAAATCTCATACTCTTACTGGCTTGACATAATAAAAGATTAGTTTTCACTTATGCAAGAGTCAGTGTGAATACTCTTGGTTGCCAGGCATTCATTCAGAGACCCAGGCTCCTTCTACATTGTGGCTCCACCATCTCCTAGGGCAAGAGTCATGGGCCAAATTGGGCATGCCAGCTGTTTGTAAATGAAGTTTTACTAGAACACAATCACACTCATTTACTTACATATTTATGGCTGCTTTTGCACTCTGAAAGCAGTTGCAACAAAGACTGTGTTGCTCAGAAGCCTAAAATATTTACATCTGGCCCTTTACAGAAAAAATGTGTTTATCTCTATTCTAAGGTCTTGGAATTCTCTCTGGGACATCTGCATCTGGCCAAAGAATGTCCTCCAGTGGACAGAGAACGTGTATGATCATTTAGAACATTTTAATGGGCCAGGTCCAGAAGGGATACACACAACTTCTGCCCATGTTCCATTGGCCAGAACTCAATTCCTGGCTTTATGTCATTGCAAGGGAAGCTGGGAAATGTAGTCTAGCTGTGTGCTCAGAAGGAAAGAGAAATGGAGAAATGGGCTTGGAGAAGTGTGCAGACTCTGCAGCAGGGCAGGCCTACTCATCCAAGTCTACATGTACACTGGAGATTCATTTTTTTTTTTTTTTAGAAAGGGTCTTGCTCTGTCACTCAGGCTGGAGTACAGTGATGTGCTCATAGCTCACTGCAGCCTTGAACTCCTAAGCTCCGGTGATCCTCCTGCCTCAGCCTCCTGAGTAGCTGGGACTACAGGTGTGTGCAATCATGGCTGGCTAATTTTTTATTTTTTATTTTTTGTAGAAATGGAAGTCTCACTGTGTTGCCCAGGCTGGTCTCAAACTCCTTGGCTCCAACAATCCTCCAGCCTCAGCCTCCCAAAGTGCTGAGATGACAGCTGTGAGCCACCATGCCAGGCCTGGAGATTCAAATCTTGTCCCAAACAAGAGTAGGTAAAAGTACCTACTCTCCTGTCCTCTCTTCATTTTATGACCGCTGGCTCAGGTTTATATGGACGAAGGCTTTGGAAGGGTCATGGGGAAATCATTTATTTATGCTTTGTGTAGGTGTTCATCACTCAGTTTGCACATGGTCCCAGGGGCTGCTTTAAATATAGGTCGGAGCCCAGAGCCCAAGTCACTTCTCAGAAACACGTTGAAAATCACGTGAGCTCGAGACTAGAAGGAACGCTGGAGCTGGACTGTCTTTCATTGGGAGGAGGGGCGGTCCCTCAGTTCTTACGGCCCTTAGGAGCAGATCTCTCTTTCTCCCGGGACAGCCCAGCCCCTGGAAGGACAGCTCTGATTCTTGGAAAGTTCTTCTGAGACTTGTCTTCCTGCAAGCTGTTGCACCGGTCCTCCCTCTGCGCTGTGAGCTGCAGAGTGGGTCGTCTCGTTTTCTCCCAGTGTGCAGGGCAGATCAGAAACTTTGCCATGACAGGCCTTCCACTCCACTTCCTTGTCAGACCCAGCCACCCTAGGGAAGCTGCCTGTGCTCTTCTTTCCCGGAGGCCTCAGCTGCCTTTTGCCAGGGAGCCTAGACACCTGCTTTCCAGATAAGAGGGAGACCTGCATAGAGGTGTGAGTGCTCATTGCACGCTCTAGGAGGCCCCTAAGTGAATCCACCCCCTGCCATGGCCCCACTGAGATGCGTGACAGAGGAGCCACTGTCCGCTGTCAGAAACACTTCCATGAACTAGCTAATGCTTCATGCTGGCCTGGAGGGTGGGCAGGGCAGGTGGACCTTTACAGTTGCTTGGTGGGGCCACTCTGGTCCAAAGTCTGGCCTTTAGTTATGAGGGTCCTGGGGAAATACTGGGTTTCCATTCTCAAGAAGTTTACCTGCTTTATAATATATGGTAATATTTGGATTTTTTGTTTTTTTTTTTTGAGATGGAGTTTCGCTCTTGTAGTCTAGGCTGGAGTGCAGTGGCACGATCTCGGCTCACTGCAAGCTCTGCCTCCCAGGTTCAAGAGATTCTCCTGCCTCAGCTTCCTGAGTAGCTGGGATTACAGGCACCCGCCACCATGCCCAGCTGATTTTTTGCATGTTTAGTAGAGAGGGGGTTTCGCCATGTTGGACAGGCTGGTCTCGAACTCCTGACCTTAGGTGATCCACCTGCCTCGGCCTCCCAAAGTGCTGGGATTACAGGCATGAGCCACTGCACCTGGCTTGGATTTTTATTTTGTTTATTAGCGTGTTACATTTGCAATAAAATAACCTGATTAAAAAGTAAAGAATTGCATAATGCGTTTTAGAGATATTTCGATTAAAAATGGTGTTTTTAGAAAGGCTTGTGGTACCTAGCAGGACTATCTGGGAAATTTATGGGTATGGGTTTTAATGGAATACAGCGTAATTTTATTATAATTATTATTTTCTGATAACATTAGGAATAAATCTGTTAATATTTGAAATAAAGATATCATTATCAAGAAACAAAAAGAAGGGAGGAAAGACAAAAGAAAGCAAAAGAAGCAAGCTGCATCTTTCTTGGAGGCTAACCAGCAGCTGGAGGAGCAGCGCAGGATTCAGACTCAGAGGCTGGGCTCACCCCCGTCCTACAAGGCTCTCCTGTGACACTGCACAAGGTAGTGTGATTCTCTGAGGTCCTATGCTCTCAACTGTAAATAGGGGCAATTATACTACCTTACGACATAGTGCAATTCAAAGGAAATCATACAGCTAAGCCACCTTTTATGGAAAAGTGTACAAATGTGAGGAATTTTCATTGCTGTCCTCCTGGAGGAGCCTGGAGGTCAGGCTTGGGTTAGGTCTCAGCAGAATTAGGGAGCATGCCAGGGATAGATTCTAACCACACAGCAGCTGAGCCTGCCGTTTCCTTTTCTAATTGCTTTCTGGGATTCCTGCTTCCCCCAAAACATCTTGAAGATGGAGACCAAGTATTTCCTTCAGACCTGCATTAGTAAAGGCCAGACTCTCCACCTGGTAGCCTCACCAAGGGACTGTCGCCCTGGGAGGCTGTGTCTAGCCAGTGATCCCACCAGCCTCCAAGCCTTTCTTCTTCTTTTCTTCTTCTTTTTTTGTGGGGGAGGGATGAAGTCTCGCTCTGTTGCCCAGGCTGGAGTGCAGTGGTGCAATCTCAGCTCACTGCAACCTCGACCTCCAGGGTTCAAGACATTCTCCTGCCTCAGTAAGTGGGACTACAGGCACCCACCACGAACCAGCTAATTTTTTGTATTTTTAATAGAGATGGGGTTTTGCCATGTTGGCCAGGCTGGTCTTGAACTCCTGACCTCAGGTGATCTGCCTGCCTTGGCCTCCCAAAGTACTGGGATTACAGGCGTGAGCCACATAGTCTGGCCTCCAAACCTTTCTTCTGAGGAGGTTGCTCTCCTGTGCATGTGGCACCTTTTAACTTATAAAAGATGCCCTCAGATGCTTTCTTTCCTGATGTTCATAATCACCCAACGAGGCAGGCAGAGAGCAGTATTAGTAACTCAGTTTCCAGATTTGAGAGATCTGGGGGTTAAGGGGTGAAATGGAGTAGAAAGGAAAGCGACCACTAAGTGTTTAGAACCTACCGTATGGAAACCAAGTGCTGGGCCAAAGGTATGGGCTTCCCGTGGCGGAGAGTAACAGGCAGAACTGGGGCTGGAGTCCTGGTCTCCTGATTCTGCGTATTGCAGAATGGCACAAGGCAGAGGGGGTTACGGGTAAGCGGTCCTGGGGGAGGGCGGGTAGACAGGAGAGTAACAGAGAGAGGCAGCGGAGGTGGAGAGGGAGGTTGGCAGTTGGTGAGTATGAAGCAGTGGGTGGGGTTGGGGCCACAGCTCCTATTATGTGGCTGTCATCAAAGTGCCCAAAGAAATAAAGGTTTGCAATTACAGGGAGACTTGGGTTTGGGAATCTCCCAGCAGCAGGGCCCAGATGTTAATTAAGCCTAAGATAGGTAGTTATCCCTCTCCATTGGATTGAACAGAGGGAAACTGATACAGACGGCAGGTTAAATACTTGCCCATATGGCTGTTAGGTGTTATTATTTCTGGTTTTTAAGAGGCACCCAACATGGGGCTTTGGGGCTCAGCCAAGGGGAAGGAGGTCACATCTAAGTGCTAGTCACTGAGGAGGTTCCCCACTCCTCCCTCACAACTAAAGAAGGGCACTCGGCGTCTGCCCCATGGCTGTTCTGGGGCCGTCTGACTTGTGTTCATACACTGAGGCTAGTGCAGAGCCGGAGAACAGAGTGCGGGGTGCAGAGGAACTTTGCAGGGTGTTCTGCCCTCAGCCTGTCAGTGCAGACAGGGAGAGGAGGCAGTGAAACCTTGAATGACCAGCGTGGCATGGACACCCACCAGTCTGAGTGGACACTGGCGGTGGCACTGGCCAATAGGTCCTGGGGCCCCTGCTTAGCCAGCTGTTAACTCTTTGATTGCTGAATCTTGGACAGGTGTGTGTAGTGGGCGCTCCCAGAGGAGACCCTTGGTAGCTGGGTGACACAAGAAGGAGTACTGTAGTGAGGTTTGGGTAAACAGGTGGCTGTTTAATAGATATGGAAGTAATTCAATGTTTTACCAATTAGTGTGGCTATAGTAGCAGATTATATATCAATCATTAGAAAAGGACTTTTTTGTATAAATTAATTTACAAATATCAATGACTTTACAGTAATAATAATAATAATGACAACATATTATTATTATTTTTATTTTTATTTTTGTTTTTTGAGACAGAGTCTCACTCTGTCACCCAGGCTGGAGTTCAGTGGCGCCATCTCGGCTCACTGCAACCTCCATCCCCTGAGTTCAAGCAAGTCTCCTGCCTCAGCCTCCTGAGTAGCTGGGATTACAGGCTCCTGCCACTGTGCTCGGCTAAGTTTTGTATTTTTAGTAGAGATGGGGTTTCACCATCTTGACCAGGCTGGTCTTGAACTCTTGACCTCGTGATCCACCCACCTCAGCCTCCCAAAGTGCTGGGATTACAGGTGTGAGCCACCATGCCCGGCCTATATTATTGTTAATAATAATACTATTTAATCCCTTCACAGAAGCACTGGGGGCTTTGTTTTCATGCCTATTTTCCAATGGGCTCCCTTCTAGATATAAAGAGGATGTTCCTGACCTGTGGTCAGTGGACAGGAAGCCTAGGCTAACTCTTGCATTTGGGATGGTGAAAAGGAGAAAGTGGTTCTTTCTTGCTCATTATCTCAGACACCAGGGTTTTGATGTTATTGCAACACAGATGGTAACCTGTGGATAGGCCGTCTGTTCCTGTTCACCTGTATAGATCAAGTCATTGCACATTGATGAAAAAGTGAGTTGCTCAGGATGTAACTTGTGATTCTAAACATCAAATAGAATGACCAATAGAAACTGCACGTCCTATATCACCTGCAAAAGCGCCTCTGCCGACTGGTCTATCTCTATGTCACTGCTTACCTTTGTAGCAAAGTTACAGGGGACGCCATTCCTCGACTGGCAGCTTGGAGAAGGTCGGCAATCATTTTCAGGCAAAGGCCATGGCATGACTTGGACTCCTCATGCTGCCTGTCCCTCCGGGTATACCAATTCTCCAGGACGCTGGAAAGATTTCCTAATTAGACATTTATTGTGCTTGGAGACATGAGGATGAAGGCTGCTGGGCAGAGTGTGGCCATGATCTTAAAGATCAAAGTGAGATCTGGCTTACTTCTGGATCTTGACCTTATTTTTGTAGAGCTGAAGAATAATAATAACAATAGCACAGATGGAAAGAAGAGGCTTTTAAGTATTACAGTGGCCTAGTTATGCTCTACCTGGGAAAGGCAAACAGCTGTGAGTAACTCTAATTCTCTGCAGCGTATCTGTTGAAAGGCTGACTGAACATTCAGGACAAGCCGTAGAACAGGCATGCCTGGATTTTAATGTCCAATCCTTTGTGTCGATCTTAGGGAATTCAACACACTCATGGAAACTATTGATTCAGGCCAGGCCTGCCATGCTTGTCCACAGCTCCCCCCACAGATGTCTGGTTTCTGAGTTTGCTCAGCCACGGGAAGAGTCCCTGTTTAGGAGGACCTGCCTTTAATGTATTCTTGCTTTTCTCCTAAATTAGCATTCACCATGATGCCTACAATCATGTTACAATCTACTTAAATCACCCAGGAATGTTTATAAAATACTTATAACACAATAATTGAATTTCACAAATAATAACCCATATTTCATAGTTACAGCTTAGAACAACAATTTTACGTCCATGATCTCATTTGATCTTAAACAGCCCTTTGAGGTGGGCAGATGTTATAACTTCCCTTTCATAGGTGAGGAAATTAAGGCACAGAGAGGGGGGATTGGCTTAGAGTCATAGTGTCAAAGATACAGGTGATCATCTGGTTACAAACTGTCTTTTTCAGATGGGAAACCCAACTAGAACAAAGAGGCTTGCCCAGTTCTCCTAATAACTGGAGCAGAGCCGACATGCCAAGGGCATGTTTTTGCAGTTATTTGAAGGAAGCCACCTGAAATCTAAGACACTGACCATGTGATCAGTGGCTTCAGTTTGAATGTTCCTTGGGGTCAGAGCCTGGCCCGGAGCCTTTAACATGTGACCACAGGGTTGTGTTGAGCCCACAATTATCCAATTTAAAGCAACGTAAGAGACATAGAACCAAACTATTGAGGGTGGCACGTTCAGTCCTGCGAGAGGGACAGAGAAAACAGGTGGGGCATTCATGGTGGTCCCGGGAACTTCAGCCACTCCAGAGGCTCCATTGCCTGCTCTCCTCTTTCCACACCCCCACCCCCACAGCCTGTACTCCTCTCTGCCCGGAGCCTTATCCTAGGCTTCAGGGTGGGAGAAGTCTCTGGTCCTGCCCCATTCCCACGGCCTCACGCCACTGACCTCCTTACTACCCTCCCCCTCTCTAAATCCCAAAAGGCTCTCCCACTGCCAGGACACTGTGCCAGGCACTGAAGAATGGGAGACTCACCACACAGTCCTGTCCTCAAGGAGCCTGTGGCTCAGGGAGAGGAGAGAAGGTCAGCGCTGCGCAGGACTGGCGGTGCTTCCCCGTGGGGAGTGAGCTCTCGGCAAAACGCCAGTGGAATGTGGAGATGGGCAGGGGCGGGAGGGGGGAGGAATGCTTAGCAGGGAAGAGGATAGTGCCCATGAACCCAGAGGGAAGAGTGGGATTAGAGACTGGGGAAGGCATTTAGGCTACAGGAATCAGATGAGTCCCCTGGGGTCAAGTGTGTGTGTGTGTGTGTGTGATGATGAGATATAAACAAGGGTCTGTCATTAAGAGCTTGTATATCCAACAACTTTGACCTTCCCATTGAAAACCATGGCTTTGAAGGATTTTGAGGACAGAGGGCCTGGTGCCCTGAGGCGATGGTATAGGAACTTCCTGCTGTGTGGAGTGGAGGAAGGATGGGGGTGAGGAGGATCTGGAGGCAGACAGAAGGTGAAAGAGGCTCTTGCGATAGTCCAGGTGGGATGAAGGCCTGGGCTGAGGGAGAGATGCTGGGAATGCGGAAAGGGCAGGTTCCAGGGATATTTCAAAGTAGTCACGAGGACAGTGAGAAAGAAGGAGCCAGAAGCGCAGGGCTTCGCTGGAGCAGCTGGTATTGGCTTGGGAGACTGATCGTGCGCATCTTTTTCCAATTCTGCTCTTAGAGGTGCAGTGCTGGTAGCTTTAAACCAGCTGCGGCAGACGTATTTAACACCACAGAAGTCAAGAAAGGCCTTTTCTCTGCAGAGAAAACATTAAACATTGTTAAACATTGACCAGCACACCCCTGCCAAAATACCTGAGGCTTCTCCTGCTGTGGGTGGTCCCGAGGGCAGTGTTAGCTGGAGCTGCCTGAGGAAGCTTCAGAGGCAGGTGAGATGGGTTTGGGTAAGGGATAGTTGTGGTAGCTGTGGGGTAAGGAAGGCATTTCTGGTGAACCTAATGGTGTGAGCAGAGATCCCCCTACTTCGGGGCTATCTTGGCACAGAGCAGGGAACTTAAGTGATACTCAGTGACGATCGTGGGCTATTGTTACCTACATTAGGTCTTTATGTGTTGGTAGATTGGATGCACAAATGAAGTGTTCCTGAAATCCTGACAGGTACATGGTGCCGGTTTGCCGAGGACCAGCCTATGTGTGCTAGGAGTTCAGCTTTACACAGAGCATTCCCTGCACCCAGCTGCCATGGTTCATTATTCACCTTAAGGGTGACTCAGAAATCAGCTTAGATTATTATTTAGCAGGGGAGGAAACCGAATCCCAGAGAGTGCTTCCGTGACTTTCTTAAGACCACAGCCAGTTAAACCTTCATCAGCATTAGAACTTTGGAATTAGAACTTGTATTAGTTATCCACAGCTACATAACAAATTTCTCCCAAACTTAAAAAAAAAAAAAACTGTTTTTTCTTGTTTTTTGAGACAGAGTCTCACTCAGTTGCCCAGGCTGGAGTGCAATGGCACGATCTCAGCTCACTGAAACCTCCACCTCCCAGGTTCAAGTGATTCTCCCACCTCAGCCTCCTGAGTAGCTGGGATTACAGGCACCTGCCATCATGCCTGGCTAATTTTTGTATTTTTGTTCAGATGGGGTTTCACCATGTTAGCCAGGCTGGTCTCGAACTCCTGACCTCAGTTGATCTGCATGCCTCGGCCTCCCAAAGTGCTGAGATTACAGGTGTGAACCACTGTGCCAGGCCTTGTTTTGTTTTTAACTATGTTGCCCAGGTTGACCTTGAACTCGTGGACTCAAGCCTCCTGAGTAGCTGTGACTACAGGCATGTGCCACCAAGCCTGGCTTTAAAAAAAATCATTTTAAGTGGCTTACAACAATAATAAATATCTCACAATTCCTGTGAGTCAGGGATGCAGGAGTGATTTAACACGGTGGATTTGACCTGGGGTCTCTCATGAAATTGCAGTCAAGATGTCAGCTTGGGCTGCAGTCATCTGCATGGGGCTGGAGAATCTGTTTCCAACGGGCCCCACTCACAAGGCTGGCAAATTAGCACTGGTTGTGGGCAGAGGCTTTAGTTCTTCATGGGCTGTTGGCTTTCGTTCCTCACCAGGAGGGAGTCTGTGTGGGGCTGCTTCTGCGTCCTCACAACATGGCAGCCAACTTCCTCCTGAGTGATCCAGGAGAGATCAAGGTAGAAACTGCAATGCCTTTTATGACCTCACTTCAGAAGTCACAGATCGTCACTTCCACAATATCACAGTGGTGATACAAGTGAGTCCTGTTCAGCGTAGGAGGAAAGAGCGCAAGAGGCAAAGATCACTCGGGACCGTCTTGGATATTGGCTACCGCAGAACCCAACACAAGCAATAAGTTAAAATCATGAAGCTCCTGAAGTCAGAGGACATGGCTCTACCATTTGGTAGATAGGGATCCTGTTAAAGGCTCAGCTTCCTCATCTGGAAATGGAACTGTAGGCCTTGCCTGGTTTGCTGTAATGGGTTGTGATGAGAACCAAGCTACAAAGAGTGGTACAGATGTTAATTACAATGATTTTTCCTATGCCACCCGTGGAAAAAAAAAATACAAGATACAGAACGCTAAATCCCAGGTTTTGTTTTGTTTTGACTGCTATTCAGCAAAGCATAGGAGACTTTCATGACACCTGGAGAGGCGGCCGCAGTGTATGTGTCCGAGTACGGGTTCCAGAGCAAGGCTCCCTGGGCGCAGCCTCATCTCTTACCAACAACAGACCTTGGGCCAGATGCTGAAGCCCTTTGTGCCTCGGTTTCCTGACCTATTACTGTGGAAATGATGACAGTACCCTCCTCATAGCATGGTGAGAATTACATGAGCTAATTCAGGTGAAGCATTTAGAAGAGGACCTCCTGACACTTAATAACTGGCTGATATAAATAATAGCTTCTGCTACAGCGTGGCCATGAAGTCTGGACATGTAGATATTATATTATCATGCATCATAAGGTAATACCAACAAACCATTTATTATATATTCACCTATGTTTCCAGATATAATAGCCAAACTATATTAGTGCTCTGTTCCTGAATGTCCACGCAGTTTACTGTGCTCTTTAGTTGTACCTCTAATCCAGGTAGTTGATCTGGTGTAAGATTCTAATCTCGTGTGAGAGAGGAGGAGACCTTCATTACATGTATTAATGCTGGCCCAGCCTTCAGGCTCCCCCAGATGCGAGGTGCTGCTAACGCTGCTCTCAGGTGCATTGCTCAGCCCAGTGGGGAATTTTATGACACCAGTACACAGGGTGGAACAGATGTCCCCGCGCTATTAAGTTGATTTTGCAAACTGCAGTGGCCAGCCCTATAATGGCATAAAGATGTGCTTTGCCCTGAAGGGGACAGGGTATTGGAAAACAGTTGAAAAGGCTTCTGAACAACCTGTGAGGGTGCCTGGGAGAGGAATGCTCCAGATAGGGAAGGTCTGGGGCTGCAGAGATGTATCCCATGTTAATAAGACACGTAACTGAGCACGTAAAACTCTTGAGCCTAGAAACTGGTAGTGTTGATGGCGTTTAAGTTATGCTATGAAACAACTCTTTGAAAATAATTTACCAGTTTCTATAAATATCCAGCTCTCTGGTTTGTGTAAAGGCTTTTTGTTTCCTTTTCTTTCTTTCCTTCCTTCCTTCCTTCCCTCCTCCCTCCCTTCTTTCCTTCTTTCCTTCTTTCTTTCTTTTCTTTCTTTTCTTTCTTTCTTTTTTTGAGACAGAGTCTTTCTCTGTCACCCAGGCTGGAGTGCAATGGCTCCCTGCAACCTCTGCCTCGTGGGTTCAAGCAATTCTCCTGTCTCAGCCTCCCAAGTGACTGAGATTACAGGTGCCTGCCACCACGCCCAGCTAATTTTTTTTTTTTTTTGTATTTTTAGTAGAGACAGAGTTTTGCCACGTTGGCCAGCCTAGTCTTGAACTCCTGACCTCAGGTGATCCACCTGTCTCGGCCTCCCAAAGTGCTGGGATTACAGGTGCGAGCCACCATGCCCAGCCTGCTTTCTTGTTTTCAAGAATTTGACTCACGTCTTTCTGGAGAACGTCTATCACCTAGAATGGCTTTCCCAAAATATGTTCTTAGAACACTAATCCCATGGAATGTTACTAGGCATGGCATTAAAAAAGGTTTCCATGATCAAATGAGCTTGGGAAACACTGGATCAAATATTGTTGAAGATGTTTCTTTTTAAAAGAAATTGTCAGAGCCTTTCATATGCTAATGTCTCATGAATCTCTATGAGTGATAAAATCTATAGTTTCCCCCACATTTATTTAACCACAAACCCTGTTTTTGGAAGAATATATTTCAGAATAAGTATTCAATGGAATCTAGATATAGAAAAGTGTAGACCCAATAATTGGAAACCTATTGTTTAGTCCGCCGAGTCCGCCTGGCACATCCACTTTTTCTGATAGCACCATTCCCTCTTCCAATAACTACTCCCAGCTCCATTCCTGTGGTCTCCCAGGAAACTGGTGTTTTCTTCTGTGTGCCATCCCTTGGCCAAAGTGATCCACTTCCCAGCCACTAAGTTCCTTCCCTGGAAATTTTGAATTTGGGACCAATAATTATTTTTCTGGTGGTTGAGGCTGTAAGACACAAAACCTAGGCTAGGCGCGGTGCTCACACCTGTAATCCCAGCACTTTGGGAGGCCGATGCAGGCAGATTGCATGAGGTCAGGAGTTCGAGACCAGCCTGGCCAACATGGTGAAACCCTGTCTCTGCCAAAAATACAAAAATTAGCCAGGTGTGGTGATATGAGCCTGTAACTCCAGCTACTCAGGAGGCTGAGGCAGAAGAATCATTTGAACATGGGAGGCGGAGGGTGCAATGAGCCAAGACTGCACCACTGCACTCCAGCCTGGGTGACAGAGCAAGACTCCGTAGGCCACTGGGACAGTAGAAGATGTACTATTTAAATTGCCTTAGGTTGAAATCAACAACAACAGAAAAAAAAAAAAAAAAAAAAAAAAAAACACTCTGGCCGATTAAGCAAAACAAAAAAAAATTGGCTGGAAGGATACTGGGGCCAAAGGGCTGTCTACTGTTGGGCAAGTTGTGCACTGCACAATTCAGGTGGTGGGAGAACTGTTCGCTCTTTCATCTATGTAGAATTGCATCTCCTAAAGTTGTGCAGTACACTGCCTCTACCACCACATGCAGTAGTCCTGCAGTAGCGTCTCACAGAAGTGTTTCTCAAACTATCTGTGCTGAAGGACCAAGTTTTTAATGTTAATGTTATTATTCAAATCCATTGTAGATCAAGACTTTGGTAAATCAAATACGAATTACTTGAAAAACAAAATTTCACTTGATGTCCCAGCAATTATTCAAAGCACTCAGTTTCTGAACTGACCTCACTACGAACTAGTAACTCATCATTCGGGAAAGGGCGCTGGTCCACAGACCACACTTGGAGAAGCAATCATAGATTGTCCAAACTCCACAAAGTTGTGGAGGGAATCAGGTGCCTCAAACAACTAGAATGAGGCCATCAAATACCTCTGGATTCTCCATTTCCCATAGGTTTTGCTGTCTGCCTCTTGTACTCTTAAACCTCATGGCAGAATGGCTTTCTGTGGGCTGTAGAAAACACGACCAACAGCTCTTTAGGTTTTGTGTCTTTTCTGTTTGTTTTTGAGACAGGTTCTAGCAATTCTCCTGCCTCAGCCTCCCAAGTAGCTGGGACTACAGATGCACACTGCCATGCCCAGCCAATTTTCTTTGTATTTTAGTAGGGACGGGTTTCACCGTGTTGTCCAGGCTGGTCTGGAACACCTGGGCTCAGGCGATCCACCCACCTCAGCCTCCCAAAGGGCTAGGATTATAGGCGTGAGCCACGGCACCCAGCTCAGTGGCCTGTTTAGACTGTCTTCACTATCAGGGACCTGGAGACTGTCTTCACTGTGAGGGACCCGGATTTAGAGTCTGACTTTCCCACGGTATGATTCATCCATTTTGCTGTCTTGTTAGTTCTCGTGGAAGGAAGCAACTTAATACACACGGCTTGGGAGGATGCCAGACATTTCTCTCCACCAAACGTGGCATTCTGTGGCTGGGCACGCTGGCTATATAAAGCCTCCCTTTCCACATCTGAGGCCCAGTGTAGAGACATCACATTTGGCTGACAGGTAGAGGGAGACAGGGAAGGCATATTCTGTATACTTTGTCGATGGGCCTGTAACATGGTCCTCTTTCTAGAACACATGTTTAGTAATAGTGTCAAAAGCTTTAAAAATGTCTTTTGCCCTTCTAATAATTACACTTCGAGAATCCTCTCTTTGGGACCTGGAAGGCCATCAGAGATTTATGCCCAAATATACCCGCTGCGGTTTAACTGTAAAATAAAATTAGACCAGCCTGGGCAACATCGCGAAACTCCATGTTTACAAGAAATACAAAAATCAGCCAGGTGTGGTGGTGTGCACCTGTAGTCCCAGCTACTGGGGAGGCTGAGGTGGGAGGATCACCTGAGCCCAGGGAGGCCAAGGCTGCAGTGAGAGGAGATCGTGCCACTGCACCCCAGCCTGGGTGACAGAAAGAGACCCTGTCTCAAAAATAAATAAATAAATAAATAAATAAATAAATAAATAAAATAAAAAGTAGGAATGACCTGAATGTCCAATATATAGAAATAAGCAGATAATAGAAAACTAAGTGAAAGAATGATCCCAGTTTATTAAAATTATGTTTATAGTGTTTTTAGTAGTATGGAAAAATATATACATATTAGGGTAAAATATCAGGATACAGTAGATTATATATTTAAGAAAAAAACACTAAGAAAAAAGACTGGCAAGAAATAGCCTAAAATGTTAATAGTGAATGTCTCTGAGTAGTGCTGTTTAAGATGATTAACATAATTTTAAAAATATTTGTATAAACTTTCTATTTTTTTTTTTTTTTTTTGAGACAGAGTCTCACTCTGTTGCCCAGGCTGGAGCGCAGTGGTGCAATCTCAGCTCACTGCAACCTCTGCCTCCTTGTTCAAGCAATTATCCTGCCTCAGCCTCCAGAGTAACTGGGATTACAGGCGCTCGCTGCCCTGCCTGGCTCATTTTTGTATTTTTAGTAGAGACAGAGTTTCACCATGTTAGTCAGGCTGGTCTCGAACTCCTGACCTCATGCAATCAGTCTGCCTCAGCCTCCCAAAGCGCTGGGATTACAGGCGTGAGCCACTGTGTCCAGCCCTAAAATTTGTATAAGGAGAACATATTACTTTGAAAATCAGGGAAAATGACGTTAAGTATTTTAAAAAGGGGGGAAAAAGATAGGGCGGTTGCCTATTTTAGATTGGGCCCCAAAACGAAGCTGGTGGGTCACCTGGGGATTACATCTAGTCTTCAGGCTCAGCAGTTGGATTTCCTTGGCTCCTTGAGCAGATCTGGGCCAGGGTCCCTGGCTCGTGCCCACAAGCAGACACAGAGCCCAACTCAAAGTGGGCCCTCGTGCATGGGTTGAGTGCCTGTGATGATCAGCTCCCATTTCAACAGGTTACATTGGGGATTTTTTCTTAAAAAAAATTGATTTTTAACATGCCCAAGGCAAAACCTCTGAAGTGAGTAGCATTTTCTGATTCCATGCTAGATCTGGGGAGATCTCTGTGATAGCAAAGAATGGGCAAAGAGACTGAAAAGAAAGTGGGTCATAAGGCTGAGGCTAGGTATTCCCCACAACCCAGAAATTCCACTCCTAGATATGTAACCTGGGCAAACCCACACATGTGTATGAATATTCATTATGGCGTTTTTTTTGTAACAGTGAAAAATTGGAAACAACACCAAAATAAATGAACTCTCATTAGCATGGATGAATCCCACATCAAAAGTATTAAGCAAAAAGCCGCAAATAACAGTTTGATTCCATTAATATTAATATTATATTTATTTGCTGTTATATTTCATGTTATCTCTTTGTTATATAAAATTTGTTATAATTTATTAATATATTAGTTTAATTATATTAGTTTATAATTTATTATATTAGTTGATACTATATGAATATTATTTACAATGATTCTATTAAGTTAAACATGTGCTCAAATACTATTGATTATTTATGGATGTCCACATATGTGGTAAAAGTAAAAAGTCATGTATGAGAATACTAACCGTGGAATTCCTGAGAACGGTTGCCTCCTTGGGGCACACAGGGAGGGAAATGAAATGAGGGGGCGGTCCATGGAGACTTCAGTGGCGTCTGTGAGGCTTGTGCCTTAAAAAAAATATCTGAAGCAAATATGGAAAAGAGTGTTAAGACTTGACAAAGTCTGGTGGTGGGTACATGTAATTCTCTAGACTCTGCGTTCTTGGACTATTCCATAATAAAAAATAAATAAAGTTAAAAAATAGAAAGTAGGGCATCAACTCAGAAAGTGCATGCGACGGGTGGAGAAGATGCAGGGGAGGAGTGGGCTGGTGGGCCCTCCTGGTGTGAGTCTGGACGTGGTGACAGAGGGCGTGGAGGGGACCTGGGCACCAGAGCTGACCTGTGGGGTGTGCATGCCCAGCCCTGCTAACCACAACATGTGATGCCTCTTTCCCTTCCTTTTCTGGCTGTACTTCTTAGACCTGCGGTCTGCTGGGAATTGAGAGTCTCAGCAGCAAGGCTTTGGTGCTGGACCACCTTGTTCCAAGGTGTGCTGCCTTCCCTAAGTGCCTCCTTGGTTGGCTCCGGCCTTTGTACTCCAGGGCTAATGTAAGAACATCACAAGTTCTTGCTCACCTCCCACGAAGGGATGGAGGAAGCTTTGGGGCCTGGAGATCCTGATTTTATTTTACCTTCCTCAGGTTTTACTAAGTGCTCAGATAGTTCATGGAAGTCTCCACTGTCCTGGTCATATGCACTTCTTAATCTGCCTGTCTTGTCCTTTTTATTCTTAATAAAAATGTGTCCAGTTCAGGTCTATGTCAACATTCCAAGAAAATCCAGACTGAGCCTCCTCACCAGTGCTCCTGTCTACTCCTGGAGCCAGGGGACCTGCTCTGGAATCTTAGCTCATGCAGCAAGTACCCGGATGACTTTAGGCAAATCATGTCACCTTTCTAAATCTCCCTCTCTTCCTCTGGTAAATGGGGCATCCATACCTGCCTTACCAGGTTGGTATGATGTCATGGTTGCATAATGTATCATTTGTCATGGTTCCAAGCGCACTGTCTGCCTGAGAACTGGCAGACTGAGTTTGCCTAGCACAGACATAAAGCACTGATTTACCTTTTCCTAGGGTCAAATTTGGCACTCAGTGTTGCAGGCATTTCAGGTTCTGGTTTCTTTCTTCTCACCAAGCTACCTTCCCTCCTCCTTCCTTCACTCCCAGCCCTTCTTTCCAGGTTACCTCTCTCAGATTCCTGCAGAAAAGCCTGAATACCAGCCTCCAGCTCTGGATAAGATTCTCCAAGAGTTGTTCTCAACCTTGCAGCATCTCAGAATCTCCTAGGAGCTTAAAACACCAGTAACAACAATAACACCCCTTCTCCAAGCCGCAGAGTCAGGAAATGCGATGCATTCCATCTGCCTGGGCTGGTCTAGGCATGGTATTTTCTTTACCTTCTATTGCATTAGGTGAGCCTACTGTCTACACTAAGACTCTGATCTGTAAACAGCACAGTTTCCTCTTGGGCTCCTCCCCCCTGGGGAGCTTCCCCCCACCATCCTAACAATGGGAAGGCACTATCACACCTTCTTCGTTTCGGTTTCTCAAATTCTTTCCCAAGCCACTGCCCGGTGCGGTGGCTCACGCCTGTAATCCCAGCACTTTGGGAGCTCAGACAGGAGGATTGCTTAAGGCCGGGAGTTCAAGACCAGCCTGGCTAACATAATGAGACTCTGTCCCTAATAAAAAATAAGAGAAAATGTTTAAAAAGAAAACATTTAATAATTTGCACGTTCTTCATAAAGTTCTTCCCTAATTTTACCTTGGATAACTTGTGTGGTAGACAGAACAGAAATAACCTCCAGACTGTCTCAAAGGGTGAACTGGCTTTTCCTCCCAGGGCCGATATGTCTTTCTGATCTGCTTGCCCTGCGACGTAGCTGCCCGCCTGTCTATAGAGCTCACTCTTACCACAGATCTGAAATAAACAGCCCAAATTAAACCCAGCTACATAAAGCCATCATCTTAGACTGTGAAGAATTTGTATTTAAGGGCTATTTCCTATTTATTTTGGGCTTGTGTCTCCTAAGACATTGATGCTGAGTGTGGCTAAAGATTTGAGTGACCCCTGGCCTGTGGCCCTTGCAGGCACTGTAGGCTTGAGGGTCCTTCTGGAATCTTCCACCTTAGCTATGTCCTTCTCTTTGCAGCTCCTTCTGGCTCAGCGGGCTCCCCGGCTGTACAAGACGTAGCAATCCTCTGAGGCTCAGACTCTCTTGGGCTGCTTCTCCCTATTCCAGGTACAGGCTCCAGGCTAATGGAGGATCTGGGGCCTAGACAGTGGAAGAGACGTACCCCAAATCACACAGCTGTGGTCATAGCAATTGAAAATGGTGTGGTGGGAAGGGCAGTGCTTGGAATTCTTGGCTTTGGTTCACACTGGTCTAGAGGCTTAGGTTAGGAGGTTGGGTCTGGAGCTGCACTTATCTCAACAGCGTTTAGCTTTCAGTGAGCAGCATGGCTAAAGTCTTACTTCTAGTTAAATAAGGTGGTGACACCCTGGAAGTTTCCACAAGCCTCTGGCTAGGAACTGGTTATAAAAGGTAAAGCAGAGGCTCATTTCCAGTTGAATACTCATCCCAGGATGGGAGTAGAGGCATCTTACACAGAGAGGGGAAACAGAAGTACGAAGGAAGTTTGGCTGAAATTTGGGGAAGATACTGACAAATTGAGTATAACTGACCACATATATTTTGATATTTGGTTAGACTTTTGATAGGTTAGTACAATTTCATTCTTTGCTTCCCTACTCCTGCAAAACAACTTTTTATATAGCATGTTCTGATGTCTTACACTGTTTGAGCTTCAGCACCCCATAGCTGAGGTGATCATTGCTGTTTTAAGGATAAGGGAGCTGAGGGTCAGAGAGGGGCTGGCTTCTGCTCAGGGTTATGACTGAGTTGTCAGAGAAGCTGGGACTAGCTGTGGCTCTCTCTTCTCTAGCATCCTGCCTCTAGTTGTTCAGCTTTGGACCATCTAGGTTTTCGCTTCAGGGTGGCACATCGATGTCGTGAGTTTCAGAGCAAGGATTTATAAAAGGGGATACTGTTATACTGGACCCCTGTTAACATCAACAGGGACAGCACCAGGCTTGACAAACCAAAAAAGAGACCCAGCACCAGCGAATGAGACACATGGTTTTACCAGGGGGAATTACACACGGGGTGGTGCAGTGGCGGCAGGCTGAACAGAACAGCCACTGCCTCCAGGAAGCAGGCAGTTTATGCAGCATTTTCACCTCATATGCTCCCCCTACTGACCTCCACCTGGCAACCTCCATTTAACCCAAAACAAAGAGCTTCGGTCCTCTGTGTGGTCCACATTCCACTGGACGGCCGGGGGCTCAGATGTTCCTCATAGGTAAGGAATGACTTTCTGGGTTGGCCACACTCAGAACTCTGAACACGTATTTAAGTGTGTCTGCCATACAGAGCCATTCTCTGTATATGCTTGGAAGTTATTGCTGTCAGGCATGTCTACCATGCAAAGGTGTGTCTACCATACAAGGGGCTTGGAAGGGGGTCTTGGGAAGAAAATATGATTCAATATGGTGCCTGCAGAAATGGCAAATATGTGACTCCAGTAAAACCACCCAGGGCAGACATCAGTAATCTATCAGGACATTCCTTCCCAAGCCTGAACATGCCTTCTTAAGAGTCTGATCCAGGCAACCATGAACATTCAGCAGAGTTGAAACTCCTGTTAATGAGGCCTAGCCTTACTGAATGCCTACTATGTGCCAGGCACTTGCTACCTTCACTATCGCAGTACTTCTGTGTAACTCTAAGCGGCAGGCACTGTTAACCTTATTTTACAGATGAGCAAACAGGCTTAGAGAAGTTACTATCTTGTCTCTCCAGAATCAACCTAAGATTTGAACCTAGGCAGTCCAACTCCAGAGGGACATCTTTGTTTTCAGCTCCTCGTTGCCTTCCATGACTGATCTGCTACTACTGCCTGCTGCCTTTCTAGGCGCAGAGTCAGTGTAACTTGAGGGTGAGAATGAGTTCACATCTCCTGGCTACTCCTCTGGCTCCCCTAATGGTACACAGCCAATGGTCACAGGCCTCATTTCACAGAAGGAAGCACGGATGGGCTGTGACATCTCCAAGGAAACAGCTTAAATGACAGGAAAAAATGGAAATGGGAATAGTGAATTTCCCAACCCAAACCTCTAGGTCAGCCCAGGGACCCCAGGGACTCGGGCAGTTTAAAAAAATGCCTCTTCTTATTCCTCAAAGCCCAGCATGGCTTAATTTTGGAAATACACCTAGGGCCTGGGTCTGAAGAGTAACACAAGCAACAGACCTGCCTAAAACCTGTCTCGGATTTTGTACAAGAAAGTTGGGAAGAAGTGAGAGTGACAGGTGTTAAATGATCATCTCGTAGGAATTCCTACAGAATTGGACCATCAGCCTGGGCTCCTTTTTGTGCTTCCTGGGACCATCTAAATTAATAGTTACAAATGTTAAGTTACAATGCTAAATTGGAAAAATAAAAGAAGGAATTTTCAGTTCTGTGTGTGTGTGTGTGTGAGATAATCTATCAAGCTTCTTTAGGAGAAAAATATTAGTTGATTACATTTATTTATTTATTTAGAGATGGAGTCTTGCTGTGTCTCCCAGGCTGGAGTGCAATGGTACAATCTCAGCTCACTGCAACCTCTGCCTCCCGGGTTCCAGTGATTCTCCTGCCTCAGCCTTCCGAGTAGCTGGGACCACAGGTGCGCACTACCATCCCCAGCTGATTGTCATAGTTGTAGTAGAGACAAGGTTTCACCATGTTGTCTAGTCTAGTCTCGAACTCCTGGCCTCAAGTGGATCCGCCTGCCTTGGCCTCTCAAAGTGCTGGGATTACAGGTGTGCGCCACCCTGTCTGGCTGATTACACTTTAAATACTATGTTTGCTGTTTCTAAACAGGCATAAAATGAGCTTAATGTTAAAAATGTGGAATAAAATCTGAAAAAAAAACCAACAACCCCACAAGCATAGTGTCTTTTTCATCTCTCTTGGTCTTAAAAACATTAAAAAAGACAACCTAATTAGCTATGTCATTTTCTTTTGACTATGGGCAGGTGGCTTTCTTTCTGGTATTCTAGAGAAGGATTATGTATCTAAATAGATTAGCAGATAGACAGGTATAAATGTCTCCATTATCTGCCCCCAGAGATGGAGGTTAAGAATCCCTGCAGGTGGTTTATGAGGTGTACTGGGTTGAATGTGTCCCCACAAGATCCATATCCTCCTGGAAGCTGTGAATGTGACCTTCCTTGGAAATAGGGCCTTTACATATGCAATCAAGTGAAGATGAGGTGATATAGGATTAGGGTAGACCCTAAATGCAAAGCTTGGTGTCCTCATAAGGAGAGAGAGACACAGAGACACAGGGAAAAAGGCCATGTGACAACACAGACAGAGACTGGAGTGATGCAGCTAAAAGCCCAGGAGAGACAAGGATCCATGGCCACCACCAGAAGCTGGGAAGCACCAGGGAAAGGATTCTCCCCTAGAGCCTTCAGAGGTGGCATGGCCCTGCCGACACCTTGATTTTGGACTTCCAGCCTCCAGAACCGAATAGATTTTGGAAATGAACAGATTTCTGTTGTTTTCAGGCACCAAGTTTGTGGTACACTTTGTTATAGCAGCCCTAGAAACTAACACATAAGGGAATCTGGAATGGAATCTGGACTCACACTTATCCCAGACTTTCTTTCTGAGACCTTGAGAGTGAGGCCTTGGTGTGGGTGAAGTGCTTGTTGTCCAGGCAGTCTCACGTTTCATCAAGTGCCGAGAAATGGAGCTCAAATGGAGTGTGGCGGCTTTTGGAAGTCAAGAATAGGCAACATCCACAAAGGCTTTTCTTCTGTTACCTGATTTCCATATTACCTGATCTGGGAACTAGAATCACTTTTAGTTGGGAAAAACGGCTGCTCTTCCTAGAGATCTGAGCTGACTCAATAGAATAGCACTGAGAGGTTTGCTTCTGGCATGACAAGTGTTTCCTGAGCAGCCAGGAGGGACGCCTGCCTGCCTCTACTTAGGGAAAAGAGTGGCAGTGGTGTTCAACCTGGCACATTGGAAGTACCTGGGGAGCTTGAAAAATTACCAGTGTCTGGGTCCCATCCCCAAGGCACCGATGTAACTAGTGTGGAGTGTACCACCTGGCATCAGGAGCTTTAAAGCACCCCTAGGTGACTCTAACGTACAATCAGGACTGAGAAGCACTGACAGAAGTACCTCTAGATTCCAGGTCCTTGGAAAGAATATTTCAAATGTCTAAAGTAAATGAAGGAAAATTGGTAAAGACATTAAAATAGATATCAAAGAGAGAGAAAAATATAAACAAAAGGCGACATTCAAGATGCAGTTAAACTCTGCAGTGAGCTCCTCCAGTATTTAAACAAGGCAGCGGCTGTTTTGGAAAGCACGGTGCCACCAAATGTGGCCCTGAGTTCCGTGGAGTGAGTTCGGATGGTTTTCTTTGTCGGAGCCCTCGGCACAATGCCTGGCACAGAGCAGTCTTCAAGAAACATCGGCCAATGTTGTTTCTTTAGGTCAGAGAAAGCCGTAGTTCAGGTATTTCTTGGCAACCTCTTTTCTTCTCCAAAGAAGCCTGGATCATCTAAAGTATCCCCCAAAACTTTCTTAATTCCTAAGAAGGCAAATCGAATTCTTTTAAATTAAATAGTTAATGACCGTTTACTGAAGTTCCTGGATTCGTTTTAGATGGGCTAAACTGGTGATTCGGGAGAGTTGGGCACTCTTATGTGGCACGCGAGCACTACACTGACTAAGCCACGTACACAGTGCAGGCCACTGTCTATATGATTAGGCCAGTTGAAGGGACTTGAACGTTTCACACTTTAACCCTAAGGGGCTGTCAGCAGAGAACTTTGCTGGTGTGACATACTGCTGATCACCTTTGTGATTTATTTGCTGCCAACTTATTTTTTTTTTTTTGAGACGGAGTCTCGCTCTGTCGCCCAGGCTGGAGTGCAGTGGCCGGATCTCGGCTCACTGCAAGCTCCGCCTCCCGGGTTTACGCTATTCTCCTGCCTCAGCCTCCCGAGTAGCTGGGACTACAGGCGCTGCCACCTCGCCCGGCTAGTTTTTTGTATTTTTTTTAGTAGAGACGGGGTTTCACCGTGTTAGCCAGGATGGTCTCGATCTCCTGACCTCGTGATCTGCCCGTCTCGGCCTCCCAAAGTGCTGGGATTACAGGCTTGAGCCACCGCGCCCGGCCTCTGCCAACTTCTTAATCAGAAACAAAACATCCAATTATCTTATTGTTATCATAAGAAAATACAGCCTGTAATCCCAGCACTTTGGGAGGCTGAGGTGGGTGGATCACGAGGTCAGGAGTTCCAGACTACCCTGGTCAATATGGTGAAACCCCATTTCTACTAAAAATACAAAAAACAAAACAAAACAAAATAAACAAAACCAAAACTAATGAGGCATGGTAATGTGCACCTGCAGTCCCAGGTACTTGGAAGGCTGAGGCAGGAGGATCGCTTGAACCCAGGAGGCGGAGGTTGCAGTGAGCCGAGATTGTGCCACTGCACTCCAGCCTGGGCAATAGAGGGAGACTCCGTCTCAAAGAAAAGAAAAGAAAAGAAAAGAAAATACAATCCACTTATTATGTGGTTTTCAGGAATGTCCGTTGGTAAGAAAGTGGGAATTGCCTATTCTTGCCTGAACTATTAGGTGCTATGTGGACATAGGTTAAGGAAGGGATGAGTGTAGAGTGGAAACATCTACCACGCTGACGCAGGCGGCTGTGTTTTGAGCATAATCTTCGTGAAATAGCATCACTGCTAGCATATCTTTTTTGTTTCTGAGTATGTATGTTCGACTCCAAATACTTGGTAAGGACCAGACAAGGGAGGTCAATTAGGGTTAAAAGTGTTTGCCAAAGCTAATGGTAGCGACCACTTGGGCTACTGGGTTGAAGATAGTCCCGAGGCCAAATCCACGTTTAAAGGGAAAGGGTACTAAGATTGATCAACAGTGTCTCCGAGCACATGCATGGAGAGAATGGAAGCAAGAACGCCAGGCAGTTATGATGATCTTCTTAGATCCTTTTGTTGGAAGACAAGAGCTCTTGGTTGGCCAGTTGGCCTTGTCCTAGTCAAAGGAAGTGTCACTTATTTTCTAAGCAACTATGTGCACCAAGAAATTCAGTGTGTGGCACAAAGCCAGGTGACCCGTGGCTAAAAGCCCCAATTGAAAGGTTCCCAAAGACGGTGAAGAATTTGGTACAATCACTCTCTATGGCCACTTATTCTATTTTTATTCATTCATCATGAAGAATTTTGCTGTTTGTGAGGTGTTTAAGAACATGGCACGAGAAGCCAAGCTGTTTCAAAGAATAGTGGTCAATGTCCATCATCCATGTCCAGGCTTGTGCTCATTGCCCCTTGAAAGCTGCGCATGACACGCCTGTTCCATCCCGTCTTATATCCCACCACTCAGCAGCATGATGCACGGTCAGCAGCAGCGCACACCACACCTTTGTGGGAATTTGAAAAACAGACCTGTTCTACATGATAGCCCCATGGGAGCACAGCTTGGCAAGCAGACCTGGGTTGGTTTTCATTTCTCGCTCACCCCGTGACATGGGCCCTTGTGCATGCCACCACCGTCAAGACCACATATGGCCACCTTGCCTTCATACTAAGAAATCTAATTTAATTCATGACCAATAGCCATCGTCCCCAAATGAATTACAATAACTTTGTGAAAAGCCTCTAAAAATAAGCACAATTATATACAATCATTATCGTCACCCATTAAAAACCGTAAGTACCAAAGGTCACAAATCCCTGACTTAGATATTTAGGAGTCCCAAGGCATCATGAGACTGAGTGATTGAAAATTTCATTGTATGTCATGAACAAAGCAGAATCCTGTACAGTCTAGTGGCCCAAAGTCCATGTGAAACAGAAGCAAATGTTTGCTAAGCTGAATAGGCTAGTGAGTAATTCAAAGAGGGCTGGAAGGAAGTATCATAAACCTTTGTTCATGCAGAATGCAAAGGCCTGACAAAGTGATGCTGAATTAACCAGGTTTGAATAGGCTATTACTTTAAAGAAAAAGTAATAGAGAATCTGGCCATCTGGAGGGTGTGGCAGTTACTTTGCAATGAAGCTCTACTTTGCATAGGCAAGTACTGAATGAGAAAATTTTGGATTCAGATGTCTGTGGAATGGCTCTGCTGGGGTTGGAGCCTTAGGCAGGTGGGACATAGATTTTGGGACTGGTCATTTATTTTAACGTGCATTATATGGATGTGTGTGGGTGTGTGTTTGCACGTGGGTGTGTGTGTGCATGTGCATGCACGTGTGCATGTGATTTGGGTGATAGAGGCATAGAATTAGCCCATGTTTATCCCCACTCATGGGCTAATCCTTCTTCCCTTCTCTCTTCCCAATTCCAGTTAATGGTGGCTCTATCATTCCCTCAGGCCTCTAAGCCAGAAATTTAGAAGTAATGCTAGATGCTTCCCTCTCCTTCACTTTAATCTATTACTCATAACTTACATTTGCGGCCGGGTGCGGTGGCTCATGCCTGTAATCCCAGCACTTTGGGAGGCCGAGGTGGGTGGATCACCTGAGGTCAGGAGTTTGAGACTAGCCTGGCCAACATAGTGAAACCCCGTTTCTACTAAAAATACAGAAATTAGCTGGTGGAGGATGCCTGTAATCCCAGCTACTCAGGAGGCTGAGGCAGGAGAATCGCTTGAACCCGGGAGGTCGAGGTTGCAGTCAGCCGAGATTGCCCCACTGCACTCCAGACTGGGCAACAGAGCAAGACTTCTTCCCCGCTCCCCCCCAAAAAATTGCTTCCTGCATATTTCTTGACTCTCTTCTCTTAATCCCCACTCCCACTTTCTAGTTCAAATCTCATTGCATATCATCTGTACCACTGAAACAGCCTTCTAGCTGCTATCAATCTTTCCCACATTAATTTATCCACTCCTTAGTCACAAGATGATGTTTCCAAATACAGGGTTTGATTGTACCTCTCCCATTCCTTTGTATGCACCAGACTCTGTTCTAGATCCTGAGGGTATAGCAATGGCCCAAACAGTCAGGATTCCTGCCCACATGGAACTTACCTTGTTGTGGAGGGAGGGAAGACAGACAGTAAACAAGATAAGGCAGTAAAATAGAGAGCATGTCAGAAGGGTGAGAGGTGCTATGGAGAAACATAAAGCAAGGAAGGGGGTAGGGAGTTCTGTTGGGAGAGCGGCTGTGATTTTAAATAGGGTGGTGAAGGAGGGCCCTGCTGAGAAGGGACATTTGATTAAAGTCTTTAAGGAGTTCAGAGAGTGAGCCTTGCTGATTTAAGGAGGAAGAGTGCAAAGGCCCTGAGGTCAGAGCCTGTCTGGTCTCCACTTGAGGATGAGCCAGGAGGTTGGTATGTTTGGAGAAGGGCAGATGGGAAGCCAAGGTGAGAGAGGTGACGAGAGCAAGGTCACAGAGGGCGTCGGAAGCCAGTGTCAGACCTGAGTGAAATGGGAAATAGATTGGAAGGTTTTGAGAGCAGAGTAGCCTGGTCTGGCTCATCTCCTAATGAGGTCACTCTGGCTGCTGCGTTGGGAGTAGGGGGTAAAGGTGGAAGCAGACAGACCACTGGAAGGGCTACTGCAGGAATCCAGGTGAGAGTTGACAGTGATTTGGATGAGGTGGTGGCCCTGGAGGTGGAGATGTGGTCAGATTTTCGATAACTTGAAGGTAAAGGTCACAGGATTTATCGACTGAATGAAATAGATGAGAGGAGTCAAGGGTGATCACTTTGGGCTGAGGAACTGGAAGGATGAAGTTGCAATTCCTGAGATGACAAAGACTGGGAGGAATGAGTTTTAGGGACAGCTCATGAATTCAGTTTTTTGTTTGTTTGTTTGTTTGTTTGTTTTTTGAGACAGAGTCTTGCTCTGTTGCCTAGGCTGGAGTTTAGTGGCACAGTCTCAGCTCACTGAGACCTCTACCTCCCAGGTTCCAGCGATTCTCCTGCCACAGCCTCCCGAGTAGCTGGGATTACAGGCATGCACCACCACACCTGGCTGATTTTTTGTATTTTTAGTGGAGACGGGGTTTCACCATGTTCGCCAGGCTTGTCTCGAACTCCTGACCTCCTACCTGCCTTGGCCTCCCAAAGTGCTGGTGAGAGACAGGAAGGACTAGCTGGATTTCCTAGGCTAAGAATCCCTAAGTCTGGGATTAGGGATCCCTAAGCTGGGAAGGTGACTACATCCACCTTTAAACACAGGGCTTGCAACTTAGCTCACACCTGACCAATCAGATAGTAAAGAAAGCTCACTAAAATGCTAATTAGGAAAAACAGGAGGTAAAGAAATAGCCAATCATCTATTGCCTGAGAGCACAGTGGGAGGGACAATGATCGGGATATAAACCCAGGCATTGGAGCCAGCAAGGGCAACCCCCTTGGGGGTCCCCTCCCTTTGTATGGGAGCTCTGTTTTCACTCTTTTCACTCTATTAAATCTTGCAACTGCACTATCTTCTGGTCCGTATTTGTTACGCCTCCAGCTGAGCTTTCGCTGGCTGTCCACCACTGCTGTTTGCCGTGGTGGCAGACCCGCGGCTGACTTCCATCCCTCTGGATCCGGCAGGGTGTCTGCTGTGCTCCTGATCCAGCGAGGCGCCCATTGCTACTCTTGATCAGGCTAAAGGCTCGCCATTGTTCCTGCCCGGCCAGGTATCTGGGTTCGTTCTAATCAAGCTGAACACTAGTCACTGGGTGCCATGGTTCTCTTCCGTGACCCACGGCTTCTGACAGAGCTATAACACTCACCGCATGGCCCAAGATTCCATTCCTTGGAATCCGTGAGGCCAAGTACCCCATGTCAGAGAACACGAGGCTTGCCTCCATCTTGGAAGTGGCCTGCTGCCATTTTGGAAGCAGCCTGCCACCATCTTGGGAGCTCTGGGAGCAAGGACCCCCACCCGGTAACACTGGGATTACAGGCATGCGCCACCATGCCCGGCCATTGAGTTCAGGTTTGAACACGCAAAGTCTGAGATGCCTTTAGAGATCCAAGTGGAAATGTCAGGTGAGCAGTTGGACATACGTATCTGAAAATCAGGGTGGTATATGTGTCAGATATAGACATTTGGGATTCAACATCTTATAGATGGAATTTAAAAGCATGAAACTGCATGAAATCCCCGAGATAACAGGGGTGGATAGAGAAGATGTCCAAAGACTGAGCTTTGGGGTAACTTCAAAATAAAGAGATCCAGAGAGGAGGAGGGACCAGCAAAGACTGGGAAAGAATAGGAGGAAAGGTTGGAGGAAAGCTTGCAGAGAGCCCTGGTATCCTAGACCCAAAAAAAGAAGTGCTTAGAGGAGGAGGAAGTCATTAACCAGGTCAAGGGCTGCTGATAGGTCTAGCAAGGTGTACACTGGAGAACTGACAAATGTAGTTAGCCAGTGGCAAAGCATGGCCTTCGCAAAGCAGAGGCCATTGTTTCGGTGGTGTTCCAGGAGTGAAAACGCAGTTGAAGTGAGTGTAATAGAGAATGGGAGAATGGAAATTGGAAGGGGCCAGAATTCCTAACGTTTTTAGGAGTTTTGCCATAAAGAGAGAGAAGCGAAGTGGTAGTTGGTGGGGGAAATGAGGCTGAAAGCTTTTTTGGTGAGCGGGGGACAGGAGAAATCATTGCCTGTGTTTATATGCAGTGGAGAGGTCCAGGAGAGAGGGGGAGCATGGCTAGAGGGATGGGATTGAGCAGAGGAGTGGAGGAGGTGGCCTTTGCTGGGAGAGGGCAGACTCTGTATAAGACTGGGAGATAAAAGTAAGTAGGTTGATGTGATGGGGGTTCTTTTGGAAGGTCACAGCTGCCCAAAGACCCCTCCGTGGCTCTGCATGGTATCCTGCATGGCAGTTTATGGACCTCAGCTCCAGGTTCTATCTCCCTGCCCTCAACTCTTGCCCTTTCTTAACCCCTGCTGCCCCATCTCAAGTCTGCATTTACACACGTGGTTGTGTGGAGCACTCTTGCTCTCTTTGTCCTGCCCAATCTTTTTTTTTTTTTTTTTTGAGACGGAGTCTTGCTCTGCCACCCAGGCTGGAGTGCAGTGGCCGGATCTCAGCTCACTGCAAGCTCCGCCTCCCGGGTTCACGCCATTCTCCTGTCTCAGCCTCCCGAGTAGCTGGGACTACAGGCGCCCGCCTCATCGCCCGGCTAGTTTTTTGTATTTTTTAGTAGAGACGGGGTTTCACCGTATTAGCCAGGATGGTCTCGATCTCCTGACCTCATGATCCGCCCGTCTCGGCCTCCCAAAGTGCTGGGATTACAGGCTTGAGCCACCGCGCCCGGCCTGTCCTGCCCAATCTTTAAGACCTAATGTCGCCGCCTCTGTTCCTCTGGGTTCCCACCATAATCTGCTCAGATCTGCAGTTGATCGTGGCGCCTGATCGCTTGTCATTTTTATTTCCTCATTAGCCTTCCCTCCAGGCTGCGAGCTCCTTGAGGGCAGATGTTTTGCCTTCTTCTTTGTCTGTATTCACAGCCAACCCTCCCCCAGGACAGTGTCTGGCACATAGAAGGAAATAAAAATTGTGTACCCAAGAAACCACAAGTGGTTCTATGTATACTTTTTATGTAAACATTTTAATCAAATTATAACATTTATATATGTATAACCATACAATTTTAAGTGTATAACTCTGTGTTTTCAAAGGAAACGTGTGTGGCCTATTCCCACATCAATAAGCAGCACCTTAACAGTGCCCTTGTCTCCTTCAGAAACAGCCCCGATGAGACCTCCCGTCTCGACTTCTAACATCATGGATTAGTTTTGTCTGGTTTTGAACTTTGCATAAATGGAATCAAACAGGCAGATTGGAGTGCGATCTCGGCTCACTGCAAGCTCCGCCTCCTGGGTTCAAGCAATTCTCCTGCCTCAGCCTCCCGAGTAGCTGGGACTACAGGTGAACACTACCACGCCTGGCTAATTTTTGTATTTTTAGTACAGACAGGGTTTCACTGTGTTAGCCAGGATGGTCTCGATCTCCTGACCGCGTGATCCACCCGCCTCGGCCTCCCAAAGTGCTGGGATTACAGGCGTGAGCCACCGCGCCCGGCCCAGGCTATACGCTTTTTTGTCTACCTTCTTTCATCCGCAGTTACGTTTCTGTGATTCATCCACTAGGTAGTGTACAACATCGCTCGTTCATTCTCAGTGCTGTGTGGTATTCTGTTGTGCAAGTATAGCACAATCTGTTTATGCACTCTCACGTTGCTTCACATCTCCGTGGTTTCTGGCTTTCGTTTTTTACAAAGCACTGCAATGAATGCTGCTGCACACACTGTTGAGCTCGTGCACACTTTTCTGCTGGGTGAGGATCTGAGCGTGAAATTGCTGGGTCTTGGGTTCAAGTGCTCTACATATTTTTGACCATGTTACTGTGACTCAAGAAGCCCAGGAACAGAATTCTAGGCACCAGAACCATACACGTTACAGCCTCTGAGCTTTGTGGCCTCTGTGCCATTTGTCCAGTCACTTCATTTGCAGATGAGATTCTGAGACTCAGGCTGGAAAAACGACCTGGGAAAAGTCACACAAGTCAGAGGCAGAGCTGGGATTTCCTCCAGGTTTCCTCATTTCCAGGCCGGTATAGATCAAGACCTCCTAGTACTCACATGAAGAAACTTTCCTTTCTGCTCCAGGAATGATCACACACCATTCGAATCTGGATACCAAATGTCATTGTTTAGTAAGTGTGTGCAGTGTGCCAAGCATATTGTGTCATATGTTTACATGTGTCATATATTTACATTACATATGATCTCTGGTTCTTACAACAACCCTTCAAGACAGGTCATACCAAGCCCATTTTTCAGATGGGAAAATGAGTTCAGAGGGGATGATTAGCTTGTTCAGGTTTTCCAGTTTCCTTAGGAAGTGGCAGAGCTGGATCTGAACTCTGCTTATGACTACTTGGGGGATGGAGGAGTGAACTTTTTATCAGACCCTGGCTGCTTCGGCCCCAGGAGAAGATTTCTCCCCCTCAGGCCCTGGGGTTCCTCCAAAGAATGGAGACTCCCAGCTTTCCATGTGACAAAAAGCAGGCAATTCAACATGGCAAGCCCTTAATAAACCTGCAGGTTTCTCTGTAAGGACTGATTTAGAAAGCAGGCTTACAGCCACTGCACTGATAGCAGTTTCTATTCTAAAACTACAGAAATTGTGAACACTTGCCCCCAAAACCTCTCCCCAGAAGCCTTTAGGACAGTGAGGCTGTATTCAGAAACTAATTGCACCCATATCTGAGGAGCTACGACATGAACTGCATTATTCAGAGAATCTTTATAGAGAGCTACCTTACCTCCCTGTCCCATATACTTGATGAGAGTTAAAAAAAAACTGAGAAAAAGATAAATGACCATCATGGACGTGTATCAGATATTACTTATAATTCCTGACAATATATACTTAATTGTATATTATATACTTAATTCTGTAATACTTACGTTGTGTCATATACTGATGAATCTCCCCCCCCTTTTTTTTTTTTTTTTTTTTTGCTTTTTATGAGACAGGGTCTTGCTCTATCACCCAGGTTGAAGTGCAGTGGCAGGATCTTGCAATCTCAGCTTACTGTAAGCTCAGCCTTCCAGGCTTAAGTGATCCTCCCACCTTACCCTCCCAAGTAATTGGGACTACAAGCATGTGCCACCACACCCGGATAATTTGTGTGTGTGTGTGTGTGTGTGTGTGTGTGTGTGTGTAAAGAGATGCGATTTCACCACGTTGCCCAGGCTGGTCTTGAACTCCTGGGCTCAGGTGGTCTGCCTGCCTTGGCTTCCCAAAACAGTGGCTGCAATCCCAGCTCACTGCAACCTCCACCTCCCGAATTCAAGTGATTCACCTGCTCATCCTGCTTAGCCTCTGAGTAGCTGGGATTGTAGGTGCGCACCATCATGCCCAGATAATTTTTGTATTTTTATTAGAGACGGGGCTTTGCCATGTTTGCTGAGCGGGTCCTGAACTCAGGTGAGATGCCCACTTTGGCCTCCCAAAGTGCTGGGATTACAGGTGTGAGCAACCGCACCCAGCCCCAACTTGCTCTTAAATGAATTATCTCAGTCCCCAAATCACTCTTAAATGAATTCTCTCAGTCCGTTCCCCCAGCAATGCTTTAAGGTAGGTAATATTATTGTCCTTCTTTTACAGATGAGGAAACAATACCTACAAGGGTGAAACAACTTGCCCAAGGGCACATAGTGAGTGAATGCGCTGCGGCTTGACCAAGAGCCTGTACAGCAGCCCTCCTCTCTTTATCTTATTGGTTGTCCCGGTGCACAGGGCTAAGCACTTGGTAGGTGCACCAAAAATGCTTGTTTACTAATTGATACCTTCCTTCCACTAAGGTGTTCAGTGTGGCTCTCCTCTACTGTACAGATGGAAAGTCAGTGTATCACCAAGTGATCCATCTCTGTGGGAACACAAAGTATCTGTTAACTCCAGTCTTTGAACTTTGCATTAACTAAAGAGCATCTGCGAGACTGGCCGCATTAACAGGTCACCCTGTGGGCCGTGAGCCTACAAGGACAGCTTATTTACTTAGATTTATTGAGAGGGAAATGTGAAAGGCACCTAAAAGTCAGCTGACTTACCTCTTTTCCCTTCCAAACTCCCTCAGCTATGTGAATGGTCTCTGGTCTCCTGTATGGGGTGGGGGTGGGGTGAGGGAAGAGGGGAGAGGAGTAGGGGGAGTAGAGGGAGAGGGATTGAGACTGTAGTGGGTTTTTTGTTTCAAGGTGGTCCATTACACACAGCCAAGAACTTCTCAGCTTTAAACATGCCCTCTGATTCTTTCCAACATCTGAAATGAAATGGTAGAGGTATGAAAATAAAAAAAAAGCAAACAAACCATTTTCCAAAGTCATGTTTAAAGAGAGTAAGCCTGGAAACAGACACGTGAGGGTTTGGTGTTTTTGTTTTTTAAAATGGTTTAGTGCTGCCTTTCACTTGGAACGCATCACTTTATCAGCAGGGACATACACATCAGTCAGCCTGGTAGTGAGGTTACCCCAGGTAGCGGCTGGGGCACACAGACAGTACAGTCCTGGTTTAGGCAGTTATTAGCTACGTGACTTGGGGTAGTCACTTATCTGCGTCTGAGTGCTCATCATGTAAAAGCTATGTGGCTACTGTCAGACGTGAGGGATGAAGATGGGTGAGTGTTTGGTGTGTGTGGAGAGGAGAGTAGGTGAAGGCCTTGCAATATTGTAGATTCGTTGTTACCCCCGACCCACAACGATCCTGTAGAAATTTTTGCAACAGAGATTTGCATCCTTTTTGGAGGGGACACTATTTTCAGTTTCCCGTAGCGTGTGGTAGGAATTCAGTCATTCCTCTGATTAACATCCAAATGGCTACCACTTTCATGATAAAGTCCACATTTCTGTCTTTTTTTTTTTTTTTTTTTTTTTT
>NW_016805666.1:8433601-8492238 GCF_001698545.2 Rhinopithecus bieti
TTTTTTTTTTTTTTCCAAGATGGAGTCTTGCCCTGTTGCCCAAGCGGAAGTGCAGTGACGCCATCTTGGCTTACTGCAACCTCTGCCTTGGGTTCAGGTGATTCTTCTGCCTCAGCCTCCCAAGTAGCTGGGATTACAGGCACCCTCACCATCATGCCCACCTGATATTTGTATTTTTAGTAGAAACGGGTTTTGCCCATGTTGGCCAGGCTGGTCTCAAACTCCTGGCCTCAAGTGATCTGCCCACCTCAACCTCCCAAAATGCTGAGATTATAGGCGTGAGCCACTGCGCCCAGCCACTAACATTTTTTTTTCTTTCTTTTTTTTTTGAGACGGAGTCTCGCTCTGTCGCCAGGCTGGAGTGCAGTGGCATGATCTCGGCTCACTGCAACCTCCACATTCCGGGTTCAAGTGATCCTTCTGCCTCAGCCTCCTGAGTAGCTGGGACTATAGGCGCCCGCCACCACGCCCAGCTAATTTTTGTATTTTTAGTAGAGACAGGGTTTCACCATGTTGGCCAGGATGGTCTTGATCTCTTGACCTCATGATCTGCCAGCCTCGGTCTCCCAAAGTGCTGGGATTACAGGCGTGAGCCACCGCACCCGGCCAACCAACTTTTGTTAAACTTTTTTTTCTTCCTTTATACACAAACATCCCCTCTTTGCCTTATCCACTTTGGGTTGGTAACCCACTCTTGCGTTATCTACTTAGCCCCAATATGGCACTTCCTGGAGACATTGCTTCCCATGCTGCCCCCTTGGTTGCAGGTACCACAACCCCATGAGCAAACAACTATTAATACTGCCCAAGTTCCTCACCTAGCTCCTGGAATTCAGTTTCTGCCCAGTCCTCAGTTCTCAGCATCTGAGACTATCTCCCCAAAGCCCTCAAGCATGAAAATAACTCATCAGATTGACCCAGACCGTGTCACTGGGAGAGGTACCTTAATGTGAAAGTCCCAGAAAATTAAGGTGAACATCTTCAACACCTCCCCGAGGCCTGATGTCACTATACCGAACCCCTGGGATTCAGGATGAGCTGAGAACATCAGAGTCGCTTTCTGAAAAACTTAGTAATACTAAATGCAATATAGTATCCTGGATTGGATCCTTGAACAGAAAAACGACATTAGTGGAAAAACTGCTGAAATTTGAACAAAGTCTATAGTTTTGTTAATATTATTGTACCAATTTTTTGGTTTTGACAAATGTTCCATGGTTATAGTAACACGCTAACATTAGGAGAAGCTATGTGAAGGGTACGTGAGGTCACCCTGTGCTATCTTTGTAACTTCCGTAAATCTAAAATTATCTTAAAATATTAACAGCCAGGTGAGGTGGCTCACGCCTGTAATTCCAGCACTTTAGGAAACTGAGGTGCGCAGATCACCTGAGGTTAGGAGTTAGAGACCAGCCTGGCCAACATGGCGAAACCCTGTCTCTACCAAAAATACAAAAATTAGCCGAGCATGGTGGCGGGCACCTGTAATCCCAGCTACTCGGGAGGCTGAGGCAGGAGAATCGCTTGAACCTGGGAGGTGGAGGTTGCAGTGAGGCGAGATCACACCACTGCACTCCAGCCTGGGCAACAAGAGCAAAACTCAAAAAAACAAAAATAAATAAAAACAAAATTATTTAAAAATAAAGTTTAAAATAATAATATGTTGTGAGGGATTTCTATTTACAGACACTGTGCTAAGCACCTTAAGTGAATGAACGGAGGCTTAACAGGCAAAAGAAAGAGAAAAAACAGCTCTCTCTCTAGTGAGAGAGGGGACTTCCCAGAGGAAAAGTCTGGCCAGCAGCAGATGCTGGATTTTATGGTCTGGCTTGCGGAGGTGGTGTCTGATTTACACAGGGCTCACAGGCTGGTTCCATCAGGTGTGATGTTTACATACTGTGCAGGGAAGGCTGGCTGCCCCACCCTAATCTCATTATGCAAATGAACTTTCCCCTTGACCGGTGCTATCTTGTCTGCTCCTTCCTGTACACGTGGTGGCAGAGAAGGGAGGAGGGAGCCGCCATCTTGAATGTGATTGGCACAGCGGACAGCATCTGTGTCTGCAGCTTGGTTTTATAGGCAGCTCTGTGTCAGAAAGAAAATAATTTGGGGCTGCTTTTCATCCAAAGGAGAATCTCACCGAAGACTTCCATACCCTCACTATCTGCCTAAGTAATTTCTTCTTAACTCCTGTATCATTCCCGTCTCTGGTGTGGTAGCCCTAAGTGTTGTTAGGGGGTGTTGGATAAACTGTTGTTAGGGGGTGTCCGGCTACTTCTTGCTGAAAAGGGGCATTGTGTGTAGAACAGAAGCTAGGGCTGCTCCTGGGGTTGATCTAAGGGTCCTTGGAAGAAAGGCGTGTCCATGCATGGTTCTGTCTGCAGCAGCATTTGGAGTCTGATTGCTGTCGGCCCTTCTGACGGGTTCTAACACTGGTTTGCCTCCACCAGATGTTGCGTTTCGGTGAATATTGAACCTTGGGATCCCAGAGGAGGTCCCCAATATGAAGCAGCTGTTGTCTGGGGTAAACACCTGGGGTTTATTGTCTTGCATCAGGAACATTTAGGACACAGACACACCTGAGGAGTTTAGGAGCAGAGGTTTAATAGGCAAAGGAAAGAGAAAGAAGGAGAAAGGAAAACAGCTCTCCCACTAGTGAGAGACGGGACTTCCGAGAGGAAAACGCCCAAAGTCCGAATTTCTTTAACCTGCTCAACAGGGATGAAAGACAATACCACTTTAGGCATATTTTAATTTTTTGTGTGTGTTCAGGCTTTATGTACAAGTTACCTGGATCCAATTAATTAAGCTAAAATCGTTTTTATGAGCTCAATTAGAGGGAACTTATCTTAAAATGCCCGAGGATCATCTAGATTGGGGGCTGATCCTCTGAAGCACAGATTATTACGTGGCAGGTGCTAGGTTTACGTTTTGCCCCCAAAGGACTCCCACTCTGTAGCTCCAGGAGAGCAATGCTTTTATTTGCAAGCCTATTTGATGTGCATGAATGCAAAGAAGATGCCCTTGCAGTGCTGGCGGGGTGACCTCATTAGAAGAGTTTGTCATCTCTGCGCCTCGCTCTGTACTCCCATGTCCGCTCATGCGGAGCTCACGCAGAGAGATCTTTCAAGCAGGAAAACTGCTGTGAATGTCAGGCTCTTGGATTGAGTCCCTAAAGAAGCCCCTGACCCTGACTCTCATCCCCAGAGCCTGGGGTCGCTGGCAGTCTGCCAGGCTTCTTGGAGGTTAATTTCTGCAAGAGTGAACATACATACAATCAGTTCCCAACAAGGAGACTGTCCCTCTGGCACATGGAACATGTTGTATGGGGAAGAGAAAATGCCTTGTTCAGAGAGTGACTGGAATCCTATTCCCATCTGGTTCTTTTGCATTACTCTGTTTTCTCTCTTTTGCATTTTAGTGTTTAGAAATAAAAGTATGCAAATATGACACACGGGCTGCTACTGTGGAAACAAGGTGGGATGATTATTACTTAGTATTCTGAGCAAAAGAAGACTAGACGTTTTCATTCTAGAGATCTAAGTTTGGAAATTAGAAGGAATGAAAGTTAAATGGGGAAGAATATATCCTAGGATAAAAAGATCCCCAAAGTTAATGTGTCCAACGTGTCCTTATTTATTCTTTAATACAGTTAACAGTCGCAAATGACGTATTTTAGGAGACTGCTGATAGTAACTTGTTAACCTATAGACTATACATCATGCCCTTGGAACACCTGAGGTGGGTTATGCCCACTTTCTGGTGATTTCGAGAGGGAAATGGAAAATTTCAGTCAGCAGTTTAAGTAATGGCACCAAGAAATAAATTGCAAATGACATAACATTCCCTTGGCCTGTAGCTTTGAAAGTCACTTTCCAGTACAAATGTTGCAACAACAAAGGGAGCAGGAGAATTTGTTTCTTTAGGGGTATTTATTCTCACCTCCAGTTCTGCCATTTCACTGCCAGTTCTGAAATGAATACACTCAATAACAGAAAAACCGCAGACTGTTGGAACTGGGAGACCAAAGAGCCCAGCCTCCTCAGTGCCTAGCTAAGGATTCCGAGTCCCCAGAGGAAAAGGGACTTGCTTAAAGTCATGGAACTGGTATGAATGGGGATTGGGGAAAGACTCAGGGAGAATGTACCAGAGAGAGAGAATACTTGTGCAAAGGCTCCGAACCTGGGAGGAGTTTGGTATGTTTAAGAACCCAGAGGAAAGCCATGTGTGGCTGGAGTACAGGGGCTGGGCAGAAGAGGAAGCTGGAGAGAAAGCCCTCAGCTGGACCACAGGAGGACATCTGCTATTTATTTATGTATTTACTTGAGACAGAGTCTCGCACTGTCACCCAGGCTGGAGTGCAGTGGCGTGATCTCGGCTCACTGCAACCTCTCCCTCCTGGGTTCAAGCAATTCTTCTGTCTCAGCCTCCTGAGTAGCTGGGATTATAGGCATATGCCACCATGCCCGGCTAATTTTTGTATTTTTAGTAGAGATGGGGTTTCACCATGTTGGCCAGGCTGGTCTCGAACTCCTGACCTCGTGATTTGCCCGCCTCAGCCTCCCAAAGTGCTGGGATTACAGGCATGAGCCACCGCTGAAAGAGAAGGGATAAAAAAGATACTCCGTGCAAATGGAAACCAAAAGAGAGCAGTAGCAGCTGTACTATTACCAGATAAAATAGACTTTATGTCAAAAACTGTCACAAGAAACAAAGGTTATTATATAATGATAAAGGCTTTAATTCATCAAGAAGCTATAACATTGCAAATATATATATGCCCAACATCAGAGCACTCAAATATAAAAAGTAAATATTAACAGATCTGAAGGGAGAAAGAGACAGCAATACAATAATTGTAGGGTACTTCAGCATCACACTTTCAACATGGATAGATCATCCAGACACGAAATCAATAAGGAAACATTGGACTTGAACAGCACTATAGACCAGACGAACCTAACTGACATCCAGGCATACTTTGGAGACATTTGGGTTCAGTTCTGATCACTGTAATAATACAAATATCACAATAAAGCAAGTCATGAATTTTTCGGTTTTCCAGTGCATATAAAAAGTTATATTTACACTATGCTGTAGTTTATTATGTGTGCAATAGCAATACATCTTTAAAAAATGTGCATTCCTGATTTTAAAATCCTTTATTGCTAAAAAAAATGATAGTGATCATCTGAGCCGTCAGCAAGTTATAATCTTTTTGCTGGTGAGGGTTCTTGCCTTGATGTTGATGGCTGCTGACTGATCAAGGTGACGGTTGCTGAAGTTGAGATGGCTGTGGCAATTTCTTAAATAAGATAACGTTGAAGTTTGCAACATTGATATTGACTCTTCCTTTTATGAAAGATTTCTCTATAGCATGTGATGCTATTGGTAGCATTTTATCCACATTAGAACTTCTTTCAAAATTGAGTCAGTCCTCTCAAATACTATCACTGCTTTATCAACTAAGTTTATGTAATATTCTAAATTGTTTGTTGTCATTTCAACAATGCTAACAGCATCTTTATCAGGAGTAGGTTGTATCTCAAGAAACCATTTCTTGGCTGGGCACAGTGGCTCACGCCTGTAGTCCCAACACTTTGGGAGGCCGAGGTGGGCGGATCATGAGGTCAGGAGATCCGGACCATCCTGGCCAACATGGTGAAACCCTGTGTCTACTAAAATACAAAAAGTTAACCAGGTGTGTTGGTGCGTGCCTGTAGGGTCCCAGCTACTCGGGAGGCTGAGGCAGGGGAATCGTTTGAACCCGGGAAGTGGAGATTGCAGTGAGCTGAGATCACGCCACTGCACTCCAGCCTGGAAACAGAGCGAGACTCCATCTCAAAAAATAAAAGATAAAAAAAAAAAAAAAAAAATTAAAAAAAAAAAAAAAAAAAAAAAAAAAACAAAAAAAAAAAATGAAAAAAGAAAGAAAAATGAAAAAAGAAACCATTTATTTGCTCATCCGAAAGAAGAACTCCTCATCCATTCAAGTTTGGTCATGAGATTATAGCAATTTAGTCACATCTTCGCGCTTCACTTCTATAATAATTCTAGTTATCTTGCTATTTATTTGTACCTCATCTGCAGGACTTCCTCCACCCAAGTCTTGAAGCCCTCAAAGTCATCCATGAAGGTTGGAACCAACTTCTTCAAAACTCCTGTTAATGTTAGTATTTCAGCCTCCTCCCGTGAATCACCAGTGTTCTTAATGGCATCTAGAATGGTGAACCCTTTCCAGAAGGTTTTCGATTTACTTTGCCCAGATCTACCAGAGGTGTCATTGTCTGTGAGAGCTGTGGCCTTACAAAAGCTGCTTTTCTTTTCTAGAATGTTATAACCATAACACTATGGAAATCATCAAAACCAGCTATATACATATAGCTGGGCCTTGTTATTAATCCAATTGGCCACTCTGTCTTTTGATTGGAAAATTTAATCCATCTACATTTAAAGTGATTATTGATTTGTAAGAATTATTATTGCTCTTTTGGTAGTTGTTTTCTAATTTGTAGATCCTTTGTTCCTTTCTTCTTCTGTTGCTCTCTTCCTTTGGGATTTGATGATTTCTATAGTGGCATTGATTTCTCTTTCTGTTTTGTGTATTTAGTGTAGGTTTTTGCTTTGTGGTTACCATGAGGCTTACCTAAAACATCTTATGGTTATAGCAGTCTATTTTAAGCTGGTAACAACTTAATTTTATGATGTACAAAACACTACTTTTAGTCCTCCTCCCATTTTATGTTTTTGATGTTGCAATATACATATTTTCATGTTGTATAACCATTAACAAATTATTATAGATATAGTTATTTTTAATGTTTTTGTCTTTTAACAATCCTACCTCTTTCTAAAGCCTCTCTAATGTCTCCTCATTTCCCAAATTATGGGCCTTTGCAGTTCCTACCCCTCTTCTGACCACTGGCATCACCCTGTCTAGACTATGAGCTCATGGAAAGCAGGGGCTGAGTCTCCTTTGTGCTTGGCCCATGGAAGGTGCTTGATCAAAATTTATTCCTTTGTCCTTGTTTTTGTCTTGGGAACCTTTCCTGCTTCAGTCTATCCTCATTTTTGGCACAAATGATTAGAATTGCAAGAACGTCTCACTGGTTCACCCACCTCTTTGTCTCTTGGAGGACACTAGGGTTCAGAGAGCTAGTGGTCCAGTCAGGTGGCCAAGCCTGTGTCCTCTCTTCCTTACTCCTCAGTGGGCACACAGCCTCTGCCTTGGGGTGCTCGTTCTGCTTTGACTTCCTTTGCTTTGGCTGCTGCCGATTCTGTCCTTTTTTTCCAGCTGATGCTTGAGTGGTTGGGTCTGTTGTTCTGCTGTCTCTCCTCTTGTGTCTGCTGCTTTGCGTTGGCTTCAGCTTCTGTTTTCTTCTGCTTTGTACTTTGGCTTCTGCCTTTTCTGCTTCTGCTTTTTTCTCAGCTGCTTTTTCTGTTTCTGCTCCTCATCCTCCCTCTACTATGACTCCCCTCACCCAGTCCTGCTCTTCTGCCCTCTCTTCCCCACTCTTCCGCTTCCCATGCTTCTACTGCTGCCTCTGCCGGTGCTTCTTCGTTGCTGTTGCTTCTGCCTTCTGCTTCTCTTTCCCCCGTGCTTGCTGCTTCTGCCTCTGCTTTTCCTGCTGGTGCTTCTTGTGCAACATATTCATCTACTTCTGCTTCTGCTTTTTCTTCCTTTTCCTCCTCCTCTTGCTCTTTTCTTCCTCCTCCTGCCTTCTCTGCTGCTTCTCTTTGTTCTGCTACTTCTACTTTGGCTTGTTTCCACTTTCTCTGCTCTAACTTTTGCTTTGGCTGCTTCTCCTTCTGCTGCAGCTTCTCCTTGCTCCACTATGACTGTATCTGCCTCTTCCCTCCACATCCTGCCTTGCTCTTCCCTCTTCTTTCTCCCCTTCCTCTTCTCCCCCGCTCTTCTTCTTCGGGTCCTGCTTCTTCTATTTTTACTCCTTCCGCTTCTTCTCTCACTGCCCTTGTGTCTCCTTCCAGGGCTACAACATCTACTTCTCTTCCTCTTCCTTTCTCAGTTTCTCGCTTTTCCTCTGCATCTGCATGTGTCTGTGTGTGCAGCTTCGACTTTCTGAGCATCTACTTCTGCTTTGCATGTTTCTGCCACTTCTCCTTCTGCCTTTTCTGCTGCTTCCATGCCCACTTCTTTTTCCTGCCTCTGCTTCAGCTGCTGCTGCTGTTGCTACACTTTCCTTCTTTTTTTCTTCCTCCTCTTTCTTCATCTTCCTCCTCTTCTGTGGCCTTTGCTTCTGGTTCTGCTTTTTCTGCTCCTTTTCCTTCTCCTCCTGTTCTGTCTTACCCTCCTCCTGTCTTCTTTTTCTCTTCCTCCTTTGTCTTCTCCTTCTTGTCTTCCTCCTCCTCCTGCTCAGTTTTGAACATGCTAAGTTTAAGGTGCCTGTGAAACATTTACTTATACTTTCTCTAGGGCTTTCCAGTATTCTTTAAGAGCTTCACAATTTCCACCAACTTGGGACTTGCTGGTTGACCTTCAGAGCAGTCTCTTTTAGTAGGTGGCAGATAATAACAAGCCCTCACAAAGGAGCAGTACTCTACAATTAACCCAGTATTTACAAACCCATTATTTTATTAGTAGACCAGGGAGACTGAGGCTCAGAGAAATTCCCACGCCTTGCAAGGCTGCACAGAAATAAGTGGAGCTTTTTTAAGAACCTAGAGCCTCTTTTCCCAGGGTTTGCCATGGAGCCTTACTTTTAAAAAAATTTGTTATTTTAATAGACTATTTTTTTAGAAGCAGCTATAGGTTGACAGCAAAATTGAGAGGAAAGTACACAGAGTCCCAACAGGACCTTTTACGTTTTTACAGAGCTTAGCAAGTTCCTTTGTGTCCATGATTTCATCTGCTTAGGAATCACTTGAGAGGGTGTCAGCCCAAAGAGGGAAGGGATTCAGTTATGCCCACACAGCAAGGCAGTGCCACCTCACTGGGGTGACGGCCCCTAGCTCCTCATCCAACGGCTCAGGAAGGACCAGTGCTATTCAGAAAAGTAGTGAGGCAGTGAGTGGTAGGTGTGGGCATTGAGCCAGCTTCTCTTTCGTATGTCACCAGTCCCTCCCACTCATGTCCCGGCCTGAGAGAGTCATCCAGATCTGGTTCTCTGAGTTTTTCCATCCTTCAGGAAGATTCTAGTGACCTAAATCTGGGGCTGAAAACCAATAAACACAGGAGTGGCTTTTCCAGAAAAACTCAGTTGATAGGCTGGAAGTGTCACGAGGCCACAGGACAATTAGAGTATGCCGGGCTCCAGATGCTGAGCAGATGCCATCCTGGTTGGGAGCCAGGCCCTGGGAATAGAAACACCAGCCCTCTGTGCCAGCCCTGGCAGGGCCTTGCGAGGCAGCTGGTCTCCAGCCAGTTGCTCCCCTTTTTTGCCAACATGGCACAGGCCCCAGGGGAATGAAAATTGAATTTGGCAAAATTCACATTCTTGTCTTCGGAGAGTGGGTGAGAGTTGCATCCTGGGAAGTAGTAGATTATCAGCCAGCCCCATGAGGGGAGGGCTCACCTTCCTTTACTCGCCATCATGTCTCCAGGGTCAAAATCAGTGCCTAGCATGTAACAGGTGCTCAGAAATGTTTGTTACTGATATCTACACACTGAAGACAGGGAAGGGAGCTTACACCACTTTCTAAGGTTTCCAGCTCCCAGATGTTTATGTTTGTAGGACTCTAGATGGCTTCTGATTAACTACCTATTGTTGAGGGGGACTCTGGGGAGTGGTTGTCCAAATAACAAGATAATGGCTTCCATAGTCAGGTGCCATTTTATTGGAGGCTTAGGGTGGATGTAGTTTGGAAGGGAAGGGGCAGCCTGGCTGAGTCCTGGGGCTTGCACGGAGGGAGGAAACGGAATTCCAGAGAGCCGTCTTGGGCGTGGGAAGAGAGCCTCGGGCTTCACTCTAGCAGGGCTTGTGGAAGTTCTCTTGTTACTTGTCCATTCACCAAGCATCTGTCCATGGGCCTCTTCTTCACCATGGGCTCTCCTGGGAAAGTACCGCATCTCTGTGTAAAGAAAGTGTTCCTCTCAGGGTAAGTGCTTTGAAGAGTACGCTTAGAAGACATACCTTGCCATCTGGGAGTGCAGATGGCCAAAGACACAAAGAGCCCCTGTGCACAGCCTCCTTGAACAGAGCAGCCCCACCCTAGAGGCTCCAATGGGGTTACTTCTGCCTACAAATAAGGATATACTGCCAAAGATGCCGACCAGTGCCTGCAGTGTGGGGCAGAGAAAGTAGCACGATGGTTTAGGAAGACAGGAGGAAGCCTCCGGAGGGGGCGGCACCGGAGCTGGCCCTTGAAGTGTGGGGCAGACTTGGCCATAGAATGGCCGCATAATCAAAGGCAAAGAATCAGGAGTGTTGTGTGAGTCACAGGGCATCCCGTTTGGCTTGAGGCTCAAGGAAGTGGGAGCTGAGGTTGGAAATATAAATCTAGGCCAGGCAGAGGACTATGGCTCATACCTATAATGCCAGCACTTTGGGAGGCTGAGGCAAGAGAATCACTTAAAGATGGAGTTTGAGACCAGCCTGCACAACAAAGCAAGACCCCATCTCTAAAAAAGTTTTTTTTTTTTTAATTAGCCTGGTGCAGTGGCATACAGCTATAGTCTCAGCTACTTGGGAGGCTGAGGCAGAAGGATGGCTTGAGCCCATGAGCCCAGGTATTCGAGGTTACAGTGAACTATGATTACACCACAGCACTCCATCCTGGATGACAGAACAAGACCTGTCTCTATAAACAAATAAACAAGCTAAGCACGGTGGCTCACATCTGTAATCCCAGCACTTTGGGAGGCTGAGGCAGGCAGATCACGAGGTCAGGGGACCATCCTGGCCAACATGGTGAAACCCTGTCTCTACTAAAAATACAAAAAATAAATTAGCTGGGCGTGGTGGCAGGTGCCTGTAATCCCAGCTACTTGGGAGGCTGAGGCAGGAAAATAGCTTGAACCAGGGAGTCGGAGGTTGCAGTGGGTCCAGATCGTGCCACTGCACTCTAGCCTGGCGACAGAGCGAGACTCGGTCTCAAAACAAACAAAAAAACAAACCAGTAAACGGTCAGAGATTTATGTGTCCTCCCTACCCCCACTCCCCTTTTTTTGACTTTGGTGAAGAGAATCCGAGGACTGAGTTAATCAGACTCTGCAGTTCATGACATATTATCATCATTGGTCCCTACACATTCGCTCTCTTGATTTGCTTATGTATTCTTGTTTCCCCATCCATAGGGGGATGGCTTCTAATACACTTGCCATCCCTCTTTGTGTTTGTGCATGTTCTCATGTAAGTGATATTGGTGCTTAGTTCTCAGGATGCATGTTGTTTTAAAGTATGTAAATGATTTGGGATTTTGTATACCTTGTTCTGCTGCTGGCTTTTTTATTTGGCACTAGGATTTTAAGATTCATTCATACTACCAAGTGTGCATACAGGCAATGACTTCTAGGTGCTGTGTGGTACCACTGAAGTACACCCACTACATCCTGTCCACGCCCAGGGGTGGACATCCATGTCACCCACGAGTGGTTCCTTCGCAAAGGAGCGCCATGTTGAGAGCTGACTTTTAGGCAGGCTGGTGTCCTGACAGGGCTGATGCATCACCAGTCAGTGAGACACTGGTGAGGCCAGCTAGGATCTGTCCAGCTGGAGTTAAGTGGCTGTGACTTCAGGTACTTTAGGGACCTGCAAGGCTTCTTACAGGCTGTGTGCATTCTTGGTAACGGGTAATGTGGTGACTCATGGGACAAATATTAGGTCTTGGTCCTGTCTCAGTCTTAGCTTTGAAAGGACAATGTGTTCTTGATGCATAATAGGAAGTTTAGGAAGCAGCCCAGGGGGTCTGTTTTCCCGAAGGTTGGGCTGTGAGCAAACGTGCTCTTTGGTTTGATGCAGGGAAAGGGCGGAGGAGGGGTGGCACATACCCACAGCTATCTGGGGGCATGGCATTGAACTGAAGAAGCGTGTGTGTGCATGTAAGTGTGAGTGTGAGCGGGAGTGTGCCAGAGTGTGCCAGAGTGTGACTAGTCCAGAAGGGCAGGGCGTGGAGGTGGCATAGGGACAGGGTGTGGTTATGAGACTGTCCTCTTTCTCTCTTTTACCCATCCAACCTTGCCGTGACTTAGCCTGCTGCTGGGTCCCCACGGAAGCTTCTAACTGAAGAGCCACAGAGTAAACTGTTGTTCTTCATTTAACTGGGGTGGTTCCTGTGTCTGCTTCCTGTACTTCTGGAGAATTTGTTTTCCATTTAGGGAAACAATCCCTCTCAAAAAGAGCCCAGCAGCTCCACTCTCTGCACAGCACGTCCGTCCATCTGAGCACATAAAGGGGGTCCTGTGGCTGGGCGCAGTGGCTCACGCCTGTAATCCCAGCACTTTGGGAGGCCGAAGCGGGCGGATCATGAGGTCAGGAGTTCGAGACCAGCCTGGACAACATGGTGAAACCCTGTCTCAACTAGAAATACACAAAATTAGCTGGGCGTGATGGCGGGTGCCTGTAATCCCAGCTACTGAGGCAGGAGAATCGCCTGAACCTGGGAGGCAGAGGTTGCAGTGAGCCAAGATCATGCCACTGCACTCCAGCCTGGGTGGCAGAGGGAGACTCCGTCTCAAAAGAAAAAAAATAAAAAATAAAAAAAGAAGGTCTTGCAAAGGCACTGAGGCAGCCAAGGATGCGGTTTTACTTCTCAGTGTGCTCCTTTCAGGCTGGCCAAGGCTTGGAGGGGCAGGCAGGGGAAAGGGCACTGATGTGACGCAGTCCTAGGATCCCAGGCATTTCCTCTCCACCTCCAAGACCCACAGATGACGTCTCCAAGGCAGGTTGCAGATTGGACCCAACAGAGGTCCTGAGATTCCGAACGTCACCTCTATTAATTATTTCCGTGCATGTCACATCCCTTGGAAAACCCTGTCAGTAAATGAATGAGCGTAGTTCCTCAGTTTCCTCCATGTGGAATGCAACTACTTCAACAGTGACATCAGCATTAGAGATGCCTGCAGCTCGGGCTGGCACTTCCCCGAGGGTGGGGCCCATGCCCGTCCTGTTCACTGCTGGACCACAGCATCTGACACAATGCCTGGCATATAGCATAAAATATATAGTCAATATGAATTTGAGGAATATCTGAAATTAAGTGGCAGGGACCAGAGAAGGAATCTGACTTTACAGGGAAAAGGAGATTAAGAGAGTTGAAGGAGGAGTTTCTCAATTTTATTATTGAAAGTTCCTGGTATATTATTTGATATGACACTTTGACAGGACACCCTTAAGTTATGGGCAGCTTTTATTGCTAGAATGTTCTTCTTTAGAAGCAAGTAAACGCTCCTTGATGGAATACCCGCTGGATGTTCTGCTCTGGATGAAGCCTCAGGGCTACTATATATACAATATAATATGTATGTGTGTATATGTATATATATATTTAGAGTCAAGTTCTTGCTCTGTCAATCAGGCTGGAGTGCAATAACATGATCCTAGCTTGCTGCAGCCTTGAACTCCTGGGCTCGAGTAATCCTCCTATCTCAGCCTCCTGAGCAGCTGGGAATATAGGTACACACCACTATGCCCAGCAACTTTTTTTTTTTTAGAGATGGGGTCTTGCTACGTTGCCCAGGCTGGTCTTGAACTCTTGAGCTCAAGAGATGCTCGCACCTCAGCCTCCCAAAGTGCTGGGATCACATGTGTGAGCCACCCTGCCTGACCCAGAGCTAGTATTTTGGAGCATCTTCTCTGAGCTGGCCATTGTTTTAGGTGCTCTACTTGCATTATCTTATTTAACTCTCACTGTAGTCCTTTGAAATAAATCCCCAGTTAGCAGAAAAGGAATCTAAAGTTTAGAAGGGCAAATGCTTTAACGAAAGTAAATGGCCCCACTTTCAGCTGGGGAAGCTGCTGAGAGGACAGGTTGCATTTAGAGGAGAATGAGAGATGCCCTTCAGACTTTCAGCCCTTCACTTTTAGATCAATTCCACTCTTTACAGGAGATTTACATTTTATTCTTGGTGCTTTTCTGAAAGTCCCAACTAGTTAAAAAAAATTTTTTATAGTTAGAATACAAATTAATGTATCACAAAAATAAAATCGAATTTTAAACAGAAAGCTGGCTTAAGGATTTTGTAATGAGCTTACTATTTGAATACTGACACAGAATTCACGTTAACACAAACAATAGCAGCACCTTAAAGTAAATCAAACCCATTGACAGAGGGTGCAAGTGAAAGACTCTGAAATGATGCATATAGTTGCCATATTTAAGCGATTAAGGGCTCAAGGGTATACTTGTGCCTTTAGGATTGCCTTGGAAAGAAATCAAACTCACAAACAGACAAGCCAAGCCCACCGTATTCTTGCAGACACTTTCAGGTGATGGGAAGGGTGGCCCACTCTTGCAGGTCCTCCCTGGCTGACACAGGCTTTCCTTTGCCATCCCTAGGATGGCCTCTGAGGCCCTCTACCTTCCACTTCCCTCTATTCTCTCCATTGCTCAAGATTTCTCACCTAAGTAGCCTTTTTGTCCCCCTGACATGACCAGGCTATTCCTATTCCTGGCTCAGAGCCTTTGCACTTGCTGTCACCTCTTTTTGGGACTCCTCTTCCCCAGATCTTTACATGGCTGGCTCCCTGTCTTCATTAAGGTTCCAGTTCTGGCGTCATATTCTCAGGAAGCCTTGCCTGGTAATCCTCGCTAAAGAGGTGCCTTTCTGCCTCCCTGCTCTGGCTATCCCATAACAGAACATGACTACATTTGTCATACGTCAAATGATCTTATGTGTATAATTGCTTAGGTGTTGTTCCCTGCCACCTTTCCTTTTGGACCACTCAATGAAAGCAGGCACTTTTTCTTGTTCACCGTTGTTTCCCCAGCACCTACACTGTGCTGTGTACAAAGGATGTGCTTAGCAAGCATTTGTCAGTTATATCAATGACTGAATACTTGGATGAGTGAATGAGCCAGCTAAACTGGAGGTGGTACAGTAAAAAGCAATCTGGACTGAGGAATGAAAAGACGGCACAAAAGTTCTCACCTCCTCACTTCATCAACACAGGGGTCACTGGTTTTTGCAAAAACCTCTTAACCTCTTTAAGCCTCAACTTCCTCATCAGGAAAATGGGGATAACAGCACCTTCCCTCTGTGCCTCCCAGGTTGTGAGTGAGGAATGGATGCCACTGTTAGTGGCTTCCGTTGTACTCAGTGGGAACACGCATCTGTAGGTAGAATGTAGAGGAACAGCCCAATTCGGCTGTCATGTGGATTTCCGGGGTTTTTTTTTTTTTCCCCAAGCAACAACTGAGTGTTTCCTGAGCACCATTAGATGTCCAGAGCTTCTAGGGACTGGGATCTGCATAAGAGGCGGGGCCTGGCCCTTGATTTAATTGGGGAGTAATTAGTGAGCAGTGTCAGCCGTTTATTAGTCATGGGTCTAATAAGCTGAAATGAAGGAAGGCCAAAAAAATCCATTAACTATAGCCATATTTACACTTTCGTTGTCAGCCACACCATTGTTGGTTTAAAACAAGCCACCTTTAATTTATTATTGTCATTATTTCTGTCTGGAAGAGACAAGGAACCTGAATTTCATAAGTACGCATGCAGTGATTGCAGTTGAAGGGAATCTATGCTTGGTGGATACTTTTCAGAATCAGTGAATCTCAGAATAGTAGAATTTTTACTACTTCTAAGAAAGAAACAGGTCTCCCACTACAGTAATAAAGAAGGCCCTAGGAACTATGTTTGCTAAGAGACTTCCCTTTTGGTCTTAACTGTTAACTCTAACACAGCAGAAACCTGAATCATTTGGGAGATAGGACTTGGAAATAAGAAAGAAGAGCATGAGATCTGAGTGCGACAGGACCAAGCCTCTCAGGCTGGGGTGAGGACGGCACACTTTGGGTGCAGTGGGGAGGCTGGCCTGCCTGCAGTGGGGTTTGTGTCGGGAGACCGCTGGAGATGCTGCTGGGAGCGTGTGGAGAAGGGCTTCCAATATCAGGACAAGGAACATTGTGGTAGATCGTGTTTTTGAAAGATTGCTGCAACAATATGTCCATCCTACATTCTCTTCTTAAAATGTGATCCTGCTACTCCTCCCACTGAGGGCTGGGGTCTGTCTGCCTCTCTCTTGAACACAGGCAGAACTTTGCTACTGCGTTGATCCACAGAATACGGGGGAAGTGACATTGTGTGAATTACAAGGTTAGGTCATACAAATTGTGTGCACTTCCTTTTTTTCTCTCTTGGGACATTTTCTCTTGGAACCCAGTCTCCACACTCTGAAGAGGCCCAAACTAGCCCACATTGAGAGATTACATGCAGAGGCCAGGTATAGGTGATCTGGCAAGTCACTTGAAGACCAGTATTAATCACGAGACATGTAAGTGAAGATAACACCAGCCACTGCCAGCCCCCAGCAGTTGAGTCCACCCCCAGTCTTATGTCTTCCCACCTGAGGCCCCGGGTTTGGTGGAACGGAAGTAAACCATCCCTGCCGAGTCCTGTGTAAATGGCTAACCCTCAGCATTGGCAAGATAAGGGCTAGTTGATGTCATTCCCCAGATGGTTGTCTCATGGGGCGATGTGTTAAACAGGGAGAGAAACTGGAAGGAACACGCACTTCAGTGGGAGGCATTAAGGAAAGGAGCACACTCCGAGCCCTCGCCCAGGAACCCATAGCGCACAGGGCACGCCTGAGCCATGCCCAGAACCGCCATAGCACAGGCGGCACCCTGAGCCAATGCCAGCGAACCCAGTAGCCACAGGGGCCCACCCTGAGCGGCCGGCCTTGGTGACAGTCACGCCAGTCATCTTTGCTCCTCCAGTTGTGGTAATTCTCGGAAGGTTTTCATGGATAAACATGGGGCAGGTGGTGCAGAGATTGCTTGCCATCTCTCTTTACAAATGAAGAAATTGAGACTCTGTGAGAGTAAGTGGTTAGCTAAAGTCCCTATGGTGGGTGAGTGGACCAAGCCAGCATCTCCCACACCCAGCAAAGCACCATCTAATTCCACCTGTTACTCTGGCCTTAGTACCCTCCCTGTCTCCTGCCCTTCCCTGATAGATGAAGAAACTCTGGCCAGAGAACCTCCGTGCCTTGTTCAAGTTCCCTAAAACAAGCCAACAACATCCAGTGACTGCTGGGCACCGTGCCGCTTGCAGGGACATGAGTTTTTCTGGTTGACTACAGTGATCCTGGTGTCCACTATGAATATTGTGATGTCATAGCTTGTTTAGAATAACCCCTCATTATACCCATGGGCAAGCCAGAGCCTACCCATTTTTTAAGGTCCATCCACCTGCCACTTCTTCAGTAAAGCCTTGCCTGATGTCTCCACCACTAACAATCAATGACCCTCTCCGTGAGCTCCAATAACACTTTGTCCATAACTCTACCATAGTATATTATACGGAAGTATCTCTACTTACATGTCCAGTGATTAGTGCTGGCTGTCAACTGGGCCTTTAGCTGGGCTGTTGCCAAGACACATACAATGACCTCTCCATGTAGTCTTTCCATATCAGCGTTAATTGATAAGTGCTAATGAACTAGAAATGTACCTGCAGGTCCAACAACCAACTGGAGAATCTGAGTATGTATAAGGGGAGAGAAGCAGTGCTCATGTGTGTGTCTGGGGGCAGGGAGAGAGGGAGGAGAGTTTGAGTTACAATGACATGACTTTTCATTTCCCTCGGCAACCCCTAGAGTCTGGGTTTTCTTCTGGAATGTTTTGCATGACCCACCCTGGTAGCAGCTCTCTGCCAGTACATCCTGACAGAAATCTGTTGATTAGGGCCAAGGTAACCAGAAACAGAGCTGGAAGGGCTGCCCAGGGCAGGCAAACGGAGCCCGGGCAGTGTGGTCTGCACCATGCTAAGTCAGGGATGTCTGCAGGCCTGGCCAGAACCCTTGTGACTGCGGTGTATTTAGGGTGATCGACAGAGGCCAAGCCGGCCTGTGTCCCAGCCAGAGATGGGCTGGGAACCAGAACGCTGGGGCAAATCTCAGGCCGGCCACTTTCTCCAGCTCAGTAAGCCTTTTTTCTTTTTCTTCTTTTTTTTTAATTTTAGATGGAGTGTTGCTCTGTCGCCCAGGCTAGAGTGCAGTGGTGCGATCTCGGCTCACTGCAACCTCTGCCTCCCGGATTCTAGCGATTCTCCTGCCTCACCCTCCCGAATAGCTGGGACTACAGGTGCGTGCCACTGCGCCTGGCTAATTTTTGTATTTTTAATAGAGATGGGGTTTCACCATGTTGGTCAGGCTAGTCTCGAACTCCTGACCTCGTGATCCACCCGCCTCAGCCTCCCAAAGTGCTAGGATTGCGGGTGTGAGCCACCCTGCCCAGCAAACCTCTACCACATGCTGTCACAGGTGTGGGCCCAGCAGTGCGCAAGTAAGACCCAGCTCCTCCACGCGAGCTTGCCCGTCACTTGGAAACTTAATTGCCTCTCTTGGGCTTACTTTTCCTGTCTGTAAGAATTGGTTACCTGTGAGACATTTAGCGTGGTGGACACATGGCCACGCCATGCATTCTGGCTGAGAGCAAGTGTTCTCAGCCATTCCCCTCAGACCCTAACTCCACAGACCTCCCTTTCTCAGCAGGGTGACTAACAGACCATCAGAGCGGCAGGAAATTGGGAGAATCGCTATGACAATCACCTAGCCTGGCTGGCAGCCTTGAAAGAACAACCAAGTGAGCCTCCAGAATTAAGGAATTAGGAAGAAAAGCAGCCCTGACTTCAGAGGGTGATGGAAAATTTGCAGTGGATGAGAACATTGAGCTGAGAGAGGGAAGGGAATAAGCAATCTTAACTAGTCAGTTTCCTTCCTCAAGTCCTCTTCAGGTGGTTTTTTCCTCGGGAGGTTCAAAGCACTTGCCAGCTCCCTCTGAGGTGGCTTCTCCCCTGCCCCTGTGATGAGCATTGGTCCGATGAGGGTGATGGGAACATGCTGCTCAGGCAGAGCAGACAGGCTCCGTGGGGCAGCGGGGAGAGCACTGGACAGGCCAGTGGAGTTGGGTGGCTGTGTTCGAGGCCTGTCTCTGGATAAGTCGCTTTCTCTGAGGCTCAGCTTTCTCATTGTGTCTGTAATGTGAGAGGTCGGCCCATGGTCGCACAGACCCTGCTCCCTTCCTACCTCACTGTTCCTTTGCATCTACAGCTCCCCTCTCCCTACCCACCAGTTCTTACTGCGCTTGCTCACCCCTGCTTCCATTCGGGTTCTCCTCTCCTGCCTCATCCAAAACGGTGCCCACTGCAAGTCACTCCTCCATCTCTGACTGCAACTGGCCCTTGCTCGTCAAAAATCCTTCTTCCTCCAGCTCTAGGCAAGCCCTCCCTCCTATTCTCCTGAGCAGACAGATGCCACACAGGTTACTTCAGTGCAGCCCTCTCAGCTCTGACGACTCATGAGACACCCCGGGCTCTGTTTAATCCTGAAAGCTCGATTCGCCTGAAGCCAATGGAATCCAGTGTCTTCTCAAAGCTCTGCAAGGGATTCGAATGCGCTCCCAGGGCTGAGAACTAAGGTGGCCCACACCTCTGTCCCATGTGGATTAACCTCTTCCCTTTATAAAAATAAAGTCAAGGCCCTTCAAAACCTTTTTTTTTTTTTTGCTGGACAGAGTCTCAGTCTGTCGCCCATGCTGGAGTGCAGTGGCTCCATCTTGGCTCACGGCAACTGCCCGGGTTCAGTTGATTCTCCTGCCTCAGCCTCCCAAGTAGCTGGGATTACAGGCATGTGCCACCACGCCCGGCTAATTTTTGTATTTTTAGTAGAGGTGGGGTTTCACCATGCTGGCCAGCCTGGTCTTGAACTTCTGATCTCAAGTGATCCACCTGCCTCGGCCTCCCAAAGTGCTGGGATTACAGGCGTGAGCCACTGCACTGGGGCCAAAAGCCATTCTTAATGACATCTCCCGTGTTTGGTTGGCTTTTGTCTTTTTTCCTTTCCTTTATTTAAAAAGCTCTTGGCCATCAAGCCCTGGAAGTTCGTGACCCTCCTCAGTCAGCTCACAGCACGTTCTCATGACTGGTTCCTGCACATCCCCTCTTTTCTTGTACTAAAGGTGATTATCCCCCGGCCCGAATCCTATTCTTTTTTTTTTTTTTTTTTTAATCCATAGACCATCATTTTGACATGTTTATCTTTTTATTTGAACATGTTCTTGCAAAGCGTGTTCTTCTGTGTATATGGACTTTTACGTGTGGAAGTGACGCGCCCTGTGGTCCCTGCCAGCGACTTGGTTTCCTGGTGCTCCATACGTTCATCTTCCATAAAGACCATGCCCTGAGCTCACCATTCCTCTTTCTGAGAGAGCTGAGGCAGTTCTTCCGTCTGGGGAGCAACCGTTGTTCCAGGCTCAAAAATACCACAGCAAGTCAGAGAGAGACGCGTAAGTGTAGGATTCTAGGACCTTGACCCTCCACCGCAAACAGGCACTCACCTCTGCGTGCTGGGAAGTGGCGGTCTGTGTGTCAGCCAGATAAACACGTAAGTTCAGGGGCGTCTGACAAACAACTGTCCCCACCCATCTTGTTTTGTTGGTCCCATTTTCAGCACTGCTGAGGTGGCTTCCTGAGTTCCTGGCCACTTGAAAAAACAAAGAGCAGCAGCCTCAACGCCCGCAGGACCCTGCGCAGGCAGCACCGGGCAGCTGTCCGTCAGCACCCCTATGCACACAGCGAGCAGGCAGCAGGCCAGCACCCTGGTCGGCTGGTACCGACGCCCTCCATCTGTCCGTCTGTCCCCAGGGCTGGGTGGACAGGGAAATCTCTTTACAGGGCCGACAGCCGAGCCTGGTGCTGAGACCATCTGACCCGATCTTGAAAGGACTGCATTCTCCTGCCACTCGCTGGCAGATTCCAGCTTGGGGCCCGTTTTCTGGAGCTGGCTGTCTCATGAACCCCAGCCTGCTGGCTGGGAGATCTAGCCGGGTCAGTTTTATGGCCAAGAGAGCAACCGGTTACTATCTCGAGCTGGAGCAAATGGATTATCTTTAGTCGGTCTGTGCAAAACTAAAATCAAAATGTTTCTGTTTTTGGTTTGGGAGTGATGCATCTGGGCAGAGGGGTGGTGTGTTAGACTCAGTCCATGCCCCTCATTTTGTAGGGCTGAGACTGAGGCCAGAGGGCCTTGCTCAGGGTCACAGAGTTGCAGAAGAATGCCCAGTCAAACTCAGCTGTCCTGAACCCCAGGCTGTCCTTTCAGTGCCCCAGCCTTTGTTCCAGGTTTCATCCCCCACAGGGCTGCTTGTCCTTCTCAGTGCACAATAATCCGGGCTCTGCAGGAGGGGGCTGCCTTCTCTTTCATGCTGTGCTGTTGAGCGTAGACCACAGAACATGGAATAGCTTGCCCTGGGTTTCTGTCCAGCTTTGCTGTGTATTTCAGTCTTTGAGCTTTAGTTTCCAACTCTGGGGGGAAGGGCTAACAATAGTTATGATACACGCATCAGGAGCTTTGTCATAGCCTTGAACCCAGTGATTTGTCTTCTGGGAAATTCTTCTGTAAAAATGACTCAAAAAGCTTTATGCTCACAGTGTTCATTGTGCACATAAGAAAAGTAAATCTCCAAAACAGTATTGAAACTCACAAATAGAGTGTGATCCCAAAACAGTATTCAAACTCACAAACAGAGCATGATCCCAGCCGGGGGAAAAAAAAAAGAAGAAGGAAGGAGGCCGGGCGCGGTGGCTCATGCCTGTAATCCCAGCACATAGGTAGGCCGAGGTGAGTGGATCACCTGAGGTCAGGAGTTCGAGACCAGCCTGGCCAACATGGTGAAACCCCGTCTCTACTAAAAATACAAAAGTTAGCCAGACATGGGGGCAGATGCCTGTGATCCCAGCTACTCGGGAGGCTGAGGCAGGAGAATCACTTGAACCGGGAGGTGGAGGTGGCAGTGAGCTGAGATTGCACCATTGCACTCCAGCCTGGACTATAAGAGCAAGACTCTGTCTCAAATTAAAAAAAAAAAAAAAAAAAAGAAGGAAATAAATAAACAATATCCAGGGTTGCTTAGGTGATGGGTTTATAAATAATAGTTTCTTTATTCTTTTACTGTTTCAAAATGTTTTGCAGTGTATATACCATCATGCCTCACTTAACAATGGGAATTTGTTCTGAGAAATGCATGGTTAGGCAATTTTATTGTTGTGTGAACATCGTAGAGTGTACGCGAACTTAGATGGTGTAGCCTATTACACACCTAGGCTCTACGGTATGGCTTATGGCTCCTAGTGTGCAAACCTGTACAGCATGTGACTGTACTGAATACTGTAAGCAACTGTAGCATAATGGGAAGCATTCTTGTCTCTAAACATAGAAAAGGTACAGTAAAAATACAGTTTAAAAGAAAATAAAATGTATGCCTTGGCAAGGTATAGATTTTAAAATGTGTACGTAGTCAGTGCCCTGAACCTACATACCTGTACAGGGCATTTACCATGAATGGAGCCTGCGGGATTGGAAGTTGCTCTGGGCGAGTCAGTGAGTGAGTGCGGAGTGGATGAGAAGGGCTAGGAGTTGCTGTACATGACTGTAGACTTTATAAACACAAGACACTTTGGGCATACTACATTTACTCAAAAATTTTACCTCTTCAAAATGAATTAACCTTAGCTTACTGTAACTTTTTTACTTCATACATTTTAATTTTTTAAACTTTTAACTGAGCTTAAAACACAAGTGTATTGCACAACTGTATAGAAATATTTTCTTTTTTTCTTTCTTTTTTAGACAGAGTCTTGCTCTGTCACCCAGGCTGGAGTGCAGTGGCACAGTCTTGGCTCACTGCAACCTCCCCTGCCTGGATTCAAGTGATTCTCCTGCCTCAGCCTCCTGAGTAGCTGAGACTACAGGTACGTGCCACCACGCCCAGCAAAAATTTTTTTTTTTTTTTTAGTAGAGACGGGGTTTCACCATGTTGTCCTGCCTGGTCTTGAACTCCTGACCTCATGATCCACCCACTTTGGCCTCCCAAAGTTCTGGGATTACAGCCATGAGCCATCGTGCTTTATATCCTTACTCTATAAACTTTTTATATTTATTTATTTTTATTTTATAAATTTTTTGTTACAAAGACACAGACACACACATTAGTGTAGGCCTGCACTGGGTCAGAATCATGACTATGACTGCCTTCTACCTCCACGCCTCATCCTACCGGAAGCTCTTCATGGGCAGTAACATGAATGGAGCTCATGTCTCCTACGATAACAGCGTCTTCCTCTGGAATACCTGCTGAAGGGCGTACCTGAGGTTATTTCACAGTTAACTTAAAAAAAATACAAGAAGTACACTCTAAAATGGCGATAAAAGGTGCTGTATAAAAATACTACACGATAGGAATTTTTTGACTCTATTGTAATTTTGTAGGACCACTGTTGTGTATGAGGTCTGTCCGTGACCAAGATGTTACTCTGTGGCACATGACTGCATGTGACTTTTAAAAGCAGCAAAGCAAGGCTTTGAAACACTTTCAAGCATCAAAAATGAAAGAAGGAAACATTAAAATTCTAGCCTGTTTTACAGTGTTCTAAGCCAGTTTTTTCAACATCAATTATCAGATTAATTCTCACAACAGCCCCCAGAGTTAGGTATGGACTTGAACTTTATACCTCACTGACAAATGAGGAGGCTGAGGCGAGGGAAGTGAAGAGACCGTTTCTACCTGGGAGTGGAGGGGCCAGCAAGGGACCAGGCTTCTGGCTGTGGTGACGGGGCCGCTGCCATCAACATACTTGCCCCTTAAAGCACAATGTCAAGACTAACCACCGATGGGGCAGGGCGAATTGTTGGGCAGCCTGAGACCTGTATGTGAGTGGGACAGACAGCAGAGGGGGTGCCTGGGGGTCCTGACCCCCCTTACTCTGGCTAAAGCAGAGAAAGGGCTAGACATAGGCAGCATCCACAGAGAGGCTACCTGGTGCCTGGACTTGGGCCTGTGGCTTTTTTTTTTGAGATGGAGTTTCACTCTTATTGCCCAGACTGGAGAGAAATGGTGCCATCTTGGCTCCATAGGGTCAGAGAGCCTATCAAAGGCCCTTGGTATTTCAGGCTGCCTTCACTCCCCTTCTCACTCATTCTACCCCTTTTGGAAGCTCAGAGCTCCCCAAGAAAGGAATGCAGGCCTGGTGGCTCTGGGTTAAGAAGGCTCAGACAGAAGGTCCAAGCTGTCTCAGGAATTCACACAGAGGCTGGCAGGAGAGAAAAGACAGGCCACTTGGGCTCACAAGGTTGAGGGTCCAGGTATCAGGAAAGGGGAGGGAGCATGCGGCTTTGAACACACGCTTGAGTGGTACCTCAGCATCTCACCCTGCCCAGATAGCACCATTTTGCAGTATCGCCTCCAGTATCTCTGGATAAGGTCTGCATTGCCTGAGCCCCTCCTCAGAGCACCTCCAATGTATGGGCAGTGGCTATGTCATCAGTGCCCTGAAGGATAAGATGTGGCCCTGTGGTGAGCGTGGGAAGACAGCCCTAGCAAGAAGCGAAGAAGGCACAGGCCTTCCCTACATTTGGGTTTCTCACAGAGTCCGTTTGGCTGAAGTGTGAATGAGGAGTGAGTGTTGCAGGGAAGAAACCTCCCCTGGATGCCTGGCAGTGCAGGGTAGCGGCCAGAGCTCTTGAGGGTGAGATGCACCAGGATCCCCTACATCATGGGGAACTTATTTAAAAATGCAGATTATGGGCTGTCCTCTGAGATTCTGGTTCAGTAGTCTGGGGCGGGGCCTAAGCATCAGTGTTTAAACACGTTCTCTGGATGATGCTGATGCACATGGTCTCTGGACCACACTTGCGGATCCCTTGGCTAAAAGGTTAGCCTGACTTGCCCACAGCCAGATAGAACTACACAGGCTCCAGAATATGTCCTCGTACTGACACTGTCTCATCTCTGGTCTAGAAGCCCAGTTAAGGCGCCCATATAATCCACACCAAACAGGCATCTCCTCATTCTCCCAGATGCTACTGAGATGTCTCCCTGGGAGACATGGCCAGGCGTCGTCATGGCCTGCAGGGAGCAGTTGTCGAAGAATCGGGTCAAGTGGGGGTTTGCTGGCATTACCTGTGTTTCTGTGGTGGTCATGGCCGCGATCGTCCTTGCCATCATGCTGTGGCGGCCAGGCTGTGAGCTGGAGGCCTGCAGTCCCGAGGCCGACGTGCTGGATTACCTGCTGGGCCTAGGCCAGATCAGCCGCCGAGATGCTCTGGAGGTCACCTGGTACCACGCAGCCAATAGCAAGGAAGCCAGGACACCTGCCCTGAACAGCAACACCACCGTCCTGGAGGCTGACGTCAATGTCGAAGGGCTCGGCACAGCCGACGAGACAGGAGTTCCCATCATGGCACACCCCCTGGCTATCCATAGCGACAACACACTGGAGCAGTGGCTGGATGGTGTGCCGAGCTCTTCCCAGAAGGGCGTCAAACTGGACTTCAAGAACATCAAGGCGGTGGGCCCCTCCCTGGACCTCCTGCAGCAGCTGACAGAAGGGGGCAAAGTCTGGCGGCCCATGCGGATCAACACTGACATCTTAAAGGGCTCTGACATGCCCATCTTAACTGAGGTCAGTGCCACAGAGTTCCTGGCCCTGGTCCAGGAGACGTATCCCAAGGCCACCCTGTCTCCAGGCTGGACCACCATCTACGTGCCCATGTTCCCAAACAGGACGTACACCCGAGCGATGGTGGAAAAGATGCACGAGCTGGTAGGAGTGGTACCCCAGAGAGTCACCTTCCCTGTGCTGTCTTCCACGGTGCGAAGGTGTCTTCCACCTTCACTTCCACAGTGGAGTGAGCCTGGCCCCACTCCAACTGGCTGCTGAGCCAATCGGAGAGGTACAGCCTGACGCTGTGGCAGGCTGCCTCGGACCCCATGTCGGCGGAGGATCTGCTCCACCTCTAGGACAACACTGCCATCCATCAAGTCTACTATGACATCTTTGAGCCTTTCCTGTTGCAGTTCAAACAGCTGGCCTCTACTTGGCAGGGTGTCATGAAGCGTAGAGAGGATGGCTGTACAGCTGTGGCTTACAGAAAGTATTCCATGAATGGCAGCCACCTCACCTGGGCGATTTGGGGCCCCACAGGGAATGCCACACAGAAACAAACATAACACGGGAGGCAGCCTGATCCCTCTTCTCCAGCTGTTTGGGGGTGATGGTCTTGATGCTGCCCCAGGGGTACAGCAACAGTCACCCTCCCAGACACAGAAGGCACGATCCTGCGGAACACTGGCCTCTAGGGAACTGTGGCTGAGAGCCCCGTGCCCACTGTTTGTGCTCCAAGTGGCAGCATCCTCAGGTTGGAGTCCTGCCTGCAGCAGTTGGCCACACATCCCGGACACTGGGCGTCCATTTGCAAATAGTGGAGCCTGCAGCCCTCCGGCCGTCCCTGGCCTTGCTGGCATGCCTCTCCAGCCTTGGCCTCTTGCATCAGCCTGTGTGGATGGGGGCCAAAATCTCCCACAGGAGTTTTTCAGTCCCTGGTCACATGGCTGGCAGAGAACTGCTTATAGCTGTGGCTGAGGTCTTCCCCCGTGTGACTGTGGCACCAGGCTGGCCTGAGGCGGCGCTGGGCAGTGACTACAAGAAACAGCTGTTCACAGATATGCTAGAGCTGTGCCAGGGGCTCAGCTGTGCCCTTCCAGATGCAGGCCAGGCCACTGGGCCACAGCACAGCTGGAGCTGTAGCCAGGCTGCTGGCATCCTCCCCCTGGGCCACTGTCACAGTGGAGCACGGCCCAGCTAGGGGCAACTATGCCTCTGAGAGGACAGTGCTGCTGGGAGCCAGGGCTGTGGACAGGACCCGAATCTACTACAGGTTGCCACAGGGGTACCACAAGGACTTGCTGGCAGATGTTGGCAAAAACTGAGCACCGAGGGGTGGTGGGCCAGCGGACCCCAGGGTGGAGGCTTCCCACAGGGAGGCAAGAAGAAATAAAGGCCTTTGCCTTTCTCCAGGCAAAACAAAACAAAGCAAAACAAACCAACAGAAAAAGAAAGGTTAGAAACCCTGGTCTGGATATCTAGCTTATTGTGTGTGGTCAATAGAAGTTTTTAATAAATAAAAAATGTTTTACTCACCCCTTTCACTCCTTTGCTAGAAAAGACAACTTGGAGTTTCCAAGAGAACAGTCTGTCCCCTGGCTATGTTTCAGAAACGTTCCTTCTGTTCAGTCCAGCTTCAGGGAAAAGGACTGTTTCTAGAAGAAAGAGCCTACTTTACACAGCTGTATCCAGGGAAGGCTGAGGGTTGCTCCCCATGGCCCTCTGGTTCTCCCCCTGACTGTTTATGATCAGGCCCATGTGCAGCTTCTGGGATCCCTAACGATGCCTGATATATGGGGAGCTTAAGTGGCTACATTTCAGGCTTTAGATATTAGCAGAGGACTCTTGCGCTGTCTGAAGACAAGCAGTTGATGTATTCCATGTGCTGGAGTCTGCCAGCCCATTAGAATTTAATTAAGCACATTCTTTCCTGACAGCCTTCTGGTGCTCAGGGGCAAGACGCTTTTGGCTTTGTGGCTGCATTTGGAACTCATTCTTTCTCCCTTTTTTCCGGAAGTTCTCAGCATCTCCTCTGCCTTCAGAGAACCCGTGGTGGTGTGCATCAGGATCACTCCCGGAGATTCTGAGACAGCCGTCTTCCTTTCAATCATCCTCCATAGGTGACTCTGAATTGCTCTGAGGCCTAAGAACTGCTGACCTCTGTAGGTTAATGAACCTCAAGCCAATGCCTCCACTCCAGACCTCCCGAGCTTCAGACATATGCACCTTTCTGTCTTTCGAGCAGCTCCACCTGGAATGTCTAAGAGGCACCTCAAGCTCCAAGTAGATGTCCTATAAGTTTTGGAGTCCCTCACCTGCTGTATTCAATTCATTCTATTTATTCTTTCTTCCAAAATTTCTCTCAATTCTCTCACCTCCCAAGGAAAATTCTGCCTTTCATAAACCAGGTCTAGTTGTCGCTGGATGGAGAAGCTGTTTCTCTGATTCACCCGATTTCCCTTTTTCTTGAGAGAATTTCTCCCTAACCATTGCTCCCATCTCGTAAATAACTTATAATAACTTGGGTAGGGGCCTGTGATTTCCCCTGCACACATGCATGCTTCTTGCTTTAGTTTCCTCTAGCACAGCTGAGATGAGGCTGGAAAACCTGACTGGATTTGCCCCACGGGAGACTCAGTGATAAGAGAAGGGAGCTCAGCACAGGGCGTACTGTGACGCAGGATCCCTGGCATCCCCCGCTTTCCCTTCGAAGCCTGAAGGGCCTGCCTCACCCGAGCTCCCCCTGGCATCCCTGTGGTGGGTACTGTCTTGGCACTTGCCAAGTTGAGTGTGTGCCCAGAACAGGTCTTCACCCAGAACAAGGCCCTCTCCCTGCTTCCCTGCTTCATTTCTGCTGCTTGTTGGGGCATCCATCTGGTTCTCAAACGGCTGGTGCTGGGTATGACCACTCCCTGCAGAGGAGACCGTGTCTGTTCCAGGGCCAGGGCTGCATAAGGTTCAGCATTGCGACCAAACCAAAATATGACAGAGTGACCCCAATTGTAATGATAAACTCATGTGTCACCCCCTGGCCATGCCATTGCCGCTGCCTTAGTTCCAGGCTTCAGTAGCTCTTGCCAACCGGTAGCAGAAGGCTCCCCTCCCGTCTTTGACCACAGCCAGTCTTCCCATGGTAGCTGGACCCACAATCCTAAAACTACAGAATATCACCATTTAGCAATTCTCAAACTATTTGGTCTTAGGATTCTTTCACGCTATAAAAAATTACTGACGAGGTGGGCAGATCACGAGGTCGGGAAATCGAGACCATCCTGGCGAACACAGTGAAACCCCGTCTCTACTAAAAATACAAAAAATTAGCTGGGAACTAATTGGTGGCACGTGCCTGTAGTCCCAGGTGCTCAGGAGACTGAGGCAGGAGAATCGCTTGCACCTGGAAGGCGGAGGTTGCAGTGAGCCGAGATCACGCCACTGCATTCCAGCCTGGGCGACAGAGCAACACTCTGTCAAAAAAAAAAAAAAAAAAAATTACAGAAAACCCTAAGGGTATTTTGTTTATGTGACTTATATCTGTCCTTATTTACTATATAAATTAAAACACAGAAATTTAACAAATGTTAACTTACTAATTCATTTAAAAATAGCAATAAACTCATTACAACAGAAATAACATGTTTTAACTAAAAAGTCATCATATTTCCTAAAACAAGAAACAATTGCTTACAAGAGTGACATTGTTTTATATCTTTGCAAATCTCTTTAATGCTTGAATCAATAGATTAAGCCAGTGACTCATCGCTGTTCCTGCATCCAATCGGTTGTCCCATGTTGTTTTGGCTAAAGTGTGTGAGAAAAATCTGGCATTACACAGACATGCAGTTGAAAAGGAGAGGAGTATTTTAATATTCTTCTTGACAATTATGGGTTTTGCATGTTGTTGTTTTGAGATGGAGTCTCGCTGTGTTGCCCAGGCTGGAGTGCAGTGGCACGATCTTGGCTCGCTGCAACAACCTCTGCCTCTCGGTCAAGCTATTTCCAACTAATTTTTGTATTTTTAATAGAGATGGGGTTTCACCCTGTTGACCAGGCTGGTCTCAAACTCCTGACCTCAAGTGATCCACTTGCCTCAGTCTCCCAAAAGTGCTGGGATTACAGGCGTGAGCCACCTTGCCGGGCTGGGTATTTTTGTTGTTGTTGTTTTTTAATACTATACCCAAACTCAAGAAGTGATAGTTTCTTAAAGGTTTATTACAATATGGAATCTGAAACTATATCAATATACTTCTTGTACTGTCCCACATTAAAATCCAAACATTTCTCTTGTACTTTGAACATGTCTTTTACTTGCATGTAGTTGCCTAACGTCAGACATTGATCATTGGAAAAATATTGGTTCACTGTGTTGTATACATTTTCCAAATGTTGATATTTTTACTCTCCAATATTTAGATAGCACAATTCATTAGTATTACCATTGGAATGTCATTGGAAAACTCCCTAAGTGTTATTAGGAAGCTGTCAAGCTCACAGTGGTAAACACAGGTTTTCCAAAATTCTGATTCTCACTGGAAAGCTCAGATTTTATTATTGGCAACAAATACCATCAGTCGTTTTCCTGGAAGAAACAGTCTCAGGAGACCCATTTTTGAGAAAACATCTGCCAAACCCCAGTCTGAATATCCTTAGTTTGTCTGGCAGTCGTTTTTCTTAAGTAAAATGTATCTTCTGAAAAAAGTGATTAGTTCACTTAACCAAAGCAGTCACACAAGTCATTTTTCCTGGAGACAATCATTGTACATCGTCATGTGGCGGAAGTGGTACTTCTAGTGATGCTTACCAGTCCACACAGAATGTGGAAACAAGGTGTTACGCAAGGGTTGAGATTTCATAATGTCAATAACTTCTACTCTTTCATCATAGACAAGCTGACGTGTGGCTTTTAAAAAAATTTATCTTTTGCCGTGAGTGTGTGGTAGTGGAGAACATGACAGCTGTCAGTACAATGTAGTGTCACTATCTTGATCTGCGCTGAGGGGACAGTCATTTTACTCCCTGTTGCTTATGCACCATTATTACAAGCGGCAGCATAGGTAGAAAAGGCAAATAACACCTCAGCACAGGGAGAAAAGGCAAATAACACCTTCATATCATTATGAAAAGCTTGGCTTCAAGGAACCCCCACCACAGGGTCCTCTTGGGAATCCCAGGGATCCAGAGTGCACATTTTTAGAGTTTTCTATGTTTCCCCACTTCCAATGGGCTAAAAAAGGCTGTACCAGTGGTGGCATTTCATGAACCCCAATCTTCTTCCTATTCTGCCAGCGCTGTCCATAAAAATGTGACTTGTAAGGAAGAGTAGCTGGGAGCCTGAGTCCTGTCTGTGGGGGAGAACTTCAAGAGCTGCCAGCAAACCCAGCTGTAATTGAAACATCTCAGGAAGGCTGCTGGGGGGCGGGGGTTGACATCAGCCAGGCGGCACTCAGCCCCGGGGCACCCAAGACTTCAGCAGTTTTATGGAAAGTCTGGTGTGTGCTTTGCTGGAATCCTGAGGCTGTGGGAGGTGCCAGTTCCAGCAATGACCTCATTACAACTGAGCGATTGAACAAGGCAGGCACCTTTCAAGGAAATCATCAGGTTCGCATGACTGTCAATCAAAGTGCACAGCAGCACCCTGTAGCAGGTGGGAAGGGAGTGTGATTTGGCTTCTGCAGAAGGGGAAATGGCATTTACAGAGGAAAAGTGAATTGGCGACATTCGTGGAGGGAACTGGCTTCTAAGATCTATAGATTCAGAGATTTTTAGGGCTACAAGAGAACTTAGATGTCAACCAGACAAATTGAGTTGGAAGGAGTGGGAAGATTGCTCAGGACTCCAGCAGAGCTGCTTTAGCACATAAGTCAGCTAGACAGCCCAGCCGGTTCCAGTCCCACCTCAGCAAGTTGGCATTGTACCCCTCTTTCTCCCATCTCCCAGCGGGGCAGCCTCCTATAAAGGAGGCCAACTACTCCACGTATCTTTGGTCTGGTGACCCTTTCAGAGTGAGGTTGGCCAGAAGACTCTCAGGTCACAGAGAATTAATCAGGCGGGACACAGAGTTTTTAATCCCCATTTTACAGATTTGGAAAGTGAGCCCCAGAGAGAATACATGACTTGCCAAGATCACATTAGTAAGTGGCAGAGGAGGAACTTGAACTCAGGTCTTGAGGCTTATGGTTCCACTGAGATGCTATGGTGTAGAGAGGAGAGTACAGGATCTGAAGACAGAAAAGCAGGGTTTTTAGTTCCTTTGATATTTAACAGCTGGGTGACTTTTGGTCAAGCCATTTTATTTCTCTGAATCTCGGTTTCCTCATTTACAAAATGACACAATATACATCATCTATCCTAAGCTCGTTCACAGGGTTGTTTTAGAGCATCAAATTACGTGGTTTTTATAAATATGCCTTATATACTGTGAATCTCTTTAATAAGTTTGAGGGGGCTCACACGCCCACTTAATGGACCATTCTTTTGCCCGCAAGGATGAGATAGACCCTTGGACTGACACTGCCTTCCTTAACTAAGGCCCTAAGAATCCCAGCATTTGGAAAATGTGAATCAAGAGATCCCAGAGGCTGCAAGCAGGGCGTGGTAACGGACGGGAATGGAACCTGTTATTTATACCAGCTCCCTTCACTTTTCAGGAGATCTGGGGGGATGGGGACGGCTCTGGGTGTGATGTTCCCAGTGTGGCTTTGGTGCAAGACTCCACAGTTCTTTGTCCCTCCGCTTTTACACCACTCCAAGCTGTGACACTCTGACTGCCATTCAAGCAGCACCATTGTACACTATCCTGCCTCGCAAAGTGGTCAGACACGTGTTTCCAAGGGCCGTCTAAGGAAGGAAACTGAGGGGCTGGTATTTGAATGTGGTTTTCGGATCCTTTCGAAGAGCATTCTAATGGCTGCTTCACTCTGCTTTCACCAAGGCAGCGCCGTGTCTTAGGGAAAGGCCATCTAGGGTTAGCAGTTAGGAGCCTGAGCTCTGAAGCCAGATGGCTTGAGCTGAAATTATTCTTTCTACTTCTCTCTGTGCCCCCTATTTCTTACCCTTAAAGTGGGGTTGATCACTTTGAATGTATATGAAAACAGGACCGGCTGGGTACGGTGGCTCACGCCTGTAATCCCAGCACTTTGGGAGGCCAAGGCAGGTGGATCACCTGAGGTCAGGAGTTTGAGACCAGCCTGGCCAACAGTGAAAACCTGTCTCTATTAAAAATACAAAAATTAGCCTGGAGTGCTGGTGCGCACCTGTAATCCCAGGTACTCGGGAGACTGAGGCATGAGAATCACTTGAACCCGGAAGGTGGAGGTTGCAGGGAGCCTAGATTGAGCCACTGTACTGCAGGTAGGGTGACTGAGCCAAACTCATCTGTCAATGGGCTCCAAGGATAGGGACCAGCAGTCTCCAGGGGAGTTAATGGCCCTGGAGACAGAAAGGGCAGACGGTCAGGGGTCAGGGCTTCAGGAGCAGCCAAGGGGCACTAGGAGGAAAGAGACTGCAGAGAGACTGAAAGGTGACTCATCACGTGACAAAGACTTACTGTGATTACTGATAATTTGCAGCAGGCACTGTGTTGGGAACTGGGTATCCTAAGATGAAGACAGCAGGGTGTCTGGCCCAGGGACCCCCCCACACGGAGGTGGCTGTGTTGGCAATAGTGGTGTCACAGCAGGTTAGTGCAGACAGCAAAACAGGCCACAGAAGTGTGCACTGGTCTGCGGTGACTCCAAGGAGGACATAATCCCCCTTGTCTGGGAGGTAAGGACAGCAGGAAGCCCACCAGTAGCTGGGAGTGGCGATGTGAGAAGCTGCCGGGCTGGCTTCTTGCAGGTCTCCTCTTAGAGTCAGGCCTTTTTGGCCAATTAAAGGGTCTAACCTCTCCCTTAAAAAGTCCTTGAAAAGAACTTTCTCCATGAATTCTCAGTGCTGTGCTCACCCAGCCTCTGCCACCTCTTTTGCTGTTGGGTGGCTGTGGTCGTCACAGATTCTGCTTCATTTTAGAGACCAAGTCAGCCTTCTGGACTTGCCACTTGCTGGGTAAAAAACCAGTAACAAGTGAGAGCCGCGCTTCTCAGGCCCCACCCCTTGTGCATGATTGATTTCTAAGCAGGGGAAGCGCGGCAGCCCCACGTTAGACTCGCGTCTATTTGCTTGCAGATCTGCACACAATGTCTCCAGCTGCTTTTGTGGCTCAGTGGAAGCCCCAGCTTTTTAACTTGTTAACCACAACTCTTCCCGCTGTAGGACTGCAGGTAGGACATTCCTCTTCCCAGGCTCACTGCAACACTCAGTAGCTGCTTTGAAGGAACAGAAGGTTGCCACATGCCGGTCTCTCCTTGGGTCACTTCAGGGTTCCACTCACCGTTGCTTCAGGGCATCTTTGATTCTTTGTTTTCTTTCGTTTTCATTCTCTCCTCTTCAGAACAAGAGTAGATGGTTCAGCGTATGCAAATATCGCAGTTCCAGGTAACTTGAGAGCAGTTTGGATTTAGGTATTCATTTTTACTTTTCTATGACCATAGATATAATCTCTTTATGCAAATAAGACTTACTATTGTATTATAACAGCAATAACCGTGCACTGCTTCAAATGACATCATTTACAGTTTTATTTCTGCAATAAGAACATATTTCAGCAACAGCGTCAATGCTACTTTTTGAGGTATTTTCTAATTTCTAAAGTTGATGGGGTCAAAGACTTGCTACGAGTACACAGGTCACATACACCACCTCATGCAAAGCAGGAAGGAAATAAATCAAGGAATGAGAACAAGCGCCAACGCCATTCTTTTTTTTTTTTTGGAGACAGAGTCTCACTCTGTCACCCAGGCTGGAGTGCAGTGGTGAAATCTCGGCTCACTGCAACCTCCTCCGCCTCCCGGATTCAAGCGATTCTCCTTGCCTCAGCCTCCCAAGAAGCTGGGACTACAGGCGCGTGCTACCATGCCCAGCTAATTTTTGTATTTTTAATAGAGAGGGGTTTCATCATGTTGGCCAGGATGGTCTCAATCTCCTGACCTCATGATCCGCCTGATCTCGTGACCTGCTGACCTCGTGATCTGCCCGCCTCGGCCTCCCGAAGTGCTGGGATTACAAGCGTGAGCCACCGCCCCTGGCCGAGCCAACACCATTCTGCCCCGTTGTCAATTAAGACTTTCACTCTTAAGCAGAGTAAAGGGCAAAACCTAAACGATTTTTCTCACAGTTGTACTCCGATTGTCTGTGGAAACCAAAGGAAAGAGTCATTGGTTCTGATGGAAGGTTAGAAAAGCTTTTGAGAGGAGATAGCACTGAACCTTGATGAGTGGGTCATTTGGGTAAACTAAAAAGTGGTGGTGGGGCAAGGAGAAGGACGTAAAGGGGAGCAGCCCCTTGGCCCACTGTCCATGTCCCCTTGGCTTCTCACTGGTGCAGGCTGAACTCGCGTGCTGCAGAGTCCATGTCCCTCCCACCCCGGCAGAAACCCGCACCTGTGACTGATGGGAGTGGTGGAAAAATACCCGCAACTTCCTCTCTCTACTCTTGGGTGAGGACAATTCTGAAGTGAAGTCTACACTGTCTCCCAGATAGGATCAATTGTTAGTTGCTACAATGGGAACCTGCTAAAAAAGTACACTTTTATTGACTTCTTTTTGTTCCCCACTATCCTGCTGGGTTTTTTCCTGGATTATCTTACCCACCACTGTCTCAAATATACTTGCACTTGAATCCTTGTCTAAGGGTCTGAGAGTCCAATCTAAGATAAAAGATGTTTCAGTAGCTGGAACAAAACATGTAAATGGGATGGGTTGGGTGTATTTGAAAGGCATGAATGCTCCAAGCGGGCTAGTGGCTTGGGAGTTTAGAAGGAGATGAGACTTGGCCGGGCGCGGTGGCTCAAGCCTGTAATCCCAGCACTTTGGGAGGCTGAGATGGGCGGATCACGAGGTCAGGAGATCGAGATCATCCTGGCTAACACGGTGAAACCCCGTCTCTACTAAAAAAATACAAAAAAACTAGCCGGGCGAGGTGGCAGCGCCTGTAGTCCCAGCTACTCGGGAGGCTGAGGCAGGAGAATGGCGTGAACCCGGGAGGCGGAGCTTGCAGTGAGCTGAGATCTGGCCACTGCACTCCAGCCTGGGTGACAGAGCGAGACTCCGTCTCAAAAAAAAAAAAAAAAAAAAAAAAGAAGGAGATGAGACTAGAATGATAGTAGTCACGATGTGAAGTATCTGAATCCTGGACAAAATAATCTAACTTTTTTGTAGACAGTGGGAAACCATGGGGCTGATGAGGGTGGTGAAAATGTCCTTCCTGTGTCTGCAAGCATCAGCTTCTCTGGCTCAGGCTGTTGGGGCTATATGCTTCTTTTTCAGCCCCTCCATTCTGAATCACCTGCTTGCTAGGGATTCTGCAGGATGCACCTATGGTCCACCAAGTTTGGTGTCTGCTTTTGAGGAGAACATTGAATTTCTTCTGGAGCTTCTTGAGCTTCTATGTGGAAAGAGCTAGGGTTTTGGGAAAAGGCCAGACTTTTGGAACAGTATAGGCTATTTTGGCATTAATTGGATTCTTCCTCATAGGCAGAAGAAGGTGAGTGGCTGGAGTTACTCATTCTAGTTCTTACAATCTCAGGAGGAATGTTTGATGCAAAGGAGTCAGATAGCTCTAAGAAGAGCCCAGCTCACTGAGTTTGACATTCCTGTGGGCAAATAGGAAAAGATTTCCAGCCAGTGCTAGGGAGTCAGATGGCAGTTGCTGGTGGCATTAGAGTGGTTCACCAGGGCTTCATGGGAAGAAAAGCTGTCCATCAAACACCATCCTATCTGCTGAGGGCCTCCTGGGCTTTGGAGAATGACCCTCAGCCCTGGTGATTATCTGAGACAGTGGTGGGTGTCCAGGAAGTTTCCAATAAGAAGGCCCAAGAGGCTGTTCCTGTTCATCCAAAAGGAGTGGAAAGGAGACAGGGAGGTATGTCTGCTTTGTGGGGAAGGCCCTGGTGCTGGCTAACAGTAAGCAACGTGGTCTTGTAATGCTAGTGGGGAAAAAGCAAAGGGATGTCAGCAATCCAGCCTGTGTTTGGTGAGTACATTTGAGTCAGGTCCTAGGCTGGGCACTGAGGGCGGGAGTCGGGAGAAGGAGCAAGATGAGCCCAAGGAATTCATGGTCGGGGTGATCAAGAAGGTATATGCGCATCTAACTGTCATTCCAGCTGCAGTCTGACCTGAGCCACGAGGAAGTGCAGAGTCCTCAAGAGGCCAGAGAGCACATGCCTGGTTAGAGTCGGGGTGTTTGATGGGAAGATAAAAGGAAGAGTCGACATCTGAAGTGAGCCTTGTAGGATGTGCAGGGTTTGGACACATGGAGATGGGTGTGGATGTCGGGAGTTGGGGAGTTTTATTCCCAGGGACGTTATTGGGAGGGACTCTAGGTCCAGCTCCTGGGGAGGGGTCCTTGGCTCGCTGCCTACCCCAAGACCAGCTTCCACGTGTGTGAGCTCCCCTTCTATTCTTTTAGTCCTGGCTCATCTTAGCATTTAGGGAGGCCACATCCCCTCTCTGGGGCACTGTTCCACCACTTAGAACACAAGGGAGTCGGGCTGGTCAAAGAGTATCTGTGTCAGGGAAGGACTGTCTCAGTTATATCCTCCACCTACCCTCGGTGAGAGGCACTGCTGGGCTTAGCCTGGTTTCTGACAGGAGCAGGGATGTCCCATCGCTCAAGGGTGTTCAGGTGTGTGTGGTAGGAAATTCACTGGACTGGCACTCCAACGTTTTATAATTCCTTCAGAGTAACACTTACCCCATACATCTACTTCCCCCTCCCACACTTACCACCCCCAGTGAAACCAAAGCCAGTTTGCCCGGTGTACATGATGTGCTGTGCCCAGCCGACTCCGAGGGAATGGGCCTGCTGCCCAGCTCCATGCAGGCTTGCCTTGTGGGGAGAGCTGCCGGCTCATTAAACCCCTTCATTTGTGAGCCATGAGTGCACACTCCTGCATGCCAAGGTGCAACATGAGTCTAATGAAAGAATTATTAATGTGCACACCTTAAATGCAAATAGAATAAGGCCCCTACAAAAACACTCTCAGAAGTTAACTGGAATCTTATGCACTGCCAGTCGGGGGATGGCTCACCCGTTTTCTTGCCAGCCCATTCTAAATCTGGGCTTTCTCCTAGGAAGTTCTTCCTCGGATGGAGTGGAGGTCAGTCTCCCCGTGACTTTGACTTCACAGGGCCCAGGTTATCTTGTGGCAAGGCCGAAGCCCTGCTCTTTCTCATCTCCCAAATCCTGCTCTTCCGGGCTCTTCTCTGACACTTCCTGTCCGTCACTTCTTGGAGTTCCTGGCTGGGTCATCTCTGAAGGGCGTTCCTTGGCTCTGTTGCATCGTCTGCTCTGCAGTCTTTGGCTTGCCAGTACTGACCTCCTCAGGTCAATAGGACATTTAGTGTGCGCTGGGCACTAGGGCAGAGGAGGGATAAAGGATGAGCCATACAAGGACCCAGCACTCTGGGGGCTCGCAGTCCAAGAAAGGGGAGAACATCCCCCTGCAGATAAGTGCACAGCACCAGGTGCCTGAAAGGAGGTACAGAGGGGGCTCTAGAAATTGTAGGTGGGAATTCAGAGTCCCACCCAGCTCAGTGGTGTTGGGAGAGAGGGAAGGGGATGGGAGTGGGATGTTAGAAAAGAGGTCTAGGTGAAGGTGGCTTTGAATTAGATCAAGTAGGATATAGAGGATTAGGTCAGGCAAAGATGTGGAATAATCTAGAGAACAGGAGTGGGAAGATGAAACAGGCAGGGCAGATACATGAGACTGTGAAGAGGTCAGTTTGGCAGATGCACAGTGCACAGGGTGTGGTTGGGGTTAGAGAGAGCTGACACTGGAGAGACAGGTGGCTGCTATTATGAACAGACTTGAATGTCATGTTATGAAATTCAGGTCTGTGAGATGCCTGTTCTCTGTTTGTCTCACTAGATCTGGTCTCCACGCCACGGTGGTAGTCTGATTACAAACCCATCCTTAATTATTCCCCTCCTGGATCCATGCCCCCTTGTGCTATAACTTTGACTGCTCTCCCACTCTGATTCTGAGCTCTGGCATATAACTTGCTTGGTCAATGGGATGTCAGCAATTGTCTTGAAAAACGATTGCACGCTGGGGTTTGTCCTCTCTTGCTGCTCCTGGAATCCTGCTGCCACATGAATGAGCATGCTGAAGGCTAAGAGGAGGTGATGTGGATGGAGAAGCACTGAAGTTCCCCATCTGGCACTCAGCCGACCATAGATGCATGAGTGAGCACTAGCAGAGGTCAGTGGGGCCTGGCCCAGAGCAGCAGAACTGCCCAGTTGAGCTCAGCTCAAATTGCCAATCCGCAGAATTGTGAGCTAAAAAATGGTTGTTGTTTTAACATTCTAAATATTGGGGTGGTTTATTATGTGGCAAAAACCAACTGCCATAGGTATAATCCCAGATTCAAGGGATCCAGGTTTAGAGGTCCTGGGATATGGTGAAACATATTTTGCATGTGGGAGGAATGTAAGCAGTTGTGGCTGGAGCACAGTCTATAGGTTGAAAACTGGCCACTAGCCACATACATACCCCTCAAGCGGTAGAATGTATTTTTCTTTTTCTTCTCTCTTTTTTTTTTTGAGACGGAGTCATGCTCTGTTGCCCAGGCTGGAGTGCAGTGGTGTGATCTCAGCTCACTACAACCTCTGCCTCCTGGGTTCAAGCAATTCTCCTGCCTAGGTCTCCCAAATAGCTGGGGTCACAGGCGCCCACCACCACACCCAACTAATTTTTGTATTTGTAGTAGAGACCAGATTTCACCATGTTGGCCAGGCTGGTCTTAAACTCCTGACCTCAGGTGATTGCCCCATGTCAGCCTCCCGAAGTGCTGGGATTACAGGCATGAGCCACCACGTCCAGCCAGAATCTATTTTTCTAACCCTTGATTTGGTGATGACCATGTGATTTATTTCATCCAAATGGACAGAAGCAAATGTGATGTAAGCAGAAGTATGAAAAGTGATTGCACTTTGGTGCTTACCTGCTTGTTGTTCTTGAAACTGTTTGACTGCTTTGTAAACAAGTCCAGGCAAGCACCCTGGAGAGTGAGAGACCCATGTCAAGAGAGGCCCCTATCTTTCTAAGCATCTCCAATAAAGCCATTCTAAAGTGACTGGTCCTAGATAACTTGCCAGTCAACTGCAGACACATGAGTGAGCCCAGCTGGGATAACCAAGATCAGCCTGCAGCAGACCAGAAGAACTGTCCAACTGAGCCCAGCTTTAATTGCCGAATTGCTAGACTGAAAAACCACGGGCTAAATCAATGGTTATAGTCTTAAAGCACTACATTTTGGAGTGGTTTGTAAAAGAACCCATGCTTCCTGCTCTGTAGCCTGGAACCTGTCCCTAGTCCTGCCAGCTCAGGGTTCTTCAGCATTCCTCAACCCTCCCACACCTTTGTCTCTGCTCCGTTACCCCATTTGCATGGCCACCTGTGTCCTGGAAACACCCTCACTGACTACTTTGTTCTGTGCACAATGAGCAGCTGAGGACTGTCTAGTAAATAGAAACATCCAGTTTAGGAAGAGTGAAACAGAGCTCCTGCTCTAAGGGGTCCTGCTGGGGGCGCCCCACAAATGCTGCCTTGGCTTGGGCATTTGGAAAGTCATGCTGGAGAACGGGGCTGCCAGGGAGCAACTTTTCCCGGCTGGCTGTCAGGAGCCATCTGGATTTTGCTTTCTGCAGTGAGTAGTCATCACCCCCTTTCCTGCCAATTCCCCTAAGTTAAAGAATAAAAAATGAGCCCTTCCAGTGCCCCTGGCACCCTTCCTCTCCTTGAGAGGATTTTTCTTGAGCACTTTTAGTCAAGCATTAGGCAGTGCATTAAGCAAATCAGGAAGTCAATTTGGCTCCAGGACATCTGTTCAAAGGACCACAGTCTTGACCCATCTCTTCCACACAATCACCCATACAGTTAGGACCCTCCAGTGACAGAACTCCCACCAGTGTCTGCCTCTGTGCAAGGACTCATATGGTTAATTATAGTAATAACTGATGGTGGTGGTGGTGGTGGTGATGATGATGATGATAAATGGCAAGGCAAACTGAAGGTCTTCCACCACCATGGCTGTTACCTTTGATGGAGATGCATTTGGACCTCTTTCTCAAGTTCATATGGGAATTGTAATGGAAGTCAGAGCTGGCACGAGGAAGGGTTAGTAGGAGTAATATATGTTTCTCATCTAGAAGGGTGGCACTTGGAAGGACATGTATCTCCTTAGTGGTGAGAAGTGTTTGATTCTAGCTACTTCAGGGGAGAATCAGCCACACACAGCCCAGCTTGGAAGCCCTTTCCACCATTTTTCTCCACTGACCCAGACACAGGATCAGAGCTGACCCTTCCCTTTGAGGGGGCTGCGAGTACTCAGAGTTGCTCTTCCTCTTTTGGTGGAGCAGTTAGAGCCACTTGAGGATGGAAAGCACTGACATGACACGTGTGAGGTTGTCCAGTTGACAAGACACACTGTGGGGACTTGGGAGACTGAGACTGAATTTTTTCCTGAAGAGATAAAGGACAGAATCCAGGTAGGGAAGAAGGGGATTTGGTAACATTTGAGGGGATGTTGAGAGGTTCATGTCCGCGTTCACCTTTTGGGCAGGACACTTCTTTATGACGTGGGACCATCTTGTACATTCTAGGGTGGATAGTGTTCCTCATCTCAGTCCACTAAAGGCCAGTAGAGTCTCCCAGTCATTGTGACCATTAGAAATAGCCTCCCCCACCTTCCAAGCACTCCTAGGATGGACTGGAAGGACAATACCGTGCCTGGTTGAGAAACACTGGAGGGAGAGGGCTGCGGGAAGGGAGAAAGAAAGCAGAGAGCTGGGGAAGAAGGGAGATCCATGTGGGAAATTTGGATCTCTAGTGTCCAAAGACCTGGGGGCACCCTCTCCTGAGAACTGTCACTCCCTTCTTTGACTCTGTGTGGCACATGGCAGTAACAATGACCCTTGAGTACAGAAATACTTAAACCTTCAGGGGAGACTACAGAAGATGAGGCAGTGGAGCAGGCAAGGCAGCATTTGGAAGAGATAGGGGAAGTCTCCCTGATCAGTGATGGCTGGTGGCCTCCATTACCATGGGTTCCTAGGTGCCAGCATCATCTATCTGAAGGTAAAGTCCTGGGTAGAGTGAAGACAAGGTTCGTCTCCTCGGTTTCCCCTAGCTCAGAAGACACAGTCTGTGGGGCAGAGGAAAGGAAGGACCTGGCCCCTGGGTTACAAGTAGAATTAACTCAGACTGATTCCTGCTGGTCCTGCCAGAAATGTTCTTCCCCCAGGTCTTGCATGGCTAACTCCTTCTCTTAATTCAGGTCTTCGCTAAACTGGATCTCTCCTCCTTAATCCTCAGACCTCTGTCCTTTATCCTAGTTTCTTTTCTTTTGAGATGGAGTTTTGCTCTGTTGCCCAGGCTGGAGTGCAGTGGCATGATCTGGGCTCACTGCAACCTCTGCCTCCCAAGTTCTAGTGATTCTCCCACCTCCACCTCTTGAGAAACTGGGACCACAGGCGCCCACGACCATGCCAGGCTAATTTTTGTATTTTTAGTAGAGATGAGGTTTCACTGCCCATTCAGGTCCCTGGTGCTGCCAGCTCTGGGGTTCTTCAACATTCCTCAACCCTCCCACACCATTGTCTCTGTTCCATTACCCCATTTGCATAGCCACCTGTGTTCTGAAAAGACCTTCACCAACTACTTTGTTCTGTGCACAATGAGCAGCTGAAGACTGTTTAGTAAACAGAAACATCCGGTTTAGGAAGAGTGAAACAGAGCTCCTGCTCTAAGGGGTCCTTCTCTGGGTGCCCCACAAATGCTGCCTTGGCTTGGGCACTTGGAAAGTCATGCTTTCCAGTAATTAGCCTCCCAAAGTGCTGGGGTTATAGGCATGAGCCACCATGTCCAGCCTCTAGTTTGTTTTCTTCAAAGTACTTGTCAGTATCTTATGTTAAATTTTAAAAATTCATTGATTTGCCTTTTATAAATTCTGCCCATCAGGGCAGTGGCTTGTTCTGTCACATTCATTTCTGGCATGTAATAGACGCTCAATGAATGAATAAGTGAATGGATTACTCATTATGTACCAGGTGCTGTGCTAAGTAATTTGCGTCCATTGTCTCATGAAAATCTCAAGGATTCTTTAAGGTAAGTATTATATCATCCCCATGTTTTGCAGAAACCAAGACTTCGTGAGTTTAAGTAACCTGCCCAAGGTCATATAGCTGTTTATTAAGTGGTGCGATAGGATTTGATTGACTCAAGTGCTCACAGTCTTGTAGGCAAACAAATACAAAGATATAAATCACCGTACTGTAGGGAAGCAAATTCTAAATGTCCCAAGAGAAGAGCTGGATGCAGGACTATGGCAATTTAGGAGGGGACAAGCATTTTCAGTTGAAAGCGGAATGAATTGGAGGGGGAGGTTAAATTTGAGCTGAGCCCTAGAGGATAGTATGATGGCTAATTTCATGTGTCATTTGGCTAGGTTATGGTGTCTAGTTATCTGGTCAAACATTAAATCAGTAGACGTTGAGTAAAGATAATCCTCCATAATGTGGATGAGCCTCATCCAATCAGTTGAGGGCCTTAAGGGAAATGTCTGATATTCCCTGACGAAAAAGGAATTTTGCCTCCAGAGCACCTTTGGACTCAAACTGCAACACCAACTCTTTCCTAGGCCTTCAGCCTAGTGTTCTTCCCTGTAGGTTTTGGACTTGCCACTCCCCAAAATCACATGAGCCAATTCTTCAAAATCAATCAATCAATCTCTCTCTCTCTCTCTCTCTCTCTGTATAGATATATACTCATACACACATCCTGCTGGTTCTTTGCTCTGGAGAACCCTGACTAACATAGATGGACATTTAGGTGTTGAGGTGTGTGGAGCTGGGGCAGGGAAAGGAACTGTGGGCAGGAGCTGGAGAGCTGTGGACAGAGCTGTAGTGATTTGGAGGCTCTGGAGCAGAAGATCCCCATAGGGAGGGAAGTGGTGGAGTGGAGACTGCCCTGGACAGGAAGCTGGGGGCAGCACGTGGAGGGCAGGGAACACCAGAATGAGGGTTTTAGGAACCCTCATTGTCTTAGGAAGTAGAAGGTCCTTGAGTGACAAGGGTAAGACAACAGGGTCCACTCCCCATCAAAGGCCACCAATGCTTCTCTTCAACATTCAAGGGGAGACCCAATGAAGATCAGTGCCAGAACTTAATGGAGGGAGCCCAAGAGGAACGTGTACCTGGGGAAGTCAAGAGTTATTTCCTGGATATTTGTGCCTCTATTCCAAACTCTTCTCTCGGAGTAGGTGATAACTCAGGAAGGAGCCGGCGATCTTCCTCAGTTGACTTGTTCAGAAATATGATTTGGTATTCAGTCTGGCCCCAAGCCATGCTTCCAGCCTCATCTTCACTGTGTACTTTCCATGGTGTTCTGTCTTGGTCCACTTGGCTTATGTAGCTGCCTGGCCTGGGTCGTCCTCCTCACCCTTGTCTGCTTGGTAACACTTGGCCCCGTTCTAATTGCTACTGCTCGGGCAGCTTCTCTCCTCCCTCCTCTTTGCTCTGAGTACACTGGAAAGATTCCTGTTAGAGCTGTCACTGTCTTCCTGCTGTCTGCCCACTGACCTTGAAGCTCCAGGAGGACAGGAGCCTTATCTTACCCCACCACTTGGCGTATGCCCATCTTGGTGCCAAAGTGGTCTGGAGGTATCTGTAGGCTGAATGAAATTCTTCCCTCTGGGATGCCCTTTAAAGTTGTGTTTTCTTTCTGGAAGCTGGGGCAGTGACTGGAATGGTTGGAATGTGGCCTTGGTTTGCCTTTGGGTGTTTTATACATCTGAGCATTGACTGAACTCTCTGGTGATTTCTGGTCTTAGAGGACTTCCTGTTTTAAATGTCCGTGGGTTGTGGTTCCCGAGCTGCTGCACTGTCTCCCATAACCTTTCTCTCCATCCTGGTCTGGTCTCTCTTCCACACCAGAACTTTCCTCTAGATCCATGGTCCAGGACCATCAGGCACCAGTGAACCACACTCCTGACCATTCTCCAAATAGTCATTTGGCCAAATATGAGGTACGTGGCAGCTCTTTCTTTTCTCAACCCCACTTCACCTCCGAGCAGCTTCCTTCTCCCAGGAGCTGAAGCTCCCCCATGATGTCTCAATGCCAGGCAGATGCGCTTGACCTTCTGCCTCTCGGGGCCCTCACCAAGGTAAGGGATTTTGAATCATTCAACTAATGTATTAAAAAGGGAAAGAGACCCCACTAAGGGGCTTCACTAAATATCCTTTTCAATTGATCAGATCATTTTTTTTTTTGTTTTAGTCCTTCTACAAACTCTTGAGTTTTAAATCTCATAAGTTATTTACCATACACTTGTATCCCCTACAGTGATATTTAAAGTGCCGTGGCCGTTTCTCCACTGACTGTGGAGTGAGCTGATGTTATTGCAGGTTGAGATTGAGCCACTTTGCTGCCCTGATGGTTCCAGGGGTCCTTTTGGGCACTGACTGTGGGTCCGGTCCTGAGCTGAGTGCACAGAGGACAGGGGGAGGTTGAGGGAGTCAACACAACTCAGAGTTGTCCTTGTTCTCCAGGGGCTCTAGGTTCTGACCTGCACCCAGTCACAAGCTGACTTGAGTCAAAAAGTCACAAAGTGTGACCTGGGGTTTTCTATCCCAGGATCTTGGCCAGAGCTTCATTTGGAAGCCCCAGAGACCTGGACCAGACTTGCAGGTAGAAATTCACCAATGTGTGATTTGAGGGTTGCTCAAAGGTACCTACCCCCTTCCCACATGGAGCACCCTGGGGATCAGCCATCACTGGAAACTCCTTTCCCACAGGACAGAGCCCAGACAACTCATTCTGTCTTCGAAAGCCACCACGGTCTGGCGCCAACCCACTTTTCCAACTTCCACCTCCTGCGACTTCAGCCACATGGAACAAGCATGAACTGATGTTCTCTATACCTTTCCAACTCCAGCTCTTGGCTTCTGCTGTTTTCTCTGCCAATAAGGCTGTGCTGTCTATTACTGAGTAACAATGTTACCATATGTTTAGCACCTTTAAACAATACACATTTATTATCTCATAATTTCTGTTGGTCAAGAATTCAGGTGTGGCTTAGCTGGGTCCTCTGAAAGGCTGCAATGAAGATGTCAGCCAGGACTGTGGTCTCAATCCAAGCTTCAGCTAGAGAAGGATCTGCTTCCCAGCTTTGTGTATGTTGGTAGGATTCAGGCCCTTTGCAAGTGGTTGGACAAAGGCCCTCAGTTTGTTGTTGGCTGTTGACTGGAGGCTGCCGTCAGTTTCTAGCTGGTTGTGGGCAGTTGCTGCGAGTTCCTTGCCACATGAGCCTCCTCAATATGAATGCTTGCTTCTTCAAAGCGAGTGAGAGAGGGAGGCTCTTCTAATAAGATGGACTTTATGAGCTCACATTATGTAATCACCGAAGCAACACCTGTCACCTTTGTTGTACTTTATTGCTTAGCATTTAGTCACAATTCCTGCTGATAATCAAAGGGTGGAGATTATGTAAGGAATGGTACCAAGAGGTGGGGATCATGGGGCCACTTTAGCCTCTGTCTCCACCCATCTCTTTCTCCCAACCTCCCTGTCCACTCTAGAAACAGCAACCTAATAAAATTCATGAAAGCTTCCCTTAGTCACCTCAATCACAGGGCTTTGCTTACCTTACATCGTTCTTTAGTACTTCATTCGTTTATTCAACAAAATACATATTGAGCATCTGCCATATGCCTGGAGCTAGAGGTATACTACCTCTATATAGTATATAGTATAATGGTTAAGTCTGTATAGTATAATGTTGGCTGTTGGCTGGAGGCTGCCCTCAGTTTCTAGCTGGTTGTGGGCAGTTGCTGTGAGTTCTATATAGTATAATGGTTGAGGCTTCAAGTTCTGGAATCAGAGTCTCTTGTTCCAAATCCTGGGTCTCCGTTTCATGCTGGGTCTTAATAAACTCACCTCTATAATACTAGGAGACTTGTAAGTTTGAAGGTTAATTTTGTGTGTCAACTTTCCTGGGTCATGGGGTGTCCAGGTATGGGGTCACACATTATTGTGGATATTTCTGTAACATTTAATGTTAACCTCATCCAAAAATAATAATAAGGTGAATGGGCTTCATCCAATAAATTGAAGGCCTGTGTGGAACGAAAGTCTGACCCTCCCTCTAGTAAGAGAGAATTCTTCCTGTTTGGTGGCCTTTATCAGAACTTCCTGGTTCTATGGCAGCTGTCATCCTTCTGACTTGAACTGGAACATCAGCTCTGCAGATTTTGGACTTGCTGGTCTCCATAATTGTTTAAGTCGATTCCTTATACTAAATCTCTTTATGTATATCCCCTATTGGTTCTATTTTTCTGGAGAACTCGACTCATACAGTGAGGTTAAATGAAATCACACATGTAGAAAACAGCATGGAGCTGGGCTCCTAGTAAGAAATCAATGAAGATTAAATTTCATTTTAGGGGCTGGAGAACCAGTAATGATTCAGTGGGATGTTGTCCAGCCTTCATGGAGCCCATGCAGCTTTTCTCATGAATGATTACGTGTGTGCTTCACCTCCCCAGCAGGGATCGTGGGATGTCTCTGAGAGCAGATCCCAGTGTTTGTCTTCTCTGTCACCTCCCATGCCCCTAGCTTGGGTCTGGAACGCTCAGGGCTTCAGTGACTGGGTGCAGGATGGATGCCCTCCAACCCAACACCCCTTGGCAGTATGCCATCGGCAACAGGGCAAATCTGCTTGATGCCAGTCCTGACGCCCCCTCCGTGCAGCCAGCCACGCTGGTTTTCCAGCTTCCACATTTGTCATGTAGTGTGCTCAGATGCCCGATTCTTCCTCTTTATTCTGTGGATGAGAAATTATGGCCAACCAAGAGTTCTGCTTGTCTCCTTCCCTGCTTGCTGCTTGATGAAAGTGGGTTGCTAGTGTGTCATGTGGATACGTTTCTCAGACTGAGAACACAGGGAGTGGTGCTGGGAGTGGGTGGGCAGAGGGTGAAGGGTGGTGGCTGGGAGGGGAGAGCTAGAGCTTCCTAAACCACATGGTGGACATTCGCCTTTGATTGTTTGCTTGCCCGGAATCTGACCTGTGCTCTCCTATGTAGTGAGAATCCTCACTGTGTGGGTCTTACTGGGAGGCAGGGCTCTGTCTTACACAGTGAAAACCTTTCTCTAAGTGCTGGCATCCAGGGCCTGGGCACTAAGGCAGATTTGGCTTTAGGCTGCTGGCTTGGGTTAGTTTAGGATAACTCTGGTTATTTCCGGTTATTGCAGAAGTCCTAGACAGATAGGAGAGATCAGCCCATCAAGTGTATGTTGATCTGGGGTCCATAGAGAATCCAAAACTGTATACCCTCTGCAGCCAACATTTTCTCAGCTCAGACTTTGCTTCCCAGGATCCTTTTATTTCTTTTTTTGTAGGGAAGCTGAGGGAGGGGGTAAAACTGCAATTAGCTGCCTGCCCTTACGGTCCGGGCCTGTACCCAGCTCATCGGGACTGTGTTCGCAGTGTTCACGTGGTAAACCTGTCACCAGGGGCCAACTGCAGCCTCAAAGGCAGGGAGTGGGATAGGAAAATTGGGCTGTAAATAAGTCAGAAAAACAGCTTTTTAAAAAAGGAGTGTCTACTTACAGAACTTAGGATTCTCAAACTGGAAAGAACCGTAGAAATTTAGAAATGGAATCAGAGTTGGGATCTACCTTGGGAGTTTAGGCCAATTATGCAAATTCCTTTCTTTTTGGAGGGATTGGCTGAGGTGTAGGAATATGACTTCATCCTAGCCAATGAGATGGAAAGGGGAGCCTGGGAGGACATCTGGGAATATTTCCTTCATTCATAAAAAAAAAAAAAAATACCAACGACTTGCTTTTTCCTGTATCTGAGTGTGTTTGTATGAGGGAGTGTCACCTGCTGCCATCTTGGACCATGAAGGGGAACCCAAGAAAATCCTAGAGAAGCTAATCCAGAACTCACCCAATTTAAAGACTAGTCTTAAAGCAGCCTTCAACATCCCAGTACAATTCATCCTTCACTTTAGCTGACTGCTTCCTGGACACGCCTAAGACTCAGTGGAAGCAGCACTCTCCCTTGCTGAAGTAAGAATAAATACAGTTGCTTCTTATCAACAGGTTGCTTTGGTGATTCTGGGGGAGCCAGCATTGGACACCAGCAAACAATAGGAAAAGAAAGACCCTCGTCTCCCTCATTTACTCCGGCTCGTAGGGGAAGATCTTGCTCCAGCCCTTTGACTTGCCATGTGTCTTCCTTCCACAGTTTCCACGGGGACTTCAGGGGCCTATCTCCTTTCATGCTCTCTCGTCTTCTTGCAACTTGGACTTTTCTTCCTGGAGCTGGAGAAAGGAGAAGCCATAGAATTGCCAGACCTGCCCACCCACCACCCTTCCCACCCTTCCCCGCCCTCGTTCATGTGATACTGTTTCTTTTACTCAAATGCTTTTTTTCCCTCTCTCCCAATACACAGATGAAGGAATTTAGGAATATTGGTAGCCACATAGGCAGGGATTAGTTCTTCAGCCCAGGGGGCTCAGTATTTCCCCACTCAGTTCTTGAGCTTTAACGAGCCCCTGCTCAGGATAGTCCAACTCAGTTTTTTAGTACACCACTAACTGCCTCTTCCCTTTTTCTTGGGGAAATTTTAGGCCACACTTTCTGGAGCAGCCCATGCTCCAGTTGGATTAGCTGTGGAACAATTAGTTTCATAAACGAATGTGTCTGGGAAACGGATTCCAAAGCCCTTTGTCTGGTGGTCTGGTGTGTGACCTTGAGCTGTGTGATCCTGGGCAAGCCTCTCTTTTTTTTTTTTTTTTTGTGAGCCCAGGTTCCTCCTCCGTCAAGGAGAGAGTTGGGCTAGATAATCTCTGAGGGCTCTATGGCTCCTTAAGATCCTGCAGTTCATCGATTCTATGCCTCAAGGAGAAAGCATTTGGAGGGAAATGGTTTTGTTTTTAATTATATAAACAAAACACGCTTCTTATTGTAAAAATTAGAACAAGTCAAAAGTATGCAAAACCTAACACATTGCTGTTCTTTCTTTGCTCCATAAATTCCCCTGGAGAGAGTCTTTTGGGGGCAGTATTTGCCAAGAGCACTCCATGTCTGCTTTTTGATGATGTTGACACCAGTGGCTTCCAATTCACCGAGATAACTAAGGGCTGTTTTGAGAAGTAACTGTTTGTGTTCTTATGGTTTCCCTTTCCCCTGGAGGAAAATTGCAGCAGTTTTTTGTGTTGTTTAAGAGTTGCAGAGCTCTGCTGCCTGTGACCTCACCTATGTCTTTGTCAGAAAATAGAACACATAATCCTGGCCTTAGCCCAAGACTCAGATTTGTGAGGTGCACGTCTTCAGGAGAGCCTGTGACCAGGGTGCTGACTGTCCCACAGAGCCATGGGCTGGACATGCAGGTCCAGAGATTAGGCCCTAGCACAACAATATCGATCTCAGCACTTTAGTCTTCCCACAAACATGAACATTACCTTGTTATGTGTGTCTAAAGTTTTAAGCAATTGCAATTGGACTCTGTAGCAGAGAAACTGAGAAAATACAAAGTGTTGGAGAACAACAATGAAAAGCACTTTATTACCTGCCATTCTGGGGAAGCAGCCCATTAGGGAGACATAGATCAAGGGCACTGACCACCGAAGTTCTCAGCCACATGCTTCATCCCTTAGATGAAGGGCATTCTGAGGGTTAGATAGGGAAACTGATGGAGGAACAGTTGGCTGAATGTGGCCCATGGTGGAGAGCAGGCCAAGCCACATAGCCAGCCCCTGCCTCGATCCTTGAAGGGCCTGGAAAAGCTCATTGGGGTTAAAGAAGCAGGGGGCAAGGCTGGGCGCCATGGCTCACGCCTGTAATCCCAACACTTTGGGAGGCCGGGGTGGGCAGATCACGAGGTCAAGAGATCGAGACCATCCTGGCCAACAAGGTGAAACCCCCTCTCTACTAAAATACAAAATTAGCTGGGCATGGTAGCGTGTGCCTGTAGTTCCAGCTACTCAGGAAGCTAAGACAGAAGAATCTCTTGAACCCGGGAGACAGAGGTTGCAGTGAGTTGAGATCGTGCCATTGCACTCCAGCCTGCCAACAGAGCAAGACGCCATCTCAGAAAAAAAAAAAAGAAGAAGAAGAAGCATGGGGCAAAAAGCAAAAGATGTTAAAAGACTGTGCCATAATACTGCTAACTCATTCATTCAGTTCAGTCATTCATTCATCTACCCAACAAATGTTTATTAAGCCCTTTCTATAGGCCAGGCACTGTGCTAGGCCCTGGAGGTATAATGGTAAATAAGACAGCTGTATCTCCTGCTCTTACAAAGGCTCCAGTCTAGTGGGGGAGGTTGATGCTGAATTAATTCCAAGATGAAAGGCCAGGCAGCGGGGGTGAGGGTCTGGGGCCTGGGCAGGGTCAGAGAGTGACCAGTACTGCAAGCAAGAGGGCAGAGGGAGTGGGTGCATGTGAGGCGTAAACAGTGTGAGGTGGCCTTGGGAAGGTTGTGGGGTAATCCTAGGCAGGGATGGTGGCCGCAGGGCGGGGCTGCAGCTTCTAGAAGAGTCTCACAAGTATAGCCTGCCAGAACTGGCCCTGGATCGGACCTGTGGGAATGGAGACGGAGGGGCGATGATTGACCTCTGGGTTAAAGCTTGGGGGTCTCAAAGGATGTTGAGATGGGAGGTGGGGGTGGGGTGAAGTAGGGAGCAGTGGCACGGGGATGCTGCCGTAGTCACAGGTCCAGGTTGCACAGTCCCATGGACCCTGATTCCAAAATTGGAGGCGCTTCAGGTTGAAAGCACCTGCTCTCTGCAAAGCCGCCAGGAGAGCTAGCAGTCTCTCCACTCTTCCTGAGGATTAATTCATCTGAACGTTTTCTTCTCAAGAATGAATTGGGATGACCAAAATTAGGAATTGGAATTTGAAAGGGGAGACTTCAGGGCACTTCCTTAAAAGGAAGGAAAAGTGAAGTGGATGGGAGATACCAGGAGTGACAGGGAGTGGGACAGTGCAAAGAATTTGAACAACCCTCTAGGAAAGTCTATTTTTTCTATGATCTCACCTGGCACTGGATATTCTCTGTGCTGAGTTTCCTCACCTGTAAAACGGAGGCAGCAGCATCATCTCACAGGACTGTGGTGAGAATTAAATCATAACCCCAAGCCCTCGAAGTACAGCATGGACTCAGTAAACCTTAGCACCCATCCTTCATGCTTGGCCTTCACCAGCCTCTGTGAAATGAAGGATATTATGAATTGCCCTGGCTCACCTTGGGGACCAAGAGAAACAAGTATACGGAAGTCCTTGGCAACCTGCACACACAGGTATACTCATGATTGAGAGGATGGCCATTAACGACAACAATTTTCATGAAATGTCACCTGAGGAGCCGACAGGCTTGTAAGTAGCGGGAAAAGCTGAGATCCCCATAGCAGCTGTCTTTCCCTATGCAACAAATACGGGTGGGAAACAGCGCCACTGGCTAGAGAGAGCTTGGGCGGTGGTCAGAAGGACTTGGAATGGAATCTTGACTCTGCCACCACGAGCTGTGTGACCTTATGAAACTACTTAATGTCTCTGCATCTTATTTCTTCATCTGGACAACATAGATAGTGCCATCTAGTTCACAGGTTGTCACCAGCAAGAGAGCTATTACACAGAACTTCCAGTGCACAGCAGGCAGAATAGCATTGTGTAGGCTCCAGGTTAAGGAGTGACTTAATCTCATGGGGCCTTAGGTTCCTCAGCTATGAAATGTGGATATTAATAGTAGCTACTTCCTAGAGTTTAATGATTAAACACATCATGTAAGGAAAGCACATAGAACAATGCCCGGCAGTCATTGTTAGTTATTATCAAAGTAGGTGCTCTGGACGGCTCTCCCCTCATTGCAGACCTCTTCTGACTCCCACCTGCGACATTTACCCATGGGAAGGAGGCTCCTTTAGTATAGGAGTTTCCTGGAATCCAGAGAGGGTTTTGGGGCCATCTCATGGTCCCTGTAGGGAACAGTCTGAAAGTTGTTGGAGAGGTAAGGCTGAACTCAGAATCTTCTGGTAGCCTTGACAAAGCCAGTGGTGCTTTTATGATTCTAAGGCCTTTCCCTCCTGTAGGTGGTAGGGATATTAGCCAGAGTTCTCTAGAGAAACAGAACCAACAGCGTGTGTATATATACATCTGAGAGAGAGAAAGAGAGAGAGAGAGGTGGGGCAGGCTGGCAGGCTGAGTCCAAAGACAGTCTGCTGATAGAATTCCTTCTTGCTCAAGGGAGATTAGTTTTTGTTCTACTCAAACCTCCAACTGATTAGACGAGGCCCACCCATGTTATGGAGGGTAATTTACTCAAGGTCCACTGATTTAAATATTAATCTCATTGCAAAAACACCTTCACAGAAACACCCAGAAGAATATTTGACCAAATATCCAGGCACTATGGCCCAGCCAAATTGACACATAAAATTAGCTATTACATCTCCTTCCTCACACTTTTTTTTTTTAATTAAAAAAATTGAAGTTGATGCATGGTATTTGTATCTATTTATGGGGTAAACATGCTATTTTGTTACATGCATACTATGTGTAATGGTCAAGCCAGGGTATTTAGGATATCTCCATCACCTCAAGTAGTTAACATTTCTATGTGTTGGAACATTTCAAATCCTCTCTTCTAGCTATTTTGAAATATACAATATGTTGTTGCTAACTATAGTCACCCTACTCTGCTACTGAAGAGTGGAACTTATCCCTTCTATCTAACCCTATGCTTGAATCCATTAGCCAACCTTTCTTCATTCCCACCCTCCCCGATGCACATACCTTTCCCAGCCTCTGGGATCTACCATTCTACTCTCTTTTCTTCATGAGATCAATCTTTTTAGCTCCTACATGTGAGTAAGAACATATGACATTTGTCTTGTGCCTGGCTCATTTCTCTTCACATAATGACCGTCAGTTCCATCCATGTTGCTGCAAACGACAGAATTTCATCCTTTTTTTATGGCCTAATAGGATTCCACAGTGTGTGTGTATATATGTGTATATATATATATATATACCACATTTTCTCTGTCCTGTCATCCATTTGATGGACATTTTGGTTGATTTCATGTATTTGCCATTGTGAGTAGTGATGCAATAAACATGAGGTGTAGGTATTCCTTTCATATACTGATTTCCTTTGGATAAACACCTAGTAGTGTGATTTCTGGATTGTATGGTAGTTCTATTTTTAGTTTTTGAGAAATCTCCATATTATTTTCCATAGTGGCTGTACTAATTTACATTCCCACCCACAGTGTATGAGTTCCCTTTTCTCCACATCCTTGCCAGTATCTGTTACTTCTTATATTTGTAGTAATAGCCATTCTAACTGGGATGAGATGATATCTCATTGTGGTTTTGATTTGCATTTCTCTAATGATTAGTGGTGCTGAACATTTTTTCATACACCTGTTGGCCATTTGTATGTCTTCTTTTGAGAAATGTCTATTCAGATCACATGCCCACTTTCTAATGGGATTATTTGTTTGTTTGTTTGTTTGTTTTACTGTTGAGTTGCTTGAGTTCCTTGTATATTCTGAATTTTAGTCCCTTGTCAGATGAATAGTTTGCAAATATTTTCTCCCATTCAACAGATTATCTCTTCATTCTGTTGCCATTGCTGTGTGGAAGCTTTTTAGTTTAACGTAGTCCCATTTATCTAATTTGGTTTTTGTCACCTGTGCTTTTGAGGTCTTAGCCATAAAATCTTTGCCTAGACGGAGCTTGCAGTGAGCTGAGATCCGGCCACTGCACTGCAGCCTGGGCGACAGAGCGAAACTCCGTCTCAAAAAAAAAAAAAAAAAAAAATTTTGCCTAGATCAATGTCCTGAAGTGTTTTCCCTATGTTTTCTTCCTTACTTTTAGGATTTCATGTCTTACTTTTAAGTCTTTAATCCATTTTGAGTTGATTTCTGTATATGGTAAGAAATAGAGGCCCAGTTTTAATCTTCTGCATATGGATATCCAATTTTCCCAGCACCACTTATTAAAGAGGGTACCCTTTTCCAAGTGTACGTTTTTGGTGCCTTTGTCAAAAATCAGTTGTCTGTAAATATGTGAATCTATTTCTGGGTTCTCTATTCTGTTCTGTGGGCCCACATATCTGTTTTTATATCAATACTATACTGATTTAGTTGCTATAGCCTTGTAATATATTTTGAAGTCAGGTAGTGTGATACCTCCAGCTTTGTTCTTTTTTTTGAGACAGAGTCTCACTCTGTCACCCAGACTAGAGTTCAGTGGCACAATCTTGGCTCACTGAAACCTCTACTTCCCAGGTTCAAGCAATTTTTGTGCCTCAGCCTCCTGAGTAGCTGGCACACACCACCATGCCCAGGTAATTTCTGTATTTTTAGTAGAGATAGAGTTTCAACAGGTTGGCCAGGCCGGTCTCCAATTCCTGACCTCGAATGCTCTGCCCACCTTGGCCTCTCAAAATGCTGGGATTACAGGCATGAGCCACCATGCCCGGCCCCAGCTTTGTTCTTTTTGCTCAGGATTATTTTTGCTATTCAGGCTTTTTTATTTAATTCCATATGATTTTTTAGATTGTTTTGTCTATTTCTGTGAAAAATGATGTATTTTGGTAGGGATTGCATTGAATCTATAGATTGCTTTGGGTAGTATTGTCATTTTTTTTTTTTTTTTTTTTTTTGAGATAGAGTCTCGCTCTGTAGCCTGGGCTGGAGTGCAGTGGTGGCATGATCTTGGCTCACTGCAAGTTCCACCTATGGGGTTGGCGCCATTCTCCTGCCTCAGCCTCCCAAGTAGCTGGGACTACAGGCGTCCGCCACCACCCCTGGCTAATTTTTTGTATTTTTAGTAGAGATGGGTTTTCACCGTGTTAGCCAGGATGGTCTTGATCTCCTGACCTCGTGATCTGCCCGCCTCGGCCTCCCAAAGTGCTGGGATGACAGGCGTGAGCTGTCGTGCCTGGCTGGGTAGTATGGCCATTTTAACAATATTAATTTTTCTGGTTCATGAGCATGGGATGTCCTTCCATGTGTTTGTGTCCTCTTCAATTTCTTTCATCAAAATTTGGTAGGTTTTCTTGTAGAAGTCTTTCACTTCCTTGGTAAATTTATTGCTAGCTATTTTATATATTTTGTTTGTTTGTTTGTTTATTGAGATAGAGTCTTGCTCTGTCACCCAGGCTGGAGTGCAGTGGTGTGATCTCAGTTCATTGCAACCTCTGCCTCCTGGGCTCAAGGGATCCTCCCACCTCAGCCTCCCGAGTAGCTGGGACTACAGGTGCTTGCCACCACATCCAGCTAATATTTTAAATTTTTTGTAGAGATGAGGTCTTCTTATGTTGCCCAGGCTGGTCTTGAGCTCCTAGGCTCAAGTGATCCACCTGCTTTGTCCTTCCAAAGTGCCAGGATTACAGGCATAAGCCACCATGCCCAGCCCATGCTGGTCTATATTTTTGTAGCTATTTTTTTTTTTTGGTAGCTATTGTAAATGGGATTGCCATCTTAATTTCATTGTCAGCAGTTTATTATTGGTATATAGAAATGCTGCTGAGTTTTGTATGTTGATTTTGTATCCTGCAACTTTACTGAATTTATTCATCAGATCTAAGGGCTTTTTTTGTGGAGTATTTAGGTTTCTCTAGATATAAGATAATGTCATCCACAAAGAGGGACAATTTGACTTTCTCATTTTCAGATTAGATGCATTTTATTTCTTTCTCTTGACTGACTGCTTTGGCTAGGACTTTGTTGAATAGGCATGGTGAAAGTGGGCATCCTTGTCTTGTTCTAGTTCTTGGAGGAAAGGCTTTCATCTTCTCCCCACTCAGCATGATGTTAGCTGTGGGTTTGTCATATATGGCCTTTATTATGTTGAGGTATGCTCCTTCTATGCCTACTTTGTTGAGTTTTTTTCATGAAGTGACGTTGCATTTTATCAAATGTTTTCTCTGCATCTGTTGAGATGATCATATGGTTTTTGTTCCTCATTCTGTTGATGTGATGTATCACATTTATTGATTTGTGAATGTTGAACCATACTTCCATCCCTGGGAGAAATCCTGCTTGATCATAGTGTATTATCTTTTGATGTGCTGTTAGATCCAGTTTGCTAATATTTTCTTGAGGATTTTTGCATTATGTTCATCAGGGATATTGGCTTGTAGTTCTCTTTTTGTGTTGTGTCCTTTCCTGGTTTTGGTATCAGGGTAATGCTGGCCTTGTAGAATGAGTTAAGGAGCAATCTCTCCTTTTCAATTTTTTTTTGGGAATAATTTGAGAAAAATTGGTATTAGTTCTTTTTTGTAGGTTTGGTAGAATTCAGCAGTGAAGCCATCTGGTCCTGGGCTTTTATTTTGGAGACATTTTCATTACTGATTCAATCTCATTCCTTGTTATTAGTCTGTTCAGATTTTCTATTTCTTTCTAATTCAGTCTTGTTGGGTTGTATGTGTCCAGAAATTTATAAATTTCTCCTGGGTTTTCTAGTTTGCCAGTGTATAGTTGTTCATGATAGTTTCTGATGATCTTTTGTATTTCAATGGTATCTGTTGCAATGGCTCCATTTTCATTTGTGATTTTATTTATTTAGGACTTCTTTCTTTTTTTCTTGGTTAATCTAGCTAGCAGTTTATAAATTTTATCTTTTTTAAAAAACAATTTTTTGTTTTATTGATCCTTTGTATTATTTTATTAGTCTCTATTTAATTTAGTTTTTTCTCTGATCTTTATTTTTTTCTTTTACTAGTTTTGGATTTGGGTTGTTCTTGCTTTTCTAGTTATTTGAGGTACATTGTTAGATTATTTATTTGAAATCTTTCTACTTTTTGATGTAGGAGTTTTTTGGCATAAACTTCTCTCTTAACACTGCTTTTGCTATATTCCATAGGTTTTGATATGTTGTGTTTTAACATTCGTTTGTTTCAAGAAAATTTGAATTTCCTCCTCAAGTTCTTCCTTGATCCAATGATCATTCAGGAGTATGCTGTTTAATTTTCATGTGTTTGCACAGTTTCTAAAGGTTCCCTCATTATTGGTTTCTAGTTTTACTCCTTTGTGGTCTGAGAAAATGCTTGATATGATTTTGATTTAAAAAAATTTTTTGGGCCAGACACAGTGGCTCATGCCTGTAATCCCAGCACTTTGGGAGGAAGAGGCGGGAGGATCACAAGGTCAGGAGATCAAGACTATCCTGGCTAACGCAGTGAAACCCCGTCTCTACAAAAAGTACAAAAAATTAGTCTGGCGTGGTGGCGGACACCTGTAGTTCCAGCTACTCAGGAGGCTGAGGCAGGAGAATGGTATGAACCCGGGAAGTGGAGCTGGCAGTGAGCCGAGATTACGCCACCGCACTCCAGCCTGGGTGACAGAGCGAGACTCTTGTCTCAAAAAAAAAAAAAATTTTTGAGACTTGTTTTCTGTCCTAACATATGGTCTACCTTGGAGAATGTTCCATGAGCTGATGAGAAGAATGTGTGTTCTGTAGCTTCTATATTAAATATTCTGTAAATGTCTTTGGTTTCATTTGTTTTAAAGTACAGTGTAAATCCAATGTTTTTTTTAAAAAATGTTCTGTCTAGATAATCTGTCTAACATGGAGAATTGAGTATTAAAGTCTCCAGTTATTATTGTATTGGAGCATATTTCTTTCTTTAGATCTAATAATATTTGCTTTATATATCTGGGTGCTCTGATGTTCGGTATACATCCATTTAGAATTATTACATCCTCTTGCTGAATTGATTCATTTATTATTATATACTGACATTCTTTGTCTCTTTTACTGTTTTGACTTTTAAGACTGTTTTATCTGATATAAGTATAGCTAATTCTGCTTGGTTTTGGTTTCTGTTTGAATAGATATCTTCTGGTATACCTTTACTTTCACTCTGTATGTGTCTTTACAGGGCAGATGAATTCCTTGTAGGAAGCATATAGTTGGGTCATATTTTTTTTACCCACTTAGTCAGTCTGTATTTTTTTTTTTT
>NW_016805666.1:8492510-8497716 GCF_001698545.2 Rhinopithecus bieti
ACATATTTTATTTTATTTTATTTTTTTGAGATGGGGTCTTGCTCTGTTACCTAGGCTGGAGTGCAGTGGCGCGATCCCGGCTCACTGCAAGCTCCACCTCCCAGGTTCACACCATTCTCCTGCCTCAGCCTCCTGAGTAGCTGGGACCACAGGCGCCTGCCACCACACCTGGATAATTTTTTGTATTTTTTTTAGTAGAGACGGGGTTTCACTGTGTTAGCCAGGATGGTCTTAATCTCCTGATCTCACGATCTACCTGCCTTGGCCTTCCAAAGTGCCGGGATTACAGGCGTGAGCCACCGCATCTGTTCCAGTCTGTATCTTTTAAATGGAAAGTTTAACTTGTTTACATTCAAAGTTATAGTGATGTGTGAGGGCTTGTACCTGTCATTTTATTAATTGATTTCTGCTTGTTGCATATATCCTTTGTTCTTTCCTTTATCTCTTATTGCTTGTCATTGTACTTTTCTGTGGTAACATTTTAGTCTTCTCCTTATATGTGTGTTTGCTCCACCAATGGTTTTATACTTCTGTGTGTTTTCTTTCTTTTTTTTTTTTTTGAGAAGGAGTCTTGCTCTGTCGCCCAGACTGGAGTGCAGTGGCGTGATCTCGGCTCATTGTAAGCTCCGCCTCTTGGGTTCACGCCATTCTCCTGCCTTAGCCTCCCGAGTAGCTGGGACTACAGGTGCCCGCCACCAGGCCCAGCTAATTTTTTGATTTTTAGTACAAGATGGGATTTCACCATGTTAGCCGGGATAGTCTTGATCTCCTGACCTTGTGATCCACCTGCCTCGGCCTCCCAAAGTGCTGGGATTACAGGCATGAGCCACTGCGCCTGGCCTCTTTTGTGTGTTTTCATATGGTAGGTGTCATTCTTTTACTTCCAGGTGTAGGACTTCCTTAAGCATTTCTTATAGGGTCTGTCCAGTGGTGATGAATTCTCTGAGATTTTGCTTGTCTGGGAAATATTTTATTTCTCCTTCATTTATTAAGGATAACTTTGCTGGGTATAGTATCTCTCCCTGACAGGATTTTTTTCCCCCCCAGCACTCTGAATATATCATTACATTATCTCCTGGCCTATAACGTTTCTGCTGAGAAATACATTGTTAGTCTGATGGAGTGTTCCCTTTTAAGGGACTAGATGCTTTTCTCTGGCTGTTTTTAGGATTCTCTCTTTGTCTTTGACTTTTGACAGTTTGACTCTAATGTGCCATGGAGAAGACCTTTCTGAATTTTATATATGTGGGGATCTCTGAGTTTCCTCTATCGGGATGTTTAAAATCTCTTGTTACACTTGAAAAGATGTCAGCTATTATTTTTCTAAATAGAGTTTCTTCTGAGACACTGAATTTTCAGAGTCTCAGCAAACAAAGAGTTGGTCAAAGAAGACAAGTAGTTAGTTGATCACTTTGTAGTGTTCCATGTGTCACATAGGCTTTGTTGATTCTTTTAAATTCTTTTTTCTTTATTTTTGTTTGACTGGGTTATTTCAGAAGACTTGCCTTCAAGTTCTAAAATTCTTTCTTCTGCTTGACCAAGTCTATTGTTGAAGCTTTTGAATATACTTATTCATTCAATGAATTCTTCAGTTCTAGGGTTTCTGTCTGGTTCATTTTTTAAAAAAAATTATATCTATCTCTTTAGTAAATTTCTCATTTATCTCCTGAATTATTTTTTCTGATTTATTTGTGTTATTTATGTGTTCTCTGGTATCTCGCTGAGCTTCGTTAGCATCATTATTTTGAATTCTTTTCCCATTATTTCAAATTTTTTTTCCACTGGAATCTGTTGCTGGAGAATTATTATGTTACTTTGGAGATGTCATATCTTCTTTCTTTTTCATGTTTCTTGTGTTCTTACATTGATATCTACACATTTGATGTAACAGTTACTTCTTCCAGTTTTCTGGGTTTGCTTTCATAGTGGAAGACTTTTTCCTGAAAAAGCATCTATGGTGTTGATTGGGTAGGCCACTTTGGCTTTTATTCTGTGTGTATGCAGTAGTCTATGGTGCCATACTGTAGCTGTTTAGGAGAGCTAAGGGGATGTGGGACCCAGTGTGAGCTCCCTTTCTGGAGCAATATCATTGTGCAGTCTCCAGGCAACCCATTTCAGTTAGTCTCGGGGTCTGCAGGAGTTGAGAGTCTCTCCTGTGGCTACGGTTGCAAGACTCGAAGGTGGGAATGCAGAGACCACTGGGGGGTCCCTCACTTACCCTTTCCCCACATAGCAGATCCTGTCCTGGCTTCTGTGGGAATGCAGAGACCACTGAGGGTCCCTCACTTACCCTTTCCCCACATTGCGGATCCTGTCCCGGCTTCCAGCCAATCCTGCCTCCCGCTCCTTCCTTGCCTCAGGTGTTTTCTGTCACTTCTTGTTGAATTCCCGTGTTCTGTCTTCGATGATTTATTGGAAGCATGATTATCTACTTGCTGTTTTGGTTCCTCTCTGTGGAGTAGGCAGGTATCAGATGTCCCCATTCAGCCATCTCAAGGCCCCTCCTTCTTTGTTAAATCTTACGGATTCAAACTGAGGCTTTGGGAGAAACAGAAACAGCTTTAGCTTCCCATGGGCTCAGAACAGACCCTAGGACCCTGTAAAGCTCACCCACCTCCTTTTAGATAACTTAGTACCAGCTTAGCTATCGGTGAGCACAACTAGAGATGAGAAGGCAGGCCCGGAGATGGGGCCTCACTTACCCAGGTCACACAGCAGAGCCAACCCTGTAGCCTAGGGCTTTTGACCGGGTCCCTGCTCTCTTGCCTCAGAGTGTTTGGAGCTGCACTCTCACACCGCCCAAATGCTGAGGAGATGAACTCTGATGTAGGCAGAGGCCTCTGGGTGCTCACTGTCCCTGTCTCTGAAAGGTCAGCTGTTCTGAAAGGAACCCTTCCAGCCCTTTATTTCTAGCACACTCTTTTCCTCCACATTGATTGCCTTCTGTTGAGCAGACCAGATTGAGGAGATCGATGACATTAATTTGCACTGAGAAGAAGTTGGTGATTTTCCTCCTTCAGACATGACAAGGCTGCCTGAGGCTTTAGTTCAGAAAAAGATGCCAGCGTTAAAGAATCTCTGCAGAAGGTTTCTCAGAAGAATCACAGAATCTTGGAGCAGAAAGAAGCTTCCAGAAGACTTAATTGTATCCAATTTCTTCATGGCGGTTGAAGGCACACGGGGCCCACGATATGGAAAGAATATGCCTCAGGAAACAGAACTAAACACTTGCTCTTTTCATGTTTTCCTCTTTTATCTGGACCTTGGTCCTAGGGGTAGGAGGCATCTGGGGCTGGCTGAGGCCCAGGATAAGTGGAGAGGAAAGCTCTATGGGAGCCACTCCCGTAGTCCAGGTGAGATGTGATGGGGTCTGGGCTCAGGCAGTTGTTGGATGGATGGGGAGGATGAAGGTTAAACACTGTATCCAAAGATAATTGTGAGACAGAATCCATGGGGTATAGTGACTGGTTACACGTGTAAGTGGGAGGAAGGATGGAGTCTGGGGCTTCTGTTTCGGTTGCTGGCTGAATAGCTGTTGCTAACCAAGACCAGGAAAGTATGAGAGGTGGTGAGCAATGAAGTGAGCATTTCAGGGGGGTGAGCCGTGAGCTTTGGATGTGTTACGGGACGTCCAGAGGAGGCTGCTAGGTAGTGAGATGTAGGGCCTGAAGCTCAGAGCCCAGGACCGAGCAGGAGATGTAGCATTTCGCCAACATGTCCTGGAAGCTGAACCTGTGGGAAGAAGGATTTGCAGGGGTGAGTTCATGGCCAGGTAAAGCAGAGCCCGAGTTGATTCCTGGGCCATGCTCTTTCCACTAACCATATTCCCAAGGGAAGATAACAAGGATCAGAGACCAATACCCAGAGAAGGTTTATGCCCCCAGTTCTCACAGTCATTTCCTTCTCTGACTGGCATTGCATCTATTGGTAGATATGACGCCGCCCCTCCCTGCTGACACTAACGATCATGGGCTCTTTGGAGCAGTGAGTCTGATGCTTTCTGGTCTTGGTAAAATGATTCCTTAGAGTTGATGAAAGGACTTGGACAAGGAGGGTACAGACATGGCTGGCACCTCGCTCTCCCACCATTCCAGGGACTCCAGGCTGGGCAAAGCATCTACAGATTTCTCTGACCCTCTTCCACCCAGGCAGGCCCAGAGCCACAAAGAGGGGACAGAGCTATCCACTGAAGGGCTAAGTGGCTTTCTCTGATGGTGTCCTGAGTACAGCATTAAGAACCATTGTCAGTGATTTGTCACCTTGATTTCTCTCCAGCTGTTTGGTAATTCATGTTAAGTCCCAAATGAGTATGTGTGCTGGTTCCTGGCAGGATTCAAAGAATAGAGGTCAAAGGAAAATAAAAGCCTTTCTGGGATTTCTTAGATCAGGTGGCTTAACCTTTTTAAAAAGATTTTTAAATAACTCACTCCAGATTTAGCATAGATTCCATTCGGGAGGATTCTGGCAAAGCAGCGTGAGTTGACAACTCTGTTTCTGAATAGTACATTATTTATTCAGTGCCAGCCACGAGCCCGGCAGGTGATGAGCTAAACTAAACTTGCTGGCACATACACGCAGAACTCAGGAACAGCAGAGTGATGGCAGCCTCCTCTCAAAGTGGCTCCTTCAAGGAGGAGGACTAAGAGTGTTAGGTGAGAATCTCGCCCTGCTCTGAATGGGGAGGGGAACTTCTGTGCGTGCCCCTGTGTGCCAGGCACTATGCTACAGTTTTCTATACTCAATAACATTTGTTCTCCACCACAACCTGCAAGGCACGTGCCACTCTCAGGGACCCTGAAGGAGGTAGTGACTTACCTAAAGGCTTGAATCCAAGTGTCCAATTCAGAATCCAGAGCTCTTTCCAATACCGCTTAGAAGAGGCTGCTGGTTGGTGTGGTAACTAGTTTCCAAGATGGCCCCAGTGAACTGGTTTTAGTATTCACACCCTTGTACTGTTGCCTCTCACATTGAATCTGAGCTGACCCCGTGTAGCCGGATGAATGTGGCTGAAGTGATGCTGTGTGACTTCTGAAGCCAGGACATAGGAAGCCTTGCAGCTTCTTGATTCTCAGAACGCTTGCCCTGGAAGAAGCCAGCTGCCATGTAAGAAATCAGATGTCTCCGAGACCACCATGCTGTGAGGAGGCCGAAACTGCCACATGCAGAGGCTCCATGGGCAGGGTGGCGGGGGGGTGGGGGGGGGGGG